>NW_024962265.1:11665282-12041220 GCF_019238085.1 Lagopus leucura | reverse complement strand
GGGGGAGAGGGGCAGAGTCAAAACCGTGGTTTTAGAATGCACACATCAAACTCCTGCTCTTTAATCAGTGTGGTTTTTTGTCAAATGGAAGCTGAAGTGCTCAATCCTTGGAGGCATTCAGTGGCTCTGGGCAGCTTGATCTGTTGGTTGAAAATCGTGCCTGTGGCATGGGATTGCAGCTAGATTAGTTTTAAGGTCCTTTCCAGCCTAAACCATTCAGTGATTCTACGATTCTATAAGCTTGTTTTCCGCGATCCTGTTGAAAACCTGTCTGAACTGTCTATCATGAAATGGGGTAGTTTACTGCAGGAAATCTACATTCCCAATGCCTCCTGAAGACCTCTCTGCTGGTACTTTCCCCTCTGAGGGAATGATGCTGCCAGTCCCTGTAAGAGCAGAGGGAAGATGAAAGTGGATGTGAACATCTTCAGACTTGCTTCTCCCAAACTGCCCGAGGGCTTGAACAATTTCTATAATTGCACAGGGGACAAAATTATGTCACTTAGGGTGCATACATGGGAGCTGGCAGTGCTGCATATGAACAGAGATTTCAAACTTATTAGTACAGTGGTCCTCCCCATTCTCCTTCACAGGTGACATAGACTATATATAATTCAAGTGTGAATTCGGAAGATCATGTTTCTTTTCTCCTTTTTGGTGACAGTCTGAAAGTCTTTGTTACTGCCTGTTTTCACCTTGAGGAAGTGAAGTTCATTACAGAATTCCTAGAGACAAAGCGTGGGGGTTGGACTCGATGATCTCTGGAGGTCCCTTCCAACCCCTACAATTCTGTGATTCTGTGATAATTGGTGATGTCTTGAAGTGATAGCAAGCCTCTTAGCCAGATAGAGCCTTCCTCTGCTAAGAGTCCTTTTGTCCTCTCTCAGCAGTTTATCTTCTCTGGCTGCTGTTAAAAACACATTTTCCCTTCTCTCTTACATAGCCCCAAGCAGACAGATTCATCTAGGCTAATGGAGGCGTGAAGTTAATGTATAGAGGAATCTTATTACCTCTAAGTTGTTTTTCTTTCAAAGCACTCACTTACCATGTCAGGATGTTCCTTTTCCCATCCTTTTTTCTTTTATTATTCACCCCCTGGGAAAGACTGGTTCATAGCAAGGAGTTGCCTTGGGGCACAAGAAGCATGCATGCTGCCTTTCGGCTGTGCTTGTTTGGTCAGTTGGCCATATGCTAGAAGTAGTTACCATAGAGTGACAGCAGGACTACAGGTGGTTAGGAGTAAAACCAATTAATATTTAGCAAGTGCTTTCATCTACGTGGTATTTAACTACACTGAGGACTGTACAGAAACTTTTGAAAAACAGAAGTCAGTTATAGGCATCTATGTCAAGAAAACAAGCCCCTGTAATTAATTGTTGAAATAAATTTATTTCTCTGCTAAAGCTGTTGTAGATGTTGCCAATGTTATTTTTATTATAATTCCCATAAACCTTGTGTTGCTTTAGACCTGAGAGTCCGTCTGGGGATCAATATGGTTTTGGGTATGTTACACATTTTTTAAAGATAAATGTACAAATTCATGATCACTTTCTGTTAAGCTACCCATCAGGGAGGAACTCTGGTCTACCTTGTGCTGGTGAGATCTCGGTTGGAGAGTGTCTGCATGTAAAGTCCTTTGTACAGGAGAGGTATGGACCCATTACAGCACTTCCAGAGGAGGGCCACAAAAATGATCCAAGGGATGGAACATCTCTGTTACGAGGACATTTTGAGAGAACTGGGGCAGTTCAGCCTGGATAAGAGAAGGCTTAGGGAAGACCTCAGCACAGCCTTTCGGTATCTAATGATGGGGGAGAGGGGGCAGTAAAAAAGAAAGGGAGAGTCTGTTTAGAAGGTTTGGTTGTGATAGGAAAGGGGGAAATTGCTTCAAACTAACAGATTTAGACTGGATGTAAGGAAACAGTTTTTACAATAAGGGTGGTGAAGCACTGGCACAGGTTGCCCAGAGAGGTGGTGGATGCCCCATCCCTGGATACATCTAAGATCAGGCTGGACCGGGCTCTGAGCAACCTGTTCTAGCTGTAGGTGTACTTGTTCATTGCAGGGGAGTTGGTCTAGATGACCTTTAACAGTCCCTGCAAATGATTTTATGATTTTATTATCACTAGCAGTGGCAATTCAATGCAGGAAAGGTACATCTTGCACTCCATTCTGAAAGTATTTTAGTTGCTGCATAATTGCACCTCATTACTGGCATTTGCTCCACGTGTAATGCATAAATAGAGGGAAAAGCAAGAAGTTAGCACTGGAAAAAAGACAGAAGCATTGCCCTTTGTAGTTCTCTGAAACTGCTCTGGCTCTGGTGCAGAACTCATGCATATTCCATTGCAAAAGTGGAGCTACCGGGAGTATGTGCTGCAGGAACTGGTGCCTGTCGTGAAAAGTATTGCTGACCTTGGGCACAGGTTGCTCCTGCTATGAAGCAGCAATAATTGGCTCCTGTCAACTATCAAACAGGGGATAATGGACACATCAAAATTTAGACCATACTGGCTGCTGACTCTGTGTTTGAAATCCTAAAATAGTTCCATAATGAGCGTGGTAGGGATCAAAACTTTATATTATGAACATGATCCCAGCTCTGTGCCCAAAATAATATCATTACCTGGTGAGGCTCCTCTCCAGATTCTCCTATGCCTCTGAAAAGTCCAAGCTGCAGAAAAAACAACATGCACAGAGAAGGGAGTAGCCTGAGTGCCCTAAAAGCATCAGTGGCCATAATATTACTTTTCTGGACATAGGAGTACAGGAAAATATAATTTTCCTAATTAAGCAAGATACAAATTAGATCCCAATGGAGTTTTCATTTACTCCTGTTTGGTAGCTTGCAGATGAGTTTTACCTTGAGGATCCTCTGTATCTGAAAAACGTAATATTAGATGTATTTTATTGCTCTACGCTGTCAGTGTAGCTGGCACAATAGCTGAGGGAAAAACTACATATGTTGAGTTTCCTCTACAGACCAAGATGTTATGCTCTTTCCTGACAGTTTCATAAGCAAGCCAGGTGTGATCCATTAGAAGTGGCACACAGTTGCCTGAAAAATCATTCTCATAAGGTTGCTTTCAGTATCTTACTGTTGGACTGAGACTGCTTCAAGGGACAATCTGTTAATTATTTCCATTACTGAGATGGAAAGGGTGAAGAACGTGTAGGAAGAGTGTGTATGAAAGAACTTTGGCTGCAAGAAATTGGAAATCAGAGTCAATTGATAAATACTGAAATGTTTTGAAATCAGCAAGATGAAATTAAGTTGTAACATCACAGTTAGGAATGAGAGATGAATTAAGCAATTGGAAATAAAGAATAACCAGTGCTGTTAGCGTAGCACTGTAAGAGAAGAGCATATCAAATTGCACTGGATCTCTGGCCGATTAGAAGAAAACAAAATTATGCATCTTTCTTCAAGGTACATTAGCTGGCCTGTTAGCTGTGAATTGTTAATTGGAAATATTTATTCTTTAGACAAAACTGATAGTACCTCTAGTACAGAAACTCTGTGCAGCTGCAGGTGTATCACTTCCTCAGAGATGGAGATAGAAAGAGAAGGACAGGCAAAGACCAAGAAGGTGGGGTGTTGTTCAGAAAATGAACAGTCAGAGGATGGGCAGTGCAGGTTCTCCTTATTTGGACAAGTTTTCCTTGTTTTCAGAAAGGATTTCTGGGAACCATTCAATCTCTACCTTTATACCCAGCATGTTACAGTATTGCTATAGCTCACTGGATCATGTGGATATTAACTTTCCAGGACTGTAACTCTGCAAACATTTCTTCTTTTCTGCTCTGAGGCAGAGATGCTTTCTCAGGCAAAGCAATAAGCCAAGTTCTGTGATGTGGCTGCTCTTACTCATGTCTCTCATTGAATGCCTGTGTGAATTTTTCTTTTGCTATATACAGAAAAAGTCCCATGAATTGTTCTACAAGTTTAAAAACAAAGAGTGAAGAAAGAAGAGCACAGGCAGAAAGTAGAATCGGACTTCTGATTTAATTACTCATGCACATGCATATATAGATGTGTATGCTACATTATTTATTGTTGTCTTTTTTTTATGTCCACAGGGCTACAGCTACTCATAGGGGCCAAGTTATATTCAAGGATGCCTTAGCGCAACAACTGTGTGAGCAGGGAGGTAAGAGCAGCCATTAATTTAAAAATATCTGGTAAATGTGGTTTTCCATTGTACTTGCATGCCAGTGTTACTCATCACAAAAGGAATTTGAGAAAATTATAGTCAGGACCTTCCCTGTATTCTCAAAACCAACTCTCTCTGTGGTTGCACATCTCTGATTATTGATCTGGGAAATCCAGAATTCTGTCCTGTCTGAACATTGAAGAATATGAAGTACATCTTATTGCTTTATACCATTAAATTCAGCTTATAACAACTGTCTTTGGTTTACTCTCAGCACCACAAGCTGAGTATTAACAATAGCTGCATTAGCAACAAGAAAAGAATGCAGCCTGCCTACAGCAAAAGCTTCATTTACCACCCTGCTCACGAGCAGCTTTGCGAAGAACCTTCCTTCCCTTTTTGTGAAAGGAGGCCATCATATTTTTGCCCTTCACCAACAACTTTTGATCATTTTTAAAGCAAAACAAAATGTTTGACTTACGCTGAAAATCTATTTGAAAATCTAATTGCGCAGCTTATCATATACAGGCTTTTGATGAATAACCTCAAAATAAGTGTCCTGTTAAGAGTTGTTGCCTACCAGCGATGCATGGCTTTGAATGTGGTTCATTAAAGCAGTGGGAAGTCCGGAAGGTATCCATCACTTCTGGTGACTACTTCCATAATCTCCATGGATAGGGGAGAAAGGAATATCTGTGTTGTGTGATTTCTATGATACAGTTTGCTCTGCAGAATTTCAGGGATATTTCCACATGAAGAGAGACATGGGCCAAATCAGTCTAAAATAAACATTTCAATATTACAAATTTGTTGTCATTTAAACAAACAAGTAAAATTAAAATACATACTTTTAGGCCTACTTAGTATTTCTTTTTCATATGAGCTTAGGAATATCTGTGCCATAGTTTTGTAGCAGGAAATTGTTGGACATTATTGAGAAGGATTTATTGAGGTGTGAATGAAGTATGAATTGTACCTCTGTGACAGTGAGGGCAAAACATTTCAGTTTTCAGTTCCAGCGTGTGAGTTTTCAGTATTTTAATATTTCAATGGGAAACAGGGGAATTCAGAGAGGTGACTGAAGATACCAGCTAACAAGCTCAGAAGTTAGAATTAAATATATTTTGAATAAATTAGAGCAGTGTGACACAGGTGTTGGCAATCAGAAGGGAGTGTGATAATGATCTGGATGGAAGGTGATTGGACACAGCAGGTATCAGTGTTTTACTGTGTGGAAGGAAAAATCTATGGTGAAATTACAAAAAAGTCTTTGGTATTCAGAACAGGAGATAAATTGTACAGGTGTCACGTTTTGTGGCTGGTATAAGGAGATTTGAGAAAAGGAGTCAGGAACGCCATTTGGGATGTGTTAAGGAGAATGGTGAGGATATGTCACATGGGCTACTTGCTGGATAGACATGAGAGTGAAAAAATTGATACAGTTATTAGCATAAAATTGTAAAAAGTCTCATACAGAGGTGAATTTCTCTATTGTTGCTGCGTAACAAGCCCAGTGCCAAAGGCAGAGCCTGCAGTGATCAGAACAGGAAAGGAAAGGACACGTTAAGTATGAGACATATTGAGGGAAGAGTGAGAGGGAGCCAGAGCACTGGCAGTTATCAGCACAATGAAAGCTATAGGCAAGCAAGACAAGAGGAAACATATAACCACCAGTATCAGAGCTGGTAGTGTGGTCAAGGAGAATATGGGCAAAGCAACAGGATTCCCCCTGACAGAAGAAAATACCTTGATAAGCAGAGAGTAGCGAGTGGAAATCAATCAGTACAGGTTTTGACAGTCCTTGTTTCTGAGATGCTATACAAGAAGTCTTTGCTAGCAGAGCTGGCAATGTACACTGTAATTTTTCCCTCTGCTGTTTTACACTTCCCCAATTTCAGAGCATAACTCAACCTTAAATCAACAATTTGACAATACTTGTGTGGATTAGAACAATAACTCCTGATGATACTACATGCAGTCTCAGAGCACTCAGGGACTCCACAGCATAAAGAGAAAATGGGATTTGTTTATTGGCTGTATGCAGGGAATGGAAGACAATGAGCTGTGCCAAACCTGGGCTTCACTGTGGCTATGCCTCTACCTTCTCCACTACACAAACACAGAGAATCATGTCCAGCACCATATCCCTCAAGAGGCCTCCAGCTTCCCCATCTTGTTGTCATCTCCCAAATCCTCAACAACTTCTGTGGTTTTTTTTCCGTAACGTTCCCACCAATTTTCTTTACTTTGTTCAAAGAGTACTAAATAACTGTGGATTTGTATTCTCCAGAATGTTTGAAAATATGGTGGTAACTCCACCACCATCAGGTTTGTCTTAATCAAGGGTCATCCCGAGGTGCAGTTTTATAAGCAGCCCACAGTCTATGGCAGCCATGAATAAGTTAATTCCTTTGAAATTCCAGCATGCCAGCTTCTCAGAGCTTTGGACAGATTTCTGTCCAGCTGCCAGTTTTCCTGACTCATCTGGTCAAAAGCTCTGTTGCCTGTTGTCCTTCCAGTCCTGTCCAGCACCAGGCTTCCCTCTGCCCTTTTTTTATTTCCTAAGCAGACAGTGTGCATTGCATTGGTCTTCCTTACCAGTGAGAACTATTACAACTCTTACACTATTAACATTGATTTTCCATTTTAAAGAAAAGATGCTTTCTTTGAAGCAAACCTCACTTTAACTCCATGCAGACAATCACAATCTCAGCAACACTGATAATATAAAGGATTATTTCAGAAAGAATTAGTGTGTTTATTTAGAAGTGAAGATAAAAATGCAAAACAGCAAGAAAGATTGACGGAAGTGGGGTTTTAAGGTCTGTTTCTGGCTCTAAGCATTACTTAACTGAAAGGCTGAAGTGAAAAATGTGCCACATAAAACCAAAGGGAAACTTTATAGATTTATTACACAACATTTTTATAATAATTATTCACCAGAGGTGATAGCAGCCTTCGTAATAACTAGTATAAAGGATATACATGAAGACATGAAACAAGCACAGAATCTCAGAAATCATGATTGCTGTGGCTGTCTACCCTTAGATGTGCATTAGTAAATCCTAATAGAGTTAATGGGATTTGT
The DNA here is from genome assembly GCF_019238085.1 of Lagopus leucura. NCBI lineage: Eukaryota > Metazoa > Chordata > Aves > Galliformes > Phasianidae > Lagopus > Lagopus leucura. The sequence goes on along the minus strand of NW_024962265.1, from coordinate 12,033,978 downwards.
GCAGTGAAAAGGAAGTGTATTTCTTATTTGGAAGTGAATTAGAGGATGATAAAGGGTAGTGTTAAGGAATGGCAATGCCAAACCAACAGCCCTATGTATAATGTAAATGGAGTAAGGAAAGATGCCACAGGGAAAGACACAATCACTTGAAAAGCTATGTGTTCAGCGTACAATAAATATTTGAAGAAGCTAGAGAGATCTTTGAGAACTGATGTGTGCTTTAAAGTTTATATAAATCTTGAAGAAGATATTAAAGAGAAAAGGAAACATAAAAACAGACAAGAAAACAAAAAAATTTACAAGCCAAAACAGAAAATGTAGATGTGTTATAAATTCGGGCAAGGAAAAGTAAGAGTGTTAATGACTGATGATAGTTATCATCATTTTGATACCGTTAATAGTATCTTTAGCAATATATTTAACTTGTTATCTAATAGCAAAATGAGCAAAAAACAAGGTAACCTTACAGATTGGTAAGGTAAACTAGTACAGATTTATTCATATTTATTCTTGTCTTGGGTGGAATAAAAATCTTACACTAAAAAAACACTAGTGTAATTAAAATGGAGCTGGCTAAAGATGAGACCTGGCTGCACTGCGCTGTGGAACTTGGGAGACCATCAGCTCTGTATGAGAACAGCAGTGGTGTTGGAGAAAGAGCTCATGGTGCAGGGATGGAGGCAGTTGGCACCCCGACTGGTGTGAAAGGGCTAAGGGACTGTTGTCCCAGGTCCCTTTGTACCTTTGGGCTAGTAGTACAGTTCTTTGGCATAAAGACCACGCTGGGAGATTTGTGAGCATGTTACAGAATCATATCATAGAATGTCAGCTTGTCATTTAGTTCTGCCTGAGTGGAGGAGAATCAGAACCATAAAACTTATGGAAATGAAGAAGGGTATTGTTACTCCCTTCTAGTGCAGAAACACTTCTTTCAGCAAAATTCCCAGAATTGTATACAGTCTCGTATTCAACACCACTAATGGTAGAAGTGATATTCCTTTTGTAAGAAACCACTGCCTGCTCTGAGAGATGAATCCATGTGAAAGTAAATGATGAGAACTGGCCCAGGTTCCCTTTGATTTGATAGCTTCTGCCTGAATGTTTGCAGATCTTTTAGGCATGTTTTGTACCTTGTAAATATGGATTGAAGAACACTTTGAAAAACAAATATGAAACAGATTGCAGGGTCTCCGGCCTGACCAGAGTAGTACTTTACAGAAGAATGAAGTTCAAGGCTGACATATTGCTCCTTGGCTTATGTGTCAGCAAGAATGATGCAGCCCTCGGGCAACACGCTGACTCTCTCTAGAGGAATGCTCAGCCTCACCTCCAACAGCAACTTTGCTTACCAGTGGAGAGAAAGTATTGGCAAGATTCTAAACAAAAATATTTGGGTTTGGTTTTCTTTTTCATCTTCATCTGGCTGCTAATGAGGAGATTCGATATACACCTTTCTGCACCTTTCATTTATGATGAATTGCTGAGTGACATCTAATGGCTGCTGCTTGTTGAACTTGGTGTTTGATGCTTTTCTGGGACATTTGTGTTTCTGAAATTAGCTTTATATTGAAAATAATAAAGTCCAAAATTTAAAAAAAAAAAAAAGGTATTTAATTCGAAGGAGTTTTAGGAATGTTTTTGGAATATCTTCTTAAGCTATATTTCCTACCTATCCCTGTTCACTTGGTTGACCACACAGGTCTATGGAATATGTGCGTCAATGGTACAAACTGATGTAACTGGAACATATGTTTAATTTCTAATATGCTAGCTCTTCTTTTCAGGTTGAATATTCATTTTGCTTAATCATTAGCCATTATCATATTTCATTATTTTCGTTCTGATTTTTCCATTAGCATCAGGCTCAGCAACGAATCTTGTTTCCCTCCATATATACCAGCCCCTCTAGAGTGAGCTGACATTTCCTTGCAACTTCTTTCTTATTTTCCTCCCCTCTAGTTCATCCATACTAGGACATACTTTTGTATTATTTTAATTGTTGTTAACCTTTCATTAGCCTTACTTCATCCACAGAAAATGTTAACCTTTTACTCCAAAAGATGCCTTCATTCTCCCTCATTTTATGGACACAGAGCCCCACAATGACCCTATTGACTTTTGAATTCTCCAATACTTTGAGTTTCTCACGCTTCCAGTTTGACTGTGGCCTTTCTCTCTCTGAATCACTTTGTATTGTATACTGTATTGTATACTTTTTTTTCTATGCTTTCCTTACCAAAAAGATTGCCTCGCCTTACAAGGCAAGCATCCTACATTTCCTTACATTTTCTCGTATTGTATTTGTTCATGCCTCTTAGACTGTGAGCTCTATCGAGCTCAGTTTCCTTTCTTTACCCAGTACAATTCACCTCTTGTAAAGCTCTGTACATACCTTGGGTACTGGTTTAAAATCTAATAATAAATTCTTTTACTTTAAAATTTCTTAAAGGGAACAAATTCTCATTCAAGCTAATATACATTGTTAAGCCACACAAGTACTGTTTCTGAATTTCAGACCACTCAATCATGTGTCACTATCTAAGTGAATCATGGTTTAAAATGTATACTACAATAGCATTTTTTCCTCTCTCAGTCTGAAGTACTGTAGTTTTTTCTTTTAATTTTGATCTTTGCAGTCCTTGGTTACTCTGCACTGTGTAATAGTTTTTTAGCTTTCTCATTTTATGTAAGGAAATTCTGTTTTACTTCAGTCATATTGTATGGCCCACTGTACAATCTGCACTGTTTAAAAATAAGTAGTTCTGTGAGTGGATGAAAAAAGACAGAAGAAAATACTTCTAATTTTCTGTGATGTTTTAAATTTATAATATTTTGAGGACCTTAACTACAACACTTGAGGACTAACACAGTGGTGTTTTGCAATGAAATGTAAAATGTAATACAGGAACTATTCTTAGGGAGATTAAAGTCTAGGATCATCACTCATTAAGTGGTAACTTCACAGTCTTTTGTTGTATTCAGCTCTAGAAATTGAATTACAAATTAGATGGAGGAATACCTGAGGCAAAAATGCTTGGGCTTCTGAGATCCTATGGAGACTTGGGGAACAAAATCAACCTCCTCCTCATAAAATCTTTATTTGTAAGAACAGCCTTTTGTCCAACACCAAGTGTTTGCTTAACTGCACATGCAGTTTTTTAAATGAGTGGTTAGTAGTAATATTACGTATGTTCACAATTCCCTTCATTTCAGTCTATTGGTAAGCAATTTTGTTTTGCTGTATACAATGCACATAATTGAAAAGGCCTTTTAGGAAAAATCAAATGCTGTATAAATGGCTAGTTATAATTTTTAAAATAATGCTGAAAGCAAAAAAATTTGTAAATATAAAAAATGCAAGTTTGTCCTGTGCTTGTACATTGTGGCTGAATAATGAAATTTTGTGTAAATTCAGAAAGTACCATTAGTGATAGCGTGCACCCGAGGCTCGATTGCCTTCTGCACAAAGCTTCCAAAGAGCAATACCAAGCAACCTGAGATGAATAAGAATTTAGTCTTTCATTTAATTTTGAGGTCTGAATTGCTTTTGTTGGAGAGGAACGTCTCTTTCAATTGAGTTTCTCTCGCAGGCTAATGAAATTTGCTCAGCCAGCTAACAAGTCTGTCCGTGACCTGGCCTGACGTGACCATTCTTCTCGTAGAAGAGCATCAGCAGCAGCTCTCAGCCACGCCTGTCCTTACAGATCCCCCCTTGTGATGACCCAGAACTAATGAAAAGGGTTAATACAGAGCATCAGAGACAGAGGTCTTATTTTAGGCTTAACCACTAGCAACATCAAGACTATTTCAAATCTCACACCACAGTGTATTTCCTTTTCTGCAGGCAAAAAAAAAAACAAAACAACAAACAGAGCAGCTGCATTGTTCTACCTAGGAAACAATTCCGCTAATCCAAGTTAATCCATTTTTTCTATGCAAAGAGTTTCTAAGTCTTCTAAGAAGTATATACATGCCTCCGTGGAGAAGAACAATGCTGCCTTTTCCTGGGCAGTATCCACCAGCATTACCATGGAGGCAATGCTAAGATCTAGCTTGCAGTTGGTGTCCAATTGCTCCAGCTTGTATAAAGTCGTGATGAGAAGTCTGGGCCACTGCTATTCATAATCAGCATTTCTGCTCAGGAAGACAAGTTGGCTGCTTCTCACACCTTTACGTGAATCATTTTCTTGTGTAAAAATACAGTGTGTTAGAATCATAAAATCACAGAATCTTTGAGGCCTTTAAGATCCTTAAGCTCATCAAATCCAGCCATCACCTGACACTACAAGTCCACTACTAAAACACATCCGTAAGCACCACATCCACACATCTCTTCAATTCCTCCAGAGGTAGTGACTTCATCACCTTCCTGGGCAGCCTTTTCTAATGCTGAACTGCTCTTTCCATGTAGAAATTCTTCCCACCATCTAAACTTCCTCTGGTGCAATTTGAGTCCTTGTGTCCTGTTAGATGCAAAAGAAAAAAAACATTTCATATTTCTTTCCTATCTGCAATTTCTTTACAACATAAGTCCCTTAAGAATGTCCCTGCTCTCTGCTGCAGTGAAGCTTTCAGTGGCCATGTTGCACTGTCTGGTTACTTGATGGTGTAAAAGATGGCAGTCTCCTGTTGTAAGTCAGCTGAGGCAAAGCCGCCTGCCTGAGCTAAACCCACACTGCTTGCCATCCTTTTCTGATCTGCAGATACCTCGCTTGTTTCTTGCTCCATCCTCTTAATCACCATCATTCCCATGGAATATTGCAATTTCATTACAAAATGTCGTGCCTCTAAGCAAATCAAATGGTTAAGGAGAAAACAGGAAGATAAAAAATGGAATTTCTGAGTTTTTTCTTGGATGATGATGTGTGAGGGCCCTACACAGCTTGCTGCATTCATTTCTAATTTTTTTCTAAATTTTTAAAAATTGATCAGTTGCTGTGACAAAAATTGCAGTATTTCAGTAATTTTTTTGCCATATAATAAAGAAATCAGGACTATAATATGATTTAGGTCAATGCTCAACAAGAAACTCAGAATCATCTTTTTTCTTTTACCTGTGTTCTGTTTTCTGAAGTACAACACACAGCTAGAAATATAGCCACTTTTATGAGGTACTGAGAGGCAAACAAGATAGCTGCTTCCCATGAGCTCACTGATAAGCACTCTTTGAATGACATGTAACATATTTGGGATTTAAGACTGGATGAAGTCGTCGATGTAGTAGCTACTATGCAGTATCTACCATTCTGTTCTACCTGTCCTGAATTCTTTGTTTATATATATATTTATGTTCCGTTTTCATTTGTGTAACTTTACACCAAGATTCCTGTTGCAAAGTGTTAGGAAATGGCTTCTCAATCAAGTTTAGTCCTTTCAAATGCACATACCCATGTATAGTGAGTCATTAATTTATTCTACTATTTTGTGAAAGGATCTACTAAGGAATTAGTTCAGCAGTGCACACAAAAATGTGCTCAAAAATAAGTGTTTGATTCAGTGATATGCTGAGATACTCCCTTTTTTGTTGCACTAGGTAAAGTAGGGTTTTTCCTTCCAGCAATGTGCCTAGTAAAATGTAGTATTGAGCAGAATAAATGGTCAAAGTATGGATTTTTTTGCCTCTCCTAGACTTTATTTCTTTTATTCAACTTAATTTCCACTCCCCTAGTAAATTATTAACTTACTGAATCTTACTCTGAGCTGTTTCTAATATTTCATAATCCTTGACTACAAGTAATCTTTCTTCCCTTGCTGCACAAGTTTATATATTTCATTTATTATTGGTGCTTATTTTAACCAGAGAATATTTATTTATTTTTAGCTCCTATTATGTTTGTATAACTCTCAATGTGTCATATTTTTTCATAATTAAAGTGTCTGAAGAGTTGACTTAGTAGAACACGCTGCTAGAATTTGTTTTATGCCAAACTGATCTTTAATGCTGCAGTTAAGCACTGATCACAGCAGATATTCATGCACTGTGTGTCTTTGTTCTCCACAGCTCCAACAGAAGCTCCATTACATCCTCACCTAGGTAGGTGATTTGTCATTCTTACTACCAAAACTCAGAAACACTAACTTTGTTACAATAAACAATCCGTAAGGTCACATGAAACTAGCTCTGGGGAATTCAAATAAAAATGAAACTCATATAAAATGAATTGAATTATGTCTAACTCTGATTAGTTGTTTTTTTCACTGTGATTTTTATTGTTGTTTATTTATTGCCTTTGAGCCTTTGCAGTGTGAGTACATCACGCCGCAGAGATTTTTTGCTCTGTGTTAGAGCGTCCTTTTGAATAAGGACAAATAACCTCCACTGTGGGAGAATGCTGTCACACCAGCACTGGGTTACTGGGAAGGTTTTGTCCCTGTGCACCTCCAAGGTGCACCCAGCAACAGGGCAGTGCCACAGAGCACTAACTTGTACTCAGCAACAGCTGAGCTTTGGTCATTGGTCACTGCAAGTTGGTCATTGCAGCTGAGATTCCAGCACCTTTGTTCAGTCTGAATAGAAGGTGATAGTCACTTAATTCATTTCATGCAAGCATTTGTAGAAAAAGTGTCTGTTTAATACAACTACTGGAACAAGTTTCAGGGTTTGGATGTTTTGGCCATTACATATAAATGAAACAGTAAACTTAGGGCAAAAGGTGAATTCCGAAGCTTGCAGGCTAATGGTTGGAAACACTTGTGTAATCTCACTCACAGCTTAGGCATCTTGAATGAATCTGCCTTTACTTCCACCTCCACTGACTGCAGCAGAAAAATCCCAATGAACTCATGGCTTTTTGCTTATGAGTTACCCAAGTGGACCTCCTGACTTTTAGAAACAGAGTACTCTCATGAGGACCTCTCATCTCCCCTTGTTCCAGTGCTTCCAAATTCTGGATTTGAAAGTTGTTTTTTTTTTCTGAACTTTCAGAAGAAATAACAGATGTTAAAACATTAAGCATGTATTTGTCAGAACTGGAAAACAGGAGGTGATTACACTGGATTTTTGCATATGACACTTTCTTTTGTTCTAGCTGAAATGCACAGTGACAGCATTATCCTACGAGATGACTTTGACTCGTACCATCAGCAAGAGTTGAATCCTAGCATGTGGTGAGTTTCAGACTTTTTACACACATCTTAGTAAATAAGACATTCCGATTATTACAGAGTATTATTTTATTCCCAGATACCTCAGCTCACATTTTTATAACCTTATGTATGTCTTTGCTCCTTAAAGATCTAAATATACTAGCTTGTTAATTTCTTGATTAATGATTGAGTGAGAAATTCTTAAGTCCATTGAAGTGAGCAGGAAATTCTTATTCAGTTCAAATTTTGAATTAATGCAAAAATACAAGGAGTAGAGCAAAACTCTGTGAATGATTTTGTGTGAAAATGTTGATTTCTTCAAATCAAAGCGTTTAATGGAAAAGATGATGAATTTGAATGCTTAAATTTCTTTGTTTTGATTATTTTTTCATTTCCTGTTGATGTAATACGTATTTCTGGTGAAGCTAACTGTAGTCAAACTCATTTTAAACTGAGATAAAATACTTCCAAAATATTAAAAGTAGAAAATCAACTCGAGTTGAAATTTATTTCAGTTCATTTCAGTTCAATTCATTTCATAAATGTAACTAATTTAATTAATTTCATTCATACAAGACAGGGATATCTTAGTGAGTTACTTTATCTCTTTCAGGCAAAATGTGCTTTTAGCAGTTACTGCATTTGTTATTTAGGAATACATTTGTTCTTTTAAATCTAATTTAGTTTTCCTTTTTATTAAGGTCTCTCACAGTTTCCTATATGTGCAGGTCTTTTCCATTTCACCATCTCATGTAAAAAAATTATGGTTTATGAAATGCTACAGATATTTTTCTTTTGCATATATTTATTGTAACAGGTTTTAGTGTGTGCCTACTATTTTCCCTCCTTTTGTTCCTTTTGTATTTTCTCTTTAAATGTTTTTCTGGACAGACACATTAAGGACCTGGAATGCTGTAATATAAAAAAAAAAAAATAACCAACTCTTTTTTTTTATGGGAATGAATAGATCAAGGACTCTTAATGGGTAACAGAATAGCTGCCAAGGTAGATAGCTTTAGCAGCAGCGTGTTAAATGGACTTGAGTGGAAGGAAATGAGAGGAGGCATTATTTCCCTGCAGATGTCTCATAACTCACAGAGAGCCTGTCTGTTGGGAGCCTCCATAATTTATTTATTCATTGCTCTCTTATCTTCAAATTCATCCTTGCTTTTCAGAAGTCTCAACAGAGAAATTTCAGTCTAAAAGAGGCCCTTGTGTCCTGCTCTTTTTGTCTCTGAGATTTGGATGTGGTCTCTATGGAATAACCTTGACCCACCTTGGCTGGTGGGTCAATGCGTAGAGGAGTGTGCTTGGAGAGAGTCCTAAAACTCACTGCAGTCCTGCAATGGGTGCCTTGATATTCTTGTAATGACACCAGAAAGGCAATGTCTTCGGCAAGGCTCAATGGAAGTAGAGCACAAATAAAACTATAATGAGGTGTCATGAGCTTTTCTGCATAAAGAATTTCTACAGTAGCTCTCCCTCCAGTGACAAGCTGCTTAGTGGCAGGAAGCTCACTCTCATTTGGTTGTCTTGTGGGAATTAAATCAGGGATTATTAGCAGTTTACACCATCCCCCCTAAAATTGCGTTTTTCCCCTGGCAGCTGCTAAAATCCCATCTTTATCACAAACAATTGCAGTGAGTGCTGGAGCAGGATTTCCAGCCCCGCTCTGGCTCTGCTCCTCTGTGCTCTGAGCGCAAGAGCAGCTGCCTGCTGCACCAACCCTCCGGCAGCGCCTTGTCACCAGGGGCCAGTTAGACGAAGCCCCTCTAATAATTTCTGAAGCCATTATTTGTGTAAAGATGAAAAGAGAGACGTTAATATTTTCCTCTGGCCTTTTCTTCCCAGATCCTATGCAACACTGGCTTGGTGTGATTAGCATTGTCACAGCTCCTGTACCACTCTCTGCACACACAACTCCAGCAAGATGCGTACAGTCCAAGTGCACAAGCAGAGCCTTTTGTAGCTTATGTGTGTGCCTAATTCTGAGTCCCAGCAGAGCTAGAGTGCCACCCCACATCAAATAGCTATTTTGCACAGTGGCACTGTATGATTTTGAGAGTGTCTACTTGTTTTAATATAGATTTCTGAGCTTTGTAATGCATTACGAGACACATTCTACCTAGCAGCCATTTGTTCCTTCAGAGGCTCAGGAAATGAGAGGGAAAACCTTGGGTGTTTCTGGAGGTGTGAGGTGAAAAGAGAAGAAGGGATGGGATAGGGCTCTTTGTAATCAGAAAAATCGACATCTGGAAATGGGTTCCTGATAAAAATCAGTTTGGTAACAGAGAGAAAACAGGAAAAATTGAAGTGGGAAAGAAAGAGGAAAGGAAGAGGCAGCAGGCAAGGAAACATCAAGTGAAGGAGGAAACAGGGAGGGCTTCTGTATTGGGAATGCAGGAACTGAAGCATCTTTTCTTTCATTTACTTGGGACTCAGCCACCACAGAGATTTCCATATGGGGTGTGTCCTACTGAGTTTCCTACTTCTGTCTTCCAGCAAGCAGTACTGTCAGAATGTGACTATTTCTAAAGTTGCCAAACTTTAGAAGCATAAAAACTTGTTTATTTAAGCAAAGATTTCCTCACTCTTCTAATCACATTTGCCGTGTACTTTACAAAGATCTCACTTCATTCTGAAATAATATGACTCTTGGATTCATGAATACCCAATGCATTTCATGTCTAACATGTATTCGGTGTGTAAGCTAGTTAAATGACTCCTACTCTGTTGTCAGCACACCACATGCTAAGCAGTTCACAGCTGGCTTGCAGAAAACCGTAACTTGTATTGCATTTTTCAATGAAAAGTCTAATAGCACAACTGCTTCATGGTCTATCTGCTGTAAGCTGGCAGGAGTGTGTTAGTTCAGAAAGCCCAGAAACCATGGAAGTAATAGATTTCCTCAGTAGATAAAGGAAAGTTGCATCATGTAAATTTAAATACAGGAAGCCCTTGCACAGGGAAACCTGCTCTCTGGTCTTTAGGGGAGATAAGGCTTCGTAAAACTTTTCTGAAGGCAGAACTGCATGTTTCTGGAAATGTAATTTGCTTTTATGATGTCCTAGTTGATATATTAGAGGAATACTTTGTAGTAGCGGCAGAGAAAGAAGATTTTGGGCATTTTCTAAACATGTGGTCTGTGTCTTGGAATATAAAAGGCCAAATGATATTTGGATGAGAAAAGAATGAAGGACCAATATAGGTGATATGTGAAAAATAATCTAGTTCATTGGATACATGCTTCTATGATCATCTTGCCTCTATATAACCTCATAACAGAGAAGAGTAAAAAATGATGCTATGTAACAACTAAAACAGTTCAAACAAGAACAAATCTAGAAGAAGATATCTTTACACTGAATGAATTAATCTTGAGACAAAGAGAGGGGGAAAGCAGATGCATAAATTAATAGTGGCTCTGGCAATTCTATGCTTTAACAACAGGGATGTAGATAACAAGGAATTCAGTACATCTGAAAAAGAAAAACTACATGAAAGCTGTTGCTGGCTAAACTCTCTCAATTTAGCACCATGTTTCATCTCAAAGCCCATCCACACTCCAAACAGCAATCACTTACAAAAGATAAACTCCTCAAAGACGATCTGAAGAAAAACTGAGCAAGTAAAATCAATCAGCAAGAAACAGACTCCATCGCTTCTTCATAGCATATGAGAAATGAAGAGGTACAGTGATATATCCAGTGGCACAGAAATAGCAGAGCTTTGTGACAGAAGAGAAAGGTCCTAAAGTGATTTCCAAATTGCACTAAAACTGTGGGATTAAACTTCAGAAAGATTTATGTTTTAAAATCTCGTGGCTGTTTGAGATGTTTACCTTCTTTATAGTCCAAACATCACAAAAGACATCAGTCAATATACTGTCTACAAACTCAGATATTGTAGAGGGAAACAAGATGACAAATAGTGATGAGGAAGCAGCAGATGTTTCCCCTTCAGCAAAGTGAAGAACAATAGCTGAGAGAGATGGGACTCTAGGCTGGGGATGAGAGTGATGGCAGTCTGCAGAGAAGACATCTAGATGAATATAACAAACATCAACAGTGCCAGTGAGAACCAGCTGTGAAGAGAAAGCTGAAGTGATTTTAATGTGCTAAGACTTTATACCAGGTGGGTGAGAAAGCAAAAAGCTGCACCTAGACAGAGCGATTAATACTGTCTCGTGGTCATATGAATGGAAAAGAAATTAACCTTACTGTCTGCACCAGAGAGGAGTAAATTGGGTGATTTCTAAACACATAATATGATGATGATGATGATCTGAGGAACACCAGATCAATTACCTTACTCTTCATACATTCCTGTCAAGCTGCTGGGCAATTTGTTGTCAGAAGTGATACATTTCAAAGAGAGCACAAAGGTTTGAAGAGGGATTACCAACATACAATTTCTAATGAGAGGAGTCATCCTAGAGAAGATGAGTGGTGATGAAAGAGCTGTGTTACATTTCTAGACCACATTACAGCAGTAGAATAAATTAACAGCTAAATCACTTAATATCTTTTATATATGATAAGGAAACAATTGCATTATCACTTGGCTTAAGTAGTATGTCTTTTTATTAGGGCGTAAATATTCCCTATGTAGTATTTGCAGGTAAGGTTTTCCTGCCATGTGTGTGTCTCTGCATATATATATGGAGATTTCAGGCAGTTACTCTGCTATCAAACCCAAGAGCATAGGGGCACATAATATATATAATAAAATAATGATTATAAGCAGCCAGAATACAACAGAATTCCAGCTATTCTTATTCCTGTTCCCATGTTCTTCAGTTGCCAGGGTTTAGAGATCAAGTGAAATTTAGATAATGAGAAAACATACACAATCTAAACCCTGTTTCTTTGCCTTCTCCTAAGGCATGCTTCAGTTCACTCACATGCTCTCTTCTTGAGCTATACTGAAAAATAAAATTATGGGCCAGCTGTGGCTTATGTAAGTAAATATTAATTCATTCAAATCAATGGAAACTACATTACTTTATTAGACGATTCAGTTTTGCTACTTAAATCCAAAATACTAAATGCTATCAATGTGATTTGCTGAATGACGTTAGTTAAATATCCATACAAGTTAAAAATCAAGGATGTTTTAAATCTGACTTTATTCTGGGAACTGGAAATGAAATTTACTTTAATAAAATCTTAGAATAAGAGAGTGACTTATGAAGTGGGAAGAGATCTTCATCTTTGATTTCTGTAATGGACTTGGGCACATTAGAGCCAACCCTGCATTGAGTTGACCCTGGATCAAGTGAATAAACCCAAAATAACAAGTGCAATCAATTATTCACTACATCTGTGCATCTGAAAGTCTAACATCTATTCCTCAGCCCCAGCTCTCTGGGTAGATTTGACCCTTTGACGATGCTGCTGGACCATTCCCAGCAATGCAGTCAGAGATTTAAATTGTCCTAACTGTGCCCATGGTATGCTTATGGTTTTTAGACACTCAGGAATAGAAATATCCAGCTTCAAGATGCTTCCAGAAGGACTTGACAGAGGTTTGGCACGACACTTACCAATGAAAAAACAAACAAGCGCCATAACTTAGGAAAAGAAGTGAAAAAGATCAAGGAAATTTGCATAGGAATTAACTGTGATCATCGCTATGATCGTATTTATCAACAAGCCCCTATCTTGTTGAAATCTCTTCCTTTTCATCTGATTTCTGTCATCCAGAAATTAGCTGAAGAATGAGATCAAGCCTTCGCAAATTACTAAACTATGGGAATGTGTATTTTTGTGGCATACTGCATCAGAAAAGGTGGCCAAGCCAGAGGCATTTTGTGTGAGAGTAGCCAAAGAAGAAAAGGTCTAAGCATCCCTTACTGAAGTCCATTTCACTTTAGACTCTAAAAATACCGGTTATCAAAGTACAGACAGAAATTGGAAAGAAATGAGAAGGTTTGGAGTGAATTCACCATTGCTTACAATGGATTTGTCCCCAGAGCAAATGTTGTCTCTGCATTTGATTTGCAACAACATGGATGGCAGACATTGAACACTCCAAGCTCTCCTGTGACAGTGCCACCTCCCTGCTTGGTTCTCACCTTCATTCTGCCCTTTAGAATAGATAACCCTGCACCTGGAGAGTTCAAGGTTTCAAAATCTGCAGTGTCCATTCCTGTTCCTGTTTGGAGGAGTATGACAGCCTTGTCAAGAGGAACTCAGTGAGCTGCCTAAAGGCCGAGCTCTGTGCTAGGCCTTGGTCTCCATCCATGCTGCATGAGGGCAATAGAGGACTGAAGGCATACTAAGGCTGGTTTTCTCTCCAGACCAGAGTGTTTTATTCTGTTCATTTCCAGGAATGAGATTTCTGTCCCTGAGAGAAAGGTGGTAAAGCCAAAGCCATGCAGAAGTGATGCAGGAAAGCCGGAAAGTGATGTTTCAAGTTCTGCAAACTAGGATACCTCTGAATTACTTACTGTCCCTGTGATCTAAAGTGGCATCATAAAATCACTCAGTTGCTCGGTTTGTTTCTCTGATGTGATCCTACCCATGTTTTGCAGTAAAGTGCAAGTACCTATCTACCTATCCACATGGTCCTTTATCAAGAGGCAGATTTAGCACCTCGGACTTAGAGGTGCTTGACCTTGTGTTAGTGAAACAGTGTGATTTGAGTGCCAAAATATAACAGTCTTATTTTACAGTCTTCATGTTCTGTTCTTCCTGCAGGTCTGAATGCAGCAACTGTGAGATTGGAGAGCAGTGTGGTGTGATTATGCACGGCAGTGCCATCACTTTCTGTGAGCCATATGGTCCCCGAGAGCTGGTAAGTGCTTTGCAGGTTTGGTGTTCAGCAGACAGTCTCCTTAGCAAAGGTGATAATGCCATGGAAGAACACCACAGGAACATCCAAAATAATAGATGACTGATAACCAAAAATTGTTGCAATCTTTTGCAAGGGAAAATCTCTTGATCCAGTGTATATTCATTTTTTAAAGTATCTGTAAAGACAGGTGTGGATGTCTCTGTAAAGAGAAGTTGTGGATGCCCTGTCTCTGGAGGTGTTCAAGGCCAGGGTGGATGGGGCCCTGAGCAGCCTGGTCTAGTATTAAACATGAAGGCTGGTGGCCCTGCCTGTGGCAGGGGGGTTGAAGATTCATGATCCTTGAGGTCCCATCCAACCCAGGCCATTCTGTGATTCTGTGAAAGGTGATGTAACAGAGCTTTGTTATCAAATTGTTGTCATCATCTTTTTATTTCCGACAATGAAATAAAGACAAGGTTCATTTTTCTTCTTCTATTCTATTAGCTCCATCCCCCTTTTTTTTTTTCTTGTCGTTGTTGACAAATGTTAGTTTGGTTGTAAAGCATCACTTGCAAACAAGGCATTCTACAGATTTAAATGCAGCCTGAAGCAAGCACTTGCCAGACTAAGGAAAGTGTATGTAGCAAATTGAGTCATGATGAAGGTGACAGAATAATTTCACTGGGGTGTAGTTTGGCCATAAAATTGCTGAAAGAAACAACATGGTGCAACTTGCATTAACTTGGGATCATCTGGGTGGGGGAAATTAATTGAAAGATATATAACCAATGCCCACATGCTGCAGCTGACACCAGCAGTTAGCTGCAGTGATGTAGATAAAATGGGAAATTTTGAAAGAACTGAAAAATTACAAGAGCAGCTCAAAGCCTGTATAATTCAAAATTAATTTTCATGTTTTCAATAGTATCCTGAGTGGAGGGAGAGGGTAATGAGAACTATTTGAAGAGGATAGATGGAAGAGGGCCATAAAACAGAAGTGGTTTTGGCCAAGAATCTTCTCCTTGTTTCAGACACTAACAATTCCTTTAATGGGATTAATTTTACATCTTGAAGTGAGATCAAAATTGCACAAATGCAATGAAGATGTTGCTGGTGACTCAAAGGCATAAACAGATTTAAAAGCAATTCATTTATTTTATGGGTAAGGGAGAGTTTCAGTCATTCCCTCCATAGCCAACTCCGGCAGGGAAATCCTGACAGTGCTGCTAAATTGCCTCTCTGCTACTTTGAATTCTATCTGAACACACTAAGCTTCATTAACTGCCTTGAGAGGAGATGCATTGTTTTATGCCTTGTACAGAAATGAAGTCACACCGCTAGGATGCTTTTTCCACATTTTCCTACTCATTTTAAATTCCAGTATTGCATGTAGGTAAATTCCTGAAAAATAACTTACTTGCATTTAGCAAACCAAGGGTCCCAAGTAGTTTAAAATGTTGTTAATTAGATGTCTTCTTCCTGCTGATATGTAATTGAGCCTACCTTCATTAATCGCAAATTGACTTCGAAATCCAGCATTGGACTGTTCTTTTGTACTGCCACATGGCAAAATGGCACTGTCCTAGCATCAGGAACTTGGGAGAAAATGTATTATGATGCCTAAATGGTGTGATTAAATAATCAGCTGAAAAAATAATCATGCTTATAAACAACTCTAAGCCTAATAATGGAAGTATAAGTATTATGGCAATATTGCCGAAAAATCAAACCCTTATGAAGCGTTTAATACTTGGGGTGAGCACAGGACACTGCTCATACCACAGGTCTGACCTGGGTTCATTTTCAAATATGGACATATATTTTAATCCTAATTTTCTTTAAGATGACTTGATATTCATGTGTAACCATCTTTCAGCATCTAAACAATTTATCTCTTCCTGTCAACATTTTTAAAACCTTTTTTACTTCTCCAATCTTTATCTATTTTTGAATCCCATTCTTGAAATTGCTCTTGAAATCTGTTTCTGTTCATGGCTCCTTTTTCCACATTATTGCTTTAAAATACTGACTGGAGTTGAATTTGCAAAATGTATTTTATCAACAACTGTGACAGCTACTGGTTTTCTTCCTTGACCTCCGTCTCCGCTCCTTACTGCCTGTAGCTGCCTGCTGCTGCTGGGAGAGGTTGTTTAATACCAACTGTCTGCGTCTGTTGGTGAGAATTTACCACTGGTAAAATCCTGCGAAGATATTTAGTGTGAGGGATGTTACAGAGAAAAATAGCGACTCCCTGCCTGCTCAGAAAAAAAGTAGTTTTCCTTTCTGCGGTATCTGAACTTACCAGTCCTTTACAAGACTCTTCAAAAGGTTTTTGGAAGATCAAATGTTGTCGTTTTGTTTTTTGTTTTCTAAAACATTACCTGAACAACTCTCAACATATTCTCTTTTATTTTTTTCTGAACATCTTTTGTGATAAATGATAACATTTAATTTCTTGGCAATATGAGCTACTGAACATTGATAAAGGGTTTCATTTTGAAATTAGAACTTGCACAACATAACATAATTAATTGAATGTAAGCTAATATAATAGGTACTCATAACTCAAGTCAGAAAGCACTTTATTACTTGGCATGATAAAAGCAATACGTAATATTGAATCAATCCTGACAGAATGAACATAAACTGGGACAATTGCAATTTTAAAAGAGCTGATATAAATGCAACCTCCTTGGTTTTGCTTAAAGGCTATAATTGCCTTTTAGAAATATTCCAAGGAGAGAAAAATTGTATTTTCTGCAAATATAATGTACAGATAATGGGAAATTTTCAAACAGTTTTGAAAATTGCTATTTCATATTATTGTGATGGTTTGAGAATGTCTCACCAAATCTGTTCACAGATCATTAACAGCTGTGATTAATTACTTAAATTTTCATTCATCCTCCTAAAGAACTTGTAGCTTTATTATCAGCTAATCTTTAGTGCATTTCAGTAAAGATCCCATTTGTTAACACTTGTAAGAAAATTTCCTCTGCATTCAGTGTGAGTGTAGGAAAAAAAAAGACATCAAAAAGTCATGCCAAAACAAGCCATTTCATGGACCCTTCTCTTCTCATTGTGGAGGAAGGAAAACAGAGATCTCTCTGATGTTCTTTGTCATTTAGTGAAAAGCTGCTTGGATAGTACAGTCATGCCTCATGCTCACCTACACCCACTGGAACCCAGGACCAGGTCTCCATCTATTATAAATTCACAAATACCTTAACTTGGTTCAGCAGTGGACAAAACTGAATCTCTTTTGCTCTTGTGCATCATTTCCTGGAGGCAGAGATGCTATTCATACAAGCACTGGTGGGCTGTATAGTAAACCATGCTATTAGTAAATGAGTCCAGGTCAAAACTAACTTACAAAGGAAGAAGACCATTAGCCTGACTGAAATCAGCTTCTCAAGCTAATTTACCTCTTACCATCTAAATGCTGATGTTAATAATGGAAGAGAGTGGTGAAAGCTGTCCCATCACCCAGGAATTTGTTAATCATATAGATGTGAATATACATACAAATTCTGATTATACATTGGCAAAGATATGGATATTTTTCTGAAAGTCACCAAAGGCAGAAGGACAGAAACAGGGAGCTGAGAGATAGCATTAGTTCTGCATCACTGGAGTCCTAAGTAACAGTCAGAAAACATCTGCATTTTGGATTAGCTTTTGTTCATTGTCATGCAGCTATGTGCAGGGAAATAAGGGAGTTCAGACATGAGAGATTTCTCTCCAATTTTAATATATATCTACACAGTAGATAATTAAAGTGAACAGGAATTCCTGATAATGGAAGAATCTGTGCTTTTGCCATGTGACTTGGGGAAATTATACAGAAAATGTGCTCTTTGCCATTCAGAAATGCTGACAATATTGCCTTTGTAATAATGCCATAGTAGGATCTTCCAAGTAATTGGCTCTACTCTTTAATTGAGTGCTGCTTTTTTTTAAGAAAATGACAGTTTGTCTGTGAGCTCCATTTTTTATCCATATTTTGCAGTTCAACAATTTTATTATGATTGTTGCTGATCTTATCTTCTATTCAGTTTCCTCTCCATCACTCAGAGTATTCAAGTCCTTCAGGTAATCTACTTGTAGCCACCTTCATGCAGGTCCCCAGCTCGGCACTGGCGGCCAAAGCAAAGAGCTCTGCTAGCCCCAGACCTTGCTTCAGGGGTTGAGTTTGCTCTGAAGTTTGGCTTCTCTTTAGCTATATCCACATTATGATGATTTGAATGAGTGAGGATCACAGATTTCCTAATGGAAGAGTCCATCGCTACTCTAAGGGGAAATAACATGAAATTTTGGTCCATGGGTTCTGACATGCAAGGACAACTCCAAGGTCTTCAGATCCAAGCTTCAGACACCACTGGCAATAAATATCAGATGAATTTACTTAGGGCATTTGCTGTCACTGTTCTTCTAATTAAATGACATTTTTAAGATTGCATAAACTTACTGTCTGATCAGTTTGCGTCTTTTTTTCCTTTTTTCTTTTGTTTCTTGCTGATGTAGTCTTTTATTTTGTACATTTTTCCTTTTTTCACTCTAGCCTACAACATCTGCTTATAGTGATAAATCATATCTCTGCTGGGTCTTTTGCAAATGGGAATGAACCAAACTTTGAGTCTTTTCCTTTTTGGGACGATGATCCAGTAGCTCTTTCTCTTTGCTGAATAGTTGCTATGATTTTTCATCTTCTCAACAAAATAACTAGATCAGGCAGTGTCTTTACAGTAGTGCTTCTGGCTTGCTTCTTACATAGCAGTAGTGTTAAGGTTAACTTTCAAAACGTATTTAAAATAATTCTGAAATAATACAGGTGGTTCTATCTTCTTCACAATACTGTATTGCTTTTTATCTCATAAAACTGTCCTAATTTGAACTACTGAAATATGAGGGTATTGACAATGGAGAAAGAAAAGCAACACAGGTGGGCAGTGTCCTGAATACGGAGTGACCTACTTGAAGTTTTTTGCCTGTCTGTTTGGTCTTGCTTGGATGGGTAGATGCTGCTACAGAACTTCATGGTATATATTATGCTGTATCACCAAGTTTTTGTTTGCTTTACTGATGAAGACTAAGATTATATTGTTTCCTGTAAATATTTCATTTTATTATTTTATATTCATTTAGTGTTGTTTTCATTATTTATTTATGATCATTTCTCGTTCTGTGCTGAGAGAATAAAAAGAGTTACATATGCACATGTTTATCCAAGCTGGCCATCGATGACGGGGTTGCTTCATTTTTTAGATCTCCTAACACTGATCAAGTGCTAGTGTTTCACATCATTGGGCAGACAGCAATACAGTAAAAAAAAAAAAAAAGGAAAACGGCTATGACATGTGATGAGATATCAATAATCAAAATGACATAACAGCAGTGTCCACAATCACTCAACCTGAAAGGATAGGAAATTAATAGTTTTATTCACTGGAGATCTATGTATCCAGAGACCTTCCATGCTTTCAAAGAAAAACAAGTGATGAATATACTGTTTTGCTGACCTAACATGATCTCTCTGCTGTTTGCTTTTCTTCCTGTAGACTACCAATGGCCTTAACACAACTACTGCATCCGTCCTTCAGTTTTCCCTTGGTAAGTTTAGCTCAGTCTTTCATCTGAGAAAGCGTAAAAAGTCATTGTTGCAATGGAAAGTGACCCTCAGTTTCATCTTCACTGTTTTGTTTGGTGTGGCACTTGACATGAGAGATTAGAATCATCTTGTAAAAACTACATCACATTTATTCATCTCTTGATAATCCATGAAACTCCCAATATAAACTTTGGAAAGGAGCAATTCCAGTGGATACTCCAATGATGGGAGGTATAGTCATGGAGTAATCTTTGTCACATCTATTTTATAACCCAATGGCAAATGTTATAGTCACTTCTTCTTTCTCTAATGTGTGATTGCTGTTTCTAAAATAGAACTAGCAAAACTGGATTTTTCTTCTTTAATATTTTAAACCCTTGATGTCTTCCAGGTTATGGTTGGATAAAGCTCTTTGTAACACATCTACACAAACAGAATAGGTAGCAGGACAGAACAAAACTAGATGCTGTCTGATTGTGATTATTTACAGGGGGTGGCATGCTTTACCACCTAGAATGCCTGCTGTAAGTTATCGCAATGTGTGGTTTGGGCTTTTTGCAGAAGCTGTGGCTTGGGATGAGGGCAAATTTGGAAAACACTTAATTCCTTAATTTAAATCTCAGTGTTCAAAGTATGAAGGAAAAATGTTTTTATGACTCAAATAGTTCAATAAAAAAGCAAGCAAGAAATATAGCTGCTTCCTCTGTGGACTCCTGGATATATATTTCCAAATTATATACCTCTTTTTAAAAAACTTTAAATCACTAGAAGTATCTCAGCAAAAGGTGTGATTAAAGTCTAGAAATCTCAGTTGGAAATAAGAGCTATCAGGCAGCTTGGCAGGCTGCTTCTTTTTTTTTGGTGGATGTGAAATCAATATCCTAGAAGGCTCAGAAATACATCAGTTACATTTGTTTCTACCTGAAGTCATTCATTTGACTATTTGAGGGCAACATTACTTGTCACTGTGCAGTTCACAGCAGTGTTATTAGTGCTAACGATTGGTATATGTGCTTTTATAGAGAATTACCATTTTTAAAAAGCTAGCAAAATGTGCCCATTCCTAAGCTGAATTACTGCACAAAAATCCAACACCTCTAGCAAAAAAACAGCCTGGAGCTGCTCTGTAGCTTCATGCAACCAGTGGAAGGACAGCAGTTCACTTGCTTTGCTAGGACATGCCATTTACCCACAGAATCATTCCTGGGGTTTTTAAAGCCACACATTTCTGTCTCATTCTCCCACCTGTGTCTGTACCATTCATAGTCAGTGAATGTTTGCTGTTCCAGCTTGGCAGCTGGGTCCTGCTACAGGTGGCATACAGAAGATTGCATTTCCCACACCCAGAATTTCACTAGTAGCCTTTGGTCCTATCATCTGGGAAGGTCAAATAAAAAAAAGGTTAAAGAATGGCCAAGTAGGAAATATCATATATGGTAAGAATATCCTGAACTGTACCAGTAGAAACCAGTAAAATCCCCCATGTAATAGAGCAGGAGAGGGGTGATATGTATCTGAGTAAATAAAATTTCAGCCTAAGTTCAAAATGTATCACATTACCTGCATGCCTATGTAGGGCTTGAAATATAGCACAGATTGGTTTTGTAACTGATAAAAACCAGTGTGAGCCGGGAGACTTCTGCTGTGCTCAGCAGTACTTGGCTTTACAATCATAAAAGTGAACGAGGCATTTGCCAGTTTCCATCTTATTCCCAAATGTCCAGATTAATCATAACCCTATTTAGAGATTCATCCAAGAGAATTACCTTTTCTTAAAGAAGGTTCAACACTTTCTATCTGCCACTGAATACCTCAAGCTGAAATCCTTTGGGATTGCCTTTATATTAGATTTCTCACTTAGCTGTGGCCACATGAAAGTGCATGTCCTTTGATTTCTGTCATCACTAATTATCAAATGGAATTCTGTATTTGCAGCTATATAAGCAGGTGAAGATTGGAAAATGAAGCAAAAAAATTGGCTTTGATTACATCACGAATCCCTGTATGGTCAGAATGGATAAGATACTAGTGAATTTTTCATTAGTTGATATTCTGTGTAGTTTTCTTAATGTGCTATGCATCTGGTAGTCTTGCACTCTGAAGGGCAATAAAGTTCAAAAGGAGCACTGAGGATGAAGCCTTAATTATCATGGAAAGGTAGTTAGTAAGCCCTGTTCAGCACACAGGACAGCATTAATGCACAGTAGCTTTTCTGAGCAAGAGCAATGTCTCTGCCATGCTGCACTCAGAGTCACTCCAGTGGCATTGTCTCATGGTCCAGGGCTGGGGCAATGCTTACATTCATGAGCTGGAGGCCCAAGTGTGCAGAAGATTTCAATTCCTTCAGATATCTTTAATCATCCATGACTACGTATCTCCAAGATAAAGCACAGGTATGTGAAAGACAAAATCTGGCTGTTTCCTCAGTACTCAATAGGATTGTTGATTGAGATATTTAAAGCAATATCTTTGGACTCCCATGGGCCACGGATGGGCCAGGTATGTTCAACAACTTGGGATTGCAGGATATTACACTGATGTTAGCCTCAGTTGTTAGCTGGAATATTCCCTCCAAAGCTTAGGTTTTCCCCTTAGATTGCTCCAGGGATGAACATAAGCTGTCATTCATGTAGGCCCATGTGGTTCAGACAGTAATGAAATATTAATAACTGAGGTAGAGGTGGGAAGAGTTACACATGGAATTCTGTGAAGGGAAAAGGCTTTAAGGGAGCAATGCCAAGGTGTCAGGTGCGCAAGTGGCACTGTTCCTTGGGCATCTTCTTCAAGCATATGCTCCCACGTCTGTGATGCATGTGAGCGGTGCAAACCCTGCATGGGCATTCAGCATTGTCAGACTATTTGCAGTCCTCCTTCTTCCGCAGTGCATGTGTCAAACACCAAGCTGAAGCTAATGAGCACCAACACTTAGCATGTCCTCCCATGCAGGTGCTCCTTGTAGCCATGTGTGTCTCAACGTGAAAACTGTTTGTGGAGAATGTTCAATTTCCTTGAAAAAAATTTGTTCCATAGCTGCTTCTTCACGCTCTACTATCGATGGGTCATTTTTGACTACTGAAAAAATATTGGAAAATAGGAATAACTTGATAAGGAAAGTACTCTTTCTTCAGATTTGTTCATGAAAACTCTTAAACACTCCTCTACAAGCAGGCTGAATTTGACAGTGCCTTTGACTAAATAAATGCAAACTGTGAGGAAGGATCATATCTTAAAATTCTTTCCAACTTTTATGGTATTATCCAAAGATCCTCAGTCATTACTAAAGCATGTTATTAACTGTTCCCCCTCTATTTTCTAGCAATATATACAAGTTGTTAATCTCTTTTAATATCTTAATAGTTCTCTGTAGAAACAGGAAGTTCCATTGGAACAGGCTGCCCAGAGAGGTTGTGGGGTCTCCTTCTCTGGGGATATTCAAAATCCTCCTGGACACTTTCTTCTACAATCTACTCTGTAGGGAATCTGCTTTAGCAGGGGTTGGTCTAGATGCTCTCCAGAGGTCTCTTCCAACCAAACCCAACAATTCTGTGATACACGCTATTTTTTATTATTTACTAAATGAAAATAAAATGTTACACTTTCTGCTTTTACGTGCATAAATATTTCATTGACAAACTCATCATTTAATCACATTTCTCCAACATTTCTCATTTAATCGTTTAACATTTAATCATTTCTCCAAACATGCTCAAAAGTGAAAGGTATTTCACTCTTTCAATTTTATTTCCTGGCAGAGCAGTCACCACTGTCTTCCTTTAAAAGTCCTGAGCTTTACAAATCCATCAGACTATGAACACTACTTAACTGAAGAGTAATTGTGTGTTGAGCCTGTGTTGACTTTTATATTTATAGCATCATTTCTTTTTAAGAGGAAAGGTCCCTGTGTAATGCACATATCAAGAACTTCTATGTGGTCTAGGATATTTACAGTCTATTATATAATGCTTGCTCATTTCACAGTCTTTCACAAACGCAATAGAGAAAACAATTTAAAATATGCTATTGACTGCTTTTGATTAGTGTATGAGTAAGGGTCATTGATTTGGGTGCAGATCTTTGACATAACGGTTCCAAAAGGGTTTTCATGTCATGCCCTGCCTTGCCTCAGACAGCAGGTTAGTGAATCATTAACACAGCAGCATCTATTACTGTTTTTGAACCACCAGAGTTGATTTACTCTGTAAATCTATGTACCAAGGACCTCACTGATGTTTGCTGAAGACAAAGCACAGATTGTTTTCAACACCTTCACTGAAATAATGCATTTTTCTTCAGGCTCAAGTTTCTTCATTTTTGAAGTGGCAGTTTGTTACCAGTCTGAATCCTAGAGAATTAAACTACAAGTGATTGATTCTGTAGATAAGGGAAATACTTCTTTTTTGCTCTGATACATATTCAAACTACAATAGTAATAGTAATCATAGCAGTAGTTTTTAAAACAGAATTGATGACTGTGCCTTTTAGATTAGTAATGACTGCCACGCTTTTATACTTCAGCAAAAAGAAGATCATAATGGATACAAATTACTTTACAAGAATAGCCTATGGACATAAGTAGCGCAACTGACTCACTGACCCCCAGGTATGTCCATGGAGAAAATAGTTTTGCTATGTGCTTACCTGGATTAGTGTCTGCAGGGCTTTGCAGGACATCTGCAGGAAGGCAATTCCTTCTCCTTCCCTCCAGAATCATAGAATTATAGACTTGCTCAGGTTGGAAAAGACCTTAAAGATCT
Source organism: Lagopus leucura (assembly GCF_019238085.1). Lineage (NCBI taxonomy): Eukaryota > Metazoa > Chordata > Aves > Galliformes > Phasianidae > Lagopus > Lagopus leucura. Next base: position 12,009,753 of record NW_024962265.1, on the reverse strand, counting down.
TCAAGTCCCACCTAAACCTAACCATACTCCCCTAACAACCCACCACTATACCATGCCCCTGAGCACCACATCCATATGGTTTTTAAACACATCCAGGAATGGTGACTCAACACCTCCCTAGGGAGCCTGTTCCAGTGCTCAATAACCCTTTCTGTAAAGAAGTTCTTCCTGAGACCCAACCTAAATCTCCCCTGGCGCAACTTGAGGCCATTTCCCCTCGTCCTGTCACCTGTCACCAATGAGAAGAGACCAACCCTGCTCTTGCTGTAAGCACTTTTCAGGTATTGGAAGAGAGCAATAAGGTCTCCCCTCAGCCTTCTCTTCCTCAGACTAAACAGCCCCAGTTCCTTCAGTCTCTTCGTGTAGGGCACATTCTCCAAGCCCTTCACAAGCCTTGTTGCCATTCTGTGGACCTGCTCCAGCACCTCAGTTTCCTTTCTGTATTGAGGCACCCAGAACTGAACACAGAAGTCGAGGTGGGGCCTCACCAGTGCTGAAACATCCCTATACTGCTTGGCTTAGTAGTGTGTACAATGATGAACTCATTTGCCTCCATGCAACAATCCAAAGACTTGTCATTGATATTTTTATTATGTTTTAGTTCATTTCTAGTGGCAGCTGTTTCAGTGACAGTACTGCTTTTATATCATCTATTTATCTTCTGCTTGGATTCAGATGACCTAATAGAAATTCACACATCCAAACATGTTTTGTTGAATATGCCACAGCTTTGGCTGGGAGAAACAATTGCTGACTACTTTATCTTAATTTTCACGTTTTGCTTAGTTTACAATCAGTAAAAACTATCCAATGACTGACAAATGCTGTAATAGCCATTTTATGAGGTAGCACTGTACCTCAGCTGAACCAGACATACATAGGAATTTATTTTCAGAATTGCAATGAAAATTCACTCGTGTGTCTCTAGAGAAATACTAAAGTGAAAAATAAGCCCCTCCTGAAGACTACATGGAGGAGTATTTGATCTTTAAAATCTCTCACTACTTCAGTGAACACACGATTTGTGGGGCACATGTTTTGGACATGTTGAGCCGCCACCTTCATTTTAGTCACCTGTATGGATGACTTCCCTCAGCACCCAGTTTCTCCTTCTCTGACACCTTCCAGATTTGTGTGCTTAGTGCATTTGTAAGGCCATGTTGACTGTGGTACAAACAGCGAAGGAGAATTCCTGAGGCACACAATGGAGGAAGGGAGATGGTGGCCACAGGACAGAGAGATTGTCTTTGTTAAGCAAACAAAGGGCACTCCTGGGCTAGCATGTACTTTTTGAAGGATTTCATACCAGGTAACTGACTAATAAAAATGTGTAAAAACTCTGCCTGAGCTCAGTTTAAATAGTGCATAAAAACAGCTTTTAATCTGGGTAATTTGAAATACCAATTCTGTAAGAAATCAAAATTATAAAATGAAGCTCAGTTGTTGCTACATTCAGATCCATTCCTTTCTGAACAGTAATAACATATTACATCTCAACACCTAGGTTGTTTTATCCTTATTTATTTCATAGCCATTTGGAAAAAGCTTGGAAATTTGATATAATTAAATGCAAAAATCAATGTAATTTGCCATAGTCTTTCTTCTGCTTGCTTCATTTCCTATCTTCCACTTGATAAAAGAACATTAAGATTTTTTATTTGCTTCTCAATTTTTCATTTTCTGTTACCTGACATGAAACCCAGTAGCTTTCACCTTCTGGCAGAGAAGTCCTTTGTGTAGATACACTGGTTATAAATTACCTCTAATGTGAAAGTGGAAGACAGATAAGTAACATCCTCTAGCACACTTCACATAGCATGGGAGGAGATGTGAGGTAGTGTTTATTGATTTTGCTGAGTTACACAAGAAAGGCTGCCTTGATAATGCCTAGGTCAAAAAAAGGGCTTAAAGTTAATGCCATATTGGAAAGACATTTTAATGGCCTCGTGGTGAAATGATTTGTATTGTTTTGGCCACTTCAAGGTTACAATGAAATATTGTTTTTATTACTTCTGTACCACGGTTTCTCTGCCACTGCTATGAATTAAACTTTGAGCACTACAGATTTATTGTGCAGTGAAAAGCAGCACAGATAAGGGAGCTGGGTCCTCGGCTCTGACCCAGGGCAAGTGCCAGAGCCAGCCCCACATGGTCAAATGTGGGCCATTACTGAATTGGTTGCTGAAAATAATAAATGCCGGATTACAGGCTGACTTTCATCTTAATCCTGCTCGTAGCATTGTATTAGTATAACAGTGTTGTATGATTAAAATTGTCCATTTTTGAATTAAGTCCAAAAGAAAGCATCTGCATTTCCTGGGGGGGAGGGGAATGGAAGCCCCCTGCTCAGCAAAATGCCCCTGGGTCTTTTTTGGTGGCAAAGGGAGCAGGGGCATCACTGAAAGCAAAAGTGAATAAAAATGTAGAAAACCCATCAGGCACTGCAGAAAAAAGAAAAAAAAAAGCTTTCGCCCAACCGGTTATAACCCTCCTACATATAAAGTTAACAATGGGCAATCTGTTTTCCAGGCTTTCAGAAATGAACAACACCTTAACTACAGACTTGGCTTCAGAAAGAAATATTTCCCAAATTTTCCTGGTGAAAGGGAATTTCATTAATGCAGGAAAGAAAAATATTTCCAAGTCTTTATATTCAAGTTGCCACTTTTCACACAGCAGTTCTGGGACCACTGTGTGCGTTTGGTACAGCCCTTCTGAACTACTGTGGGATCTCAACAGAATGCTATATACCCTCCTATGGTATTTTCAGATCCTCGTGGTGTTAAAGTTACAATAACTGACCTTTGCTCAGACTGTTCATCAGAGTTAAGCAATGTCTCTTCTTATCAACACATATTAATTTACCAGTTAATAACTACTTTAAGATTGAAATGGTATAATTTAAATTTTGCCCTCCTTCATTGAAAGGTCACCTTTTTAGGGGACCTCTCCATAATCTGACATTAAGCATTTAATGGCACTAATATTGAAAAATGCCATAAGGGAATATGAGTAAAAAATGCTTACTTACCAAAGTGGTTACTACTTGGTCAGACACAAGGACCATGGTAAGAGTCTTTCTGCGGATTTAATGACATTATTGTTTCAGTAGCTGTAATTAATGGGTGTCCATTACATCCAAATCTTAACAGGTTTACTCACTTTGCCTTCAGCAAGGAAATCTAAACAATATTAGTGCATTTAAGAACGTGGTTAAATTTAGAAGCATCATTTAATTATTTGTTTGACAACAGACACATTACCCAAGCATATACCTGCTGGCTGTATCTCAGAAAGTTATACTAGATTGTAGAACATCAGAATAAACTGGAAATTGGTAGAAAGGAAATACAGCTTTCTGCTTAGCTTATTTTTCTTGTAATGTTCTCATCACAAAAAGCAATATGAACTGTGGTCTATCTAGTTCATTAGAGGAGAACAAATTTTTGTGAGCACAGGAAGCACATCGTATCTCTGAACATAAATAGACCAAGAGGAAATTGAGGCGGAGAAGTATTTCCTCAGACTTTTCATTCTTAATAGCTGGATTATTTCACGAAAAGTACATTCACTGTTATTGATAACCCTGGCAGAACGTGGGAGGAAAGAGGCAGTGGGAGGTTCCCTGCACTGAGCAAGGCCGCCTTTTCAGTGGGTGCAGCCTGATAATGGCCCCATCCAGTGGGGCTTTGACCTTTATTTAATCTTTAGGAGTTCAGTTCCAAAGTCCTTCTGATTAATGCATTTACTAATTGAGAATGTATTTACTAATTTTAAACATATTTATTCATTTCTCTTCCAATCTACTAATTGTTCTTTCAGTCTTATGTGATTTTATGATGGAGGCTAAAAGCACGTTCATTTAATTTAGACAATAGCCCAAAGCTATCAGTGGAATAAAGTTAGCTGTTCTCTGAATTCTGCTGAAAAGAACAGTTGAGACATTGCATCTCAAGATGCATAATTTTCACAGAAGTTAGAGTAGCTCTGATTTTTACCAAGGGCAAACACCAATAACGTCATTGTTTCCTCTGTTCAGTTGTTTATTCTGGATTGTCTGCCAAAACACAGAGAGCCAAAATCTTCTTGTAAGAGAGAAACAAGTAGTCAGCCATAACAGTATTTAGTTATTTTAAAGTAAGAAGTAGACTAAAATTAAAACATATAACCCAGTTGTTTTTGCAATTTTTAATTTTAAGATTTTTTTACCATTAAAAGATTTATTTGTAAACTTGATTCTATAATCAAAGACACTAAAGATCAGAAATGCACCATAATTAAAAATTGCACTTGAAACTAAGTTCAAAATTGTGGTTTCAAGGAAAAATAAAAATATTCTTGTGACCTCCTCTTGAGAAAGTTTTCAGAGGCGCTGTGACATGAACAGTGAGTTGCACGTTTTTGTATCAGAGTTTCCAGTATAATCAGCACAAAATATTCATTTTTTTTAACATGGTTGAAATCATCTGGCTCTTGATTAGAGGCCAACATACACATATACCTTAAAAAAAAAAGCCACCACAGTTTCCATTGAGTGCTCATTGTACCAGACTGTATGGTTCATTAATTTGGAAAAAGACTATTAGCAAGCCAGCCAAATTCGACCACTATATTATCCTGTTCTGTCTGGCTTAATTCAAGCGATATCAGCAAATCATAATCCTTAGCAAACACTAATCATTATTCAACACATTAACAAAATGAATAAAAGCAACCTTCTGGTTTTAGATAAACAGGATTCTTTTGAGCTCCCATTCAGACTACAGTTAGGACATAATCAAACCCTTCTACAAATTTTCATGTGAGTTTTTCTTGCACAATTGCACATTAGACTCATTCTTCTTAAAGCCAGCATTAGATATCTCATCTGCTTATCCACTGAAGCACTTGCAGGAACTATCAAGAGGTTGTCAAGAGGCAGAGGACGTCACAGTCTATAAAGAGGCAAAATATTGCTTCCCTTGCAGATGGCACCCAGTTTTATCTCAGCAAAACACCAGCTTCTAAACAGTGTTGTTAACAAATCTTAGAGACCAACAGCCACATGACTCGGATTTATGCAGATCTGACACAGTCAAAGGCAAATCTGTAGTGAGTCTTGAATTAATTTTGCCTGCCATTGTCAGCCTGGATACAAATATGCTAGTACCTGGTTGCAAATACCTGTCATGAAGTGCCTTCATAACATTCCTCCTTAAATATTCTTAGTACTTTACCTCCATGATATTTTAAAAAATAAGGTGCATAAAATATTAACTAATAATGGCATTGAAAGCATTGAAAATGAACTTAGTGAGAGTTCCAGGAAAAGAAGCCGTCTCCACCTCAGGTGGGCATGCTATAAGTGGTCAGTGCTAGTCAAGTCCTAGCTACAAGTCAAGTCAAGGCTACATGTTATGAATCCTCCAGAACATGTAGGAAAGCAATTGGGAAGCACAGTTTTGGTTTAGGTAGAACTAATGAAGCAGCAGGCAGGAGCTGCTCAGCTTTATTACACTATGCCAGTCAAAATCATCTCCTATCAGCGTTGGTGTCTAGATTCAACTTTAAGTAAATTTTATTTTATTACCCTTAGGGCAAAAGCATATAAAGTGTAGGCAAAATAAATTAATGTTTCAGATCATGCAATGTATGGAAATAGTTGGGGCTTATAACAGAAGCTGTTTTACTGCTTATAGTTTCCACTAAGTCAAAAATTGTCAGAGTTTAAAATGTATCATCCAAAATGATATCCATGAAGGTTGTCTCTACCTCAGCATTTTTCAGAAGTTTTAAAAATCTGCAAATTTCAGCTAGAAGCCTATGAAAAGGAGTAAAATCATTGCAAAAAGAAGAAAATACTTAGTTCCTCACACACAATCCTATGAATATGGAAATTAAAAATAATCTGCACATGCATATACCTTAATATTGAAAGTATGACTGTAAGTCTTAGACAGATTTAGCTAACTAGCTGACTAGCTAAATCTAACTGGATTTAGTTTGATTTAGGCAATAAACACAACAGAGCATTGGATTTACTGTGATCTACTTGCTTTAAGAAAGAGGCAGCATCTTGCTTTCATGCAGTAGTTTACTAATATAAGCTTCTTTATGGTAATCATTCTGCATGTTTTCTTACCTGTTTTCATGATTAATTCAAAACCTGAGCATTCTTAGTTTAAAATGACTATAGTCTAGGCTCATTCATAAGGTCTGAAGTCATTTTGTACAACTTTTTATTTGGAAGATGAAAGGTTGTGAAGATTTACAGTGTTACATACTGCAAGGGTGGCTGTGCTCAGAGCTGGGGCAGCATCTGTTAGCATCTCTAGAAGTGGGGTAAATTATGCCTCCCCTTTCCTGGGCAAATTTGCCTTCACTTTCTGCTACGTAACTACTTGCATTTTAATCACCTGTTTGCTCACGATTGCTTTGTTGGTCAAGAGAGAAGCAAACATTCAAACTGCAGATTTAAAAAATATATATTTTTAATATTTCTGTTTTAGAATTACTCATATTACAGTGAAATGGAGCAATAGGGATAACATTAATAATAATTTTGAAAGTAATATTTTAAATAATGACATACTGAAAATTACATGAAATGACATTGTTTTTCAGTGACATCTCAATAAATCCAGTTCTGGAGAACGGTTGTATTTCATCTTTCTCCCTTTCCTTGGGGAGAAGCTGTTAATGCAAGCTGGATTAATACTGGTTTTCTAAAAGAAACAAGCACTAGATCCTTGTGGTTCCTATCTATTTTAAAAAGACTGTTTTAAGGACAAAGAATAAAGCCTAAATGTAGCTGACAATTTTTCAGATGTGTTCATTTCTGTTTTTCTATTGTCAAAGTTTTACAGAATTAGACGCTTAAATAATAAATATTTTACATTCTTTCTTATGATTTTGAGGAAAGAATATACATTAAAAAAAAATTGCTGAAAGCATGTATTTCATCATGGTAGTAACTACTACCTACAATGACCTTACATTGATCACATTCCAAACTAATTTACTTTTAGTACAACCAGACTGATTATTAAAATAGCAATAGAATCCTGCTCTGGTCATTCCTCTTTGCCTTCTGTGTCTGCTCCTCACTTCACAGCAACATGCGGGAAACACCACATCTGCCTTGCAGCTTTTCAATGGTGTTTTTTTCTTAAAAGCAAGAAGTCTTCTTTTCACAGTCTGAGAGTGTCCAAATTTAAGATATAACATTCTTCGTAATGTCATACGGATGGTATTATCAGCAAATATGTCCATCTCCATTTTTTGGCAGGACATTTTGATTTGGCTTTCTTGAAGAGTGCTGTACCAAGAGCTGGTTGTAACAATAACAGATATGGCATATTATTAAGTCTATATTGCTAGTTATTTTTCCTGTTTGTGTTCCTGTCATTTTTCTATGAGAGAAAAGTCAGTATGTTGCAGCTTTGCCTCACAGCCTCCTGCCAGCCAAAGTGGTTAAACCAGCTGAAGTTCATTGGTTTTGATGAGTGTGATGAGAGCCTGGAACTCCTAAAAGCCACAGAAGTAGAAACTGACAGCAGATGCCACTCAGTGGAGTAGACCATCTCAGCAGATGGGCAAAAATGAAATGTAAAGGCTTTTCCTGACATCATTTTGTTTTAATATGATAGAAATAAAGTGCCTTGTCAGTAAATTATACCCAAAGAGTTGCTTTGTAGTCATTTTGGGGATATGTTTGGTAATTCAGAGTCCTGCTGCCTTTGCAGGATTAATTATTCTGTGCCTTGTTACAGCAGAATACGTATCAGAGCAGCTGAATGTGCCCCACACAGCTGTAGTGAGTGGATCGGAAGTATCTGCTGCTACGTTTGCAATATAACAGTGGTAAAAGATACAAGAAGTTAACTGCATCGGTCATTTCCAGAGTGCTAGTTGATGTATTAGCCAAAATTATGGAGATGAGATGTAATCCCATCTTTGGGTTATTTTTCCCTCTGTACGGGATGTGTGCCACAGAGTGGAAAACCAGATGTGCAGCATTGCGAGCTGAGAGCTGTGATGGGAGCTGCCTCGGGGCGCTGGGGCTGCAAGCAGCGTGTGACATTCCCACTCAAATGTGCAGACTGTTCCCTCATGCAGGTGGTTGGCATCTTTTTAATCGGGCCATTTCTTTTATTACAGCAGTAATGTACCCCAAGTCGCAAAATTTTATCTCCAGCATTTTCCTCATTTGTGTATTTAAACACATATATATGTGTTCTTTATTTATGTGCATTTATATTTTATATAATTTATATTATTTAATATAGTACCTTTTCTATAATATATATTTGTATTTATGTACATGCATATGCACGATTTTCATTGTGACCAAATATACCTACAGCACACACAAGCATAACACACCACATGTACCACTCATAATTCATACCCCTACTGTGAGCAAAGCTGTGTTACACACCCAGCAGCAAAATGATGTGATCAGAGGTGCTGTTTAATTGAGAGCAGCTTCTTTTAATGTGGAAGGTAGCTGCTATCTGCTGCCTGGCCACCTTTGAGTTTCATATTTCAACTTGTCTCTGAAGTAGACATGTTGATCTCTGAAGCACAGCTTAGGATTTATCTGTTTCATTGGTTGTTGAATTTCCTGAGAGAGAATTACTTCATATTTGAGGGGAAAAAATAGTATTTTTAGTGTATTTAATTATCACCCAGGTTGTTTATCAGTTTGGTAGGTTGCATTGTTCAATCCCAGATTTTATTATCTTGACTGTCCCCTTTATTAATTGTTAAGTTTATCATTCATGACAGCACCCAGAGGCACCCTTTTATAAATCAAAAGTAAATATATTACCCTACCTTGCAGGGGTGCCATAGGGCTTAATTAGTTCATTTTTGTAAAGTGTTCTGAGATTCCCAGATCAGCATCAAATGTTTATCATTAATTATAGGCTCTAGTGAGTCTATGGGATGATATCTTAATTTAATTCTCTTTGGGCATCCTTAAAATAACTAATTTTGTAATATCTTTGTTCTTTCAAATTCCTGGAGAACATTTGCCTGTGGCTCAAGTAATTCTGATCTTCCTATCATTTACTATATTTTTATTTCTATTTGTTTTCCTATGTACCAGTACAAAAATCAGTCTTTTACTATTTTCCCTATAAATACTGCTATGTGGATTAAATTCTAACAACAAGGATTTGCTTTAATATTATATGGCGGTGGGTTGTTTTTTTGTTGTTGTTGTTGTTTTGTTTGTTTGTTTGTTTAGTTGGTTGGTTTGGTTTGGTTTTGGTTTTTTTCCTGCAGTGGGGGAGTGTTAAGCAATTTATTTTGCTTCCCTTGGGAAATCTGCAAAGATTACACAGCACGGCTGTGATTTATCATTCCCACTTTATTTCTGACTCATAAAGCATGCATTATTTTGTGTTTACCTGAAGCAACAGATTCCAGGGAATTACATCATCAACCAAAGCACTTTAAAATGCAGAGAACTGATGTTGTGAAAAATGCATAGACAGTAGTGATTGTAATTGGAGGGTCATTTATGGTTTAAATGTATCATAACTCTTATGATTTCATCACCTTTCCTAGGATCAGGTTCGTGCCGCTTTAGTTACTCAGATCCCAGCATCACAGTGTCCTACAGCAAGAACAGCTCTGCAGATTGGACTCAGCTGGAGAGAATTAGGTTTGTTACAGCTTTTTAATCACTTTCATGCTTTCTGGATGAGCAGGTGTTGATTAAGCTTCAATCTTTTATAACTTTTTTGATTGCTAACTTTTAAGTTCTCACTTGTTTAGGCATATTAAAAGCTGAGGAATGAAATTATGGCCACTAATACTAATTGCAGAACTGCCACTGCTTTTGGCAAATCACAGTTCCATCTACCTCCTGTGTGGGAGGTCAGGAAGATAATGACTTCAGAGTTAAAATGCAGCTCCAGTAACCAAAAGGCTCAGTCTGTGCTGTAGGCTTGTGTTTCTGGCTCTCACTAATGGCCACGCCAAAACTTGCTGAAGTGAGGAGGTGAATGCTGGGGTGGGTAACACAATGTTTTATGTCAAGAGCGGATTGACTGTTAAATCATCAGACTGTTTTTACATCAAAGGTTAGTGAATGCAGTGACATCCTTAAGAACAAACCATGAGTTGATTAAAGCAAAAAATAAAGTTATTTTCATAGCCACAGACACATCAGTCTGCATTATGCACCAAACACTGGGATACAGGTGTTGTGCTCTCCTTGTGATTACTTCATTCCAAACTAACACCTCAATGGCTTTTGCATTTCAGCATCATTTTTAATCTCAGCAGTAACAATAATGTGTATTGTTGCAAGTTTCTACTTTGGTAGGATAAAATGATCCATAAAAATATCATATAGTTTGATGTGAACGTTTGGCTCCTAACAAGATATGTTGAATTATGCCTTGTTTTTTAATAAACTGATTTACATGAAAGCACCAAGGATTACAAATGAAAATCTTATAATCTTTTCTTATGGGGCTCTTCAGCCTGGAGAAAAGACTCTAGGGAGAAAGACCTGAGAGCTGTCTTTCCACATCTAATGGAAGGTATGAGAAAGAAGGGGACAGACTCTTTAGCAGGGTCTGTGATAAGACAAGGGAAAATGGCTTCAAACTAAAAAAGAGGAGATTTCAACTGGGTATAAAGAAGAAGTTTTTTACCATAAGAGTAGTAAAGTATTGAACAGGTAGCCCTGTGGTGGATGCCCTCTCCCTGGAGACATTCAAGGTCAGGTTAGAGGGGATTCTGAGCACCCTGATCTAGTTGTAGATCCCCTGATCATTGCAGGGGAGTTGAAATAGATGGCCTTTAAGTGTCTCTTCCAATTCAAATGATTCCACCACTCTACTGTAATGGACCAAACACAAGCCTTTGAAACCCCAAATTTGTGAAGTTAATGCCTGTGTTGTTTGAATGCTGTTGCTTTAACTCTGACAGCTGGAGCTTGCAGCTGAAAATAGGTCAATAGAGCAATGTCGTGCAAAGTAGAGAGGAGGATGAATTATGAAAGGATGCTCATCTCTCCTGTGGTTCCTATGAGTTATAGTGGTTATGTGAATGTGCTTCAGCAGCTTTCTCTCCACTGCAGGCAGCTCCAGGGAGCAGAGAAATGGGGCAGGGTGGAACAGAGATGCTGATGGTCAGTGCGCTGTGCAGGGACAGTGCCATGGTGCTGTGCTGAGTGTGCCATGTTGGTGTGGTTTCAGCACAGGCAGGGAAGGATGTCTCTTGGGCAAGGTGGGTGCAGGGAGTGAATGGTCCCAAAGGCTTGGGGAGATGTGGCACATGAACTGTGACTTCCTTATCATTTCCTTTTTGCCATACCTGCAAAATACCAGACACTAGCCAGTCACCTTGGAAGTGTGACCAGCATCAGGAATGAATTCTGCCATGCTGCTTCTGCTCTCCCAACATCTCATTGATCTGTTCCTCACAGCCCCAGCCTGCAAGGTCTCTGCAGTGGAGCTGCCTTTGTTTGATCTGTACATACACTACTGAGGACAGTGGGACTCTGCCTCAGGGCAGATATTTTCTAATCTCTTTATAAGATTTACCATCATATGAGTGATATAAGCATAGCTGTATCACACTTAGTAAACATGTTAAATGAGTGAAAAGCATTCCTGGTTATGGCTTATGTTTGGTCTAATTCCATATCACTGTTTTTCAGTGCTCCTTCCAACGTCAGCACGATCATACACATCTTGTACCTTCCTGAGGATGCTAAAGGGGAGAATGTCCATTTTCAGTGGAAACAGGATTATCTTCATGCTGGAGAAGTGTATGAAGCCTGTTGGGCATTGGACAACATCCTGATCATCAATGCTGCTCACAGAAAAGTTGTGTTAGAAGATAATCTTGATCCTGTGGATACTGGCAACTGGCTTTTCTTTCCTGGAGCCACAGTGAAGGTTAGTTTGAAATAAATAAATAAATATTTGTAATGGTTTAATTTCATTATTATTATTTATGTGTATTATTATTTATTCCAACTCAGAATATTATATGATTATGATCTAAAACTTAAGGACAGTCAGGCCCCTCCATCTGTTTGCAGAATTGGGTTGTTACTCTGTTTTTACCTATTTCCTGTCCCACTGGGGCTTCCTAAAACAATGCAACTTTTCTGCCATTACCAAAAGCAGGTGACAGTTTGTAACTACTGCCATGTCAAAGATCATGCAACAGAAAATGGGAAATGGCTTCCTTTTAGGAAAACAGAACAATATTTTTGAAACAAATTCAAGTCAGGTATTTTGAAATCTACCTGGTAATTTATCTGTGTTGTTCAGTACCACTACTTGATGTTATTCAGCACTCTTTGTCACAAGCCATCATAAAAAGCTCTGCTTTCCTCTTTTTCTGTGAATATCACCTCTGCTGCAGCACACATTCAGGTAGTGAGAGCTTCTTAAAAGTCTCTGTTGCGTTGAGACCCTGATCTGATAAATGGGATTTAGCAAGGTCACACTACCTTTGGAAAAGCCCTAAGGAGACTTGCAAGATCTCTGTGCATACAGTTGCTCCAAATGTGGAGTTCTTCTATATCCTAAAACCAGTTGTATCCTTGCTTTTTATGTTTCCAAGCAAACAGAAATTGAACAGTTGATGACATTCAGTTTTCATCCTATTTTTCATTCACAAAAAAGGGCAGCTTTGTTGTCAGAGTTCATTTATGAAGCTGATAGTTGTTTTGGCAGTCACACAGGAAACAGGTGTCATGTTCTCAGGGCAGAATAATTTTGACTGTGGCTTCAGCCTTTTCCCACAGAATCTGGCCTAAGGTTAATCTTCTTAGAAATAATCTCACTAGTTTACTCATAGTACCAGCGTATCAATTTTTTAAAGACCATTTGAACTACAATGACAACTTTTTTTCATGAGATTTTAGATCAAATAATGTACTGATTATTTAATGATTTTCTATGATCTTTTCATGTTTGTTCTGATGTCCATCTTACCTATGGATTTCAAAATCCAGTCCACAAGTGAGAAGGTATGAGAACAAAGCAATGATTAATATGCCATAGGCACAGTCACATCTTTCAAAATGGCAAAGCCCAACATCACTTGCTGCTTCTAAAACATGCACAAACAGCATCTATACTTCATCAAGTAAATATCTCTTAGTTTGGATTGGTTTGGTTGTTTAATTAAAAACCAATTTGGTGTCAGTACTCAAGTGTGGTCACTTGAAAGATGAGGGGCTTGAACATTGAGATTAGGTAGTTCTCCTGGACAGAAATATCTTTGAAACTCCAACCTTGTGTGAGATAAAAGCAAGGATTCACAAACCTGCCATTCCTCCAAGGCTGTCTTCTGTTCTAGGGAAAACTGGAATGTGTTTTCTAAATGTGTTTCTATTCCTACAACATTCTGCTATGCTGAACTCCATTCCAAGCTAATGAGATCTTTCTCTAACATTCAGGACTGTTTATGCCATACACGTTTCAATTCCTGTCCTCTGTAAATTAGTATTTCACACAAATTGTCTTTCTTGACTTCTTTTGATGCTTTTCCTTGCAAGTTTCCCTGACAGTGCTAACAAATAGTCACATTTCTGGATGTTATTTTTTGTCTGACTCGGTTTTAACTGATGCATACAAAACTGTGGGGCATAAGCTCCTTTCCAAAGTTGTGCTATAAAGTAATGTCATTAAACCAAGGAAATTTTTCAGAAAAACATAAAGAAACAAGAAAAAAATAATCTTTTTCTTTCTTTCTTTCTTTCTTTTTTTTAAACTGGGTTTATTTTCTACATTTATCCTCACTTGCTCACCACCTCTCAGCACAGAGAGTGATTGACATTTTACTTTTGGACTATTCCAGTAGGCATTGTTCAGACAGTGCAGACTTCTGCTTGGAGAGTCAGGACAGTGAATGAAGCAAGCAAGGGATCTTTCGCACCTTAGCTGGTATAACACTCCCATGCTTGGTTTTGGCTTGTGCTGTCTCCCAGATGTTATCTTCAAGGAATACACAGGCATGGATGGGCCGAGATCTGTTTCCAGTAAGCAGAAGGAATGACTCCACTCTGCAGGGAGGAAAAAGTTTACCCAGCAGGATGCAAACTCTGCTGTGTCATTTGTTGTCAAGGCCTGAGAATGGTCCTTGGACTAATTTGGTTGCTGTCACAACCCCAGCATGTTAAAACTGCCCACCTCATCAGTCCCTTCAACCATCCCAAATCTTTTCAGACAGTTCTCATTGTGTTCCATTTTATTGCCTTAGTGGATTTTTGTTAAGCACTTTATTCATAAGGATAGGCATTTAGATAAAGTTTGCTGTAGTTTACAATAAATGTTGTTGCTGCTCACATACAAGCTCATGTTGGATGCTTATCAAGCTACAAATAAAGTATATTCTTTTCTGCAGGAATTTTTCTTTGGTAGACTTGAGGTCTAATAAAATTAATAGCAAACTGTATAATTCTATGATCTCTGCTGGTAAAAGTACTCTAATTCATAGTTGCTCAGACAAAATAAAAAGGCATTGAAATGAAGAAATGTGATATCATGAAGGCTACTATGTAGGTCCTGATTTAGGTTCTCTGGTGGATTCAGTCCCTGGAGAGGACAGTGTAGTTAAGCACTGATATGCTCACTCCACTTTGGTGGAATCAGGCTCATCTCCTCGATGAGCACTTGTGGGAACTTGCCTATGTCCAGTAAGAAGTGGTTCCTCTTCCTTCTCTAATCTTTTGAAGCTTGTCAGAATTTTTGTTTTGTTTTGTTTCTTGCTGCGCTCAGGAATGGCTGTTGCTTGTTTGAAAGCACATGGCTGGTTGCAGACGCAGCTGGAGCTGGCTATTGAGATAGGAGGCAAGCTGAGAGATAAGCCACCAAATTTGTGTGTTTCAGTTCCAAAGAAGACAGCAAAAGACAAAAAAAAAAATGCTGTTAGCAAGGCCAAACGCCCCTTAGGAGATTAATTGGATCCACTGGAATGTATTTATCTGTGTTGGACTGTAAGGAAGGGTGTTGAACAGGATAAATTCCTGACTGCATTTCAATATCTGCAGTGACAGCTCTGAGTGTGAGCATGGTGTTGCAAGTAAGCATGGCTAGTGTATGACACTGGTGGCCAAGTCTGCTAAACACACAAAGCACTGCTGTGCTCTGGGCGCTGTTAAAGGTCTGTGGGCCCCAACACCCCACAGCTAATCAGGAGGAGAGATGAAACCTTCCTTCAGTATTGCTTCTTGGATCTTTACTTCTAAAGAGCAGAGAGCAATCTCATCTTTCACTGGATGCTTCGTATATTTTGTAGATTTGACCATAAATTACTGTTGTCTTTTGAGGTTACCTTCTGCCAGGTTTTCTTGTTTTCTCTGATTGTTTTGGTCTAAGTTTGAATGTGCAAGCTCAAAAGCTAAAGCTGAGATGGGAGCCATCTTCAGTAGTCTTATAGTTCAAGTTGATTTCAGCCCAGACAGTAGTATCTGAGATGTGTGGTTCACCATCACGGACATTTCCAATAAATCCTGAAAACATCCCAGTGCCAGAATCCTCATAACGTCAGCTTCTGTTATAAAAGATGTGCTGAGGTTTGTAAACTCATCTTTTTTTTTTTCTTGTTTTTTTTTTCTTTTTCTTTTTTAAATGATCCTCAAGTGGATTCCAAGTGTGTTTTGTCTCCAAGGCACCCAAGTCAGCATGATCCTGTTTTAGCTATGTTGCCTCACTTTTCAATATATTGATACCATGCAGTCATGCCTACTTGTGATAGTTAAGCAGCAGGTCATTACAACTCATTTCAGTTTCTCAGAAACACGACAGAACTTAGCAGAAGAGGAAGCTTATAAAGAAAAGAGTAGCAGAACTCAACATTCACTTTCAGAAAATACTCTGAAAATGTGTCCATAAAACTTTGTGACCTTTCACCATACCCTGAGCACACCAGGGCTATGAACATCCTAGACCTGTGAGTCCTTCCTGAACATGTGTTGCTGAGGGTGACTGAGCACAGGAGACATATGGGCAGGCCTAGGAGTTTGGCAAAAAGAAATGTTGATTAAGCTATTCCAAACCTCCAGTTCCAGAGCAGATTTCCAAACTTCTGAATACTCTGTTAATTAATAGGAATGGCACTGGATGGTCTTTTTTCAAAACAAGTATCTTAATATTTCTATATATTTTTGTTGGTTTTAATTGCTTGTACTGAAATGAACTGTTTTTTCCTCTTTTGATTTATCTTGTTCTTGAGGAACTTATTGTCTGAAGCAGATGGAGAGTATTTGTCTGCAGAAAGAAGGGTGATTGTCTAGCTATGCCAGTGTGAAAATGACAAATGGAAATTGCTGTACCTCTATACTGGGCAAAGGTACATGAATCTAGTTGTTTCTGACAAGACTCTTCTTTTTGAGTAAGATATAGCAAGGCACGTTTTGGTTTGTGGGCCAAACCCAGCCTTCTAGCCAGCTGCTTTGCCTCACAGGAGCCACTTACCTGCCACATCTTCCTGGGAAGAGACGAGCTGGCTTCCAGCTGCACCTCAGCTCTGAGCCTTTCCTGCTTCTCTGCAGGTGGGTGGAGAAGGGAGGAGAGGTGAATACAGCAGAGTAGGGTGCAGAAAACCTGTCCACTGACTCCCTTTAGTGAGAATGTGATCACTACATAAGGAGACATCTTAACATCAGTAGGACTGGACTTAGACCATGCATGGAATTGCTCTTGTTTTGTTGGTATTTTTTTTTTGTTTGCTTTTTTGTTTGTTTCTTTTTAATAATCACTGTTTTAATTAAAATAGTAATAACTCAGATTCAATGGCTTGGAGTTCCTTGGAACTTGGTTTGACGGTTGTGTTGTGTTGTTTGGGTCTGCTGAGCAGAGCTGTGGGCAGCAATGCTGAGCAGGCAGTTTTTTGCATGCCAGTTCCCTGTGGCTCAGAAGTGTGGTATAGCGTGGCAGGGAGCCAGATTTAGCACTGAGCTAGCATCAAAACACCAGGGGTGTTTCCTGCCTCCTAGAAAGAAAAAATTTGCTCTTCACAGGTCATTGTGATATGGACATTATTAAAAGAAATGGAGATTGACCCATTAGATGCCAAAGAATAGAAACAGCTTTGGCTGATTCTTTCTTGTTCACATTTTACACTGCCATTGATACATCATTACTATCAGAAGAACAGGCGAGGTTGTATCATGCTCACTGCAGAGTACTGGAAGCATCAACAGTTGTATCAACTATAGAGGAAGTATGTAAGTATCAACTATAGAGGAATAGTTCAGTGTGTGCAAGTTAAATAACTCATTAAGAAAATCAGTCATCACCAGAGTAACCGATGTTATACAAACATCATGAAAGGTCCCAGAAAGCCAACAGTGATACAAATTATACCAGTCAGTCAAAATAAGCAAGGTGTTTTGAGCACCAGCCTTTGGATATGAGTCTGTAATTGGAAATGATTTGTAAAACCACACATTGTAGACCGTTACTACATCACAGAACAAGTTTCATCCCATTGTTTTTTTTGCAAAGGGAAGGTGCACTATAACCTTCCTTGCACCTGGCCTGCTTGTACAGGAAGCAGAAAAAAAAAACCATTTATTTCATGGGAAATAATATTCTAATCTCACTATGGTTTTTCCTTTGGTTGAATAATGGACTTCAGACCAGAAGCCCTAGTAGCCAAATCTACAGAATTTAGAATTTTAATTTTGTCATTGTACCTTCACTTGCTAAGAAACTTCCTACAGGGAACAATTTTATCCAGACTGCATCTATCCTTCTATTTGCCATCTTTTCAAAATCTAAAAACTTGGAAAACCTACAATACCCTTTCCCAGAAAGACACAATATCTAATTTATGGCTCCATTGAAAATGCTGTTTTAATTAATTTCCTTCATTTTATTTCTTGTTCCTCTGCTTCTCACATTTCATCTGTTTGCATTGCCTAGATTTTAATTAAAAAAACCCCTCCTCTCTGAGGAGCAATATGAAGTGGCAAAAATAATCACTTAAAATATTACAGTCATTAAAAAATTGGCTGCGGTCAAAGCCATGCATTTTCAATTTGCTGACAAACTATATTTTTGTTTCCTTTTAAAGCATGTTTTGTATTTGGATAGCATGTGCCAACCAGCCTGGCTATCAGAGGTGCTCCTCCAGCTGAGTGGGCTGTGTGACAACTCCTTAATGGGGGAAATTGATGGCTCTCTGCTCATGCAGAGGTGAAGGCATACTGGGCAGATTTCTTTCCATCTGCCACCAGCCCTTCACAAGCTGGCACTGTCCAAATGCCCAACACAATCATTCCAATGCAAAAAACTGCCAGAAAATAAATTGTGGGGCTACAGCTGTCCGGAAGAATCATCGGGGCCATTAGGCCCAGGAGAGATAATATGAAGAGGTGCATCAGTGTTTGCCTCTGATAAAAGCCTAATTAAATGATGGTAAAGATGACTGTAAATACTTTGAAGGCACAGAGGTGAAAAGCATTTTCATGAGAATGCGGATGAACCTTGGGAAGATGATATGCAACATCTCAGCCAAAAACCTATTACACCAAAGAATTTCATACGGATGTTTCCTGTTGATTTCCTGTTTTTCTAAATGGCACAGATCTATCATTTTGTTGCCCTCTGTTTCTGCTCTCCAAGAAGTTCTGTACTGCAGAGCCAAGAGGTATTTATTGATTCAAAAATTTCACTTGAATACTTGACTTGGTACAGAAACTGATTTTGACGAACTTCAGAGCTTCTTTTTACATTCCCAATCTTTGCCTTTACATTTTCTAACAGTATTTAGGTCTGCATCCTCAACTGTGACTGCAGCATAGACTGATCTGCTTGCAGAACTAGCTTGTGCTCCATCACATGGCAGAGGGAAGTGCAGACCTCCAGAAGTCCCTCCCATCCAACAGGTCGCACAGAGTAGAGCAGATGTCTCCTAATGCAGTGCTCTCATGCAGTTCTTTATATGGACATTCTTCAGGCATGTCAGCAGGATGTAGGACCTCAGATCTTACTTAGGTCCCAGAAAATACTTAGATGCTACTGTAAATTAGTCTGTTTTTATTTATGAAAACATAAGTTTTGGAAGGCATCTGCTTCACCAAATCCAGTTTCCCTGCTTTTGCTTTGTCCTAATTAAAACCCTTCTGCGTCTCAGGTGATTAGCAGGCTCTCCTAAAGGCAACTACAGGGAAAAGGTGAAAGCTGGAGATACAAGATGTAGAATTTAAAGAGTATAGAGTAGGAGAAAGAGGATGAATCAGATGCAGACTTTTGACAAAAGATTGGTATTGAAACCATGCACCACTGTCTGCTATAGTCTGTATCTTCCAATTACAAGCTAATACCTTCATACTATACAGTAAGAGGTTCACCAGAATAATCCGACTTGCTGCTTCTCATAGAAATGGCTAAGAAATGGCATAGAAATTGGCTAAGAACTGTATTCACAGACTGGAAATACGTATAGGTAATTTAATTATTTCATTTTAGAGGAATGCTTTCTCTATCTGATCTAATATTTGCTAGTCAAGCTAATAGTGAAAGCCATTCACCAACTAAGTGTTTGGCTTGTTTAAGGCATAGCTGCTGCACACTGCTTTTTCATGGGGTACAGTCTGGTACTGTATTATAAAACTGCTGCAATATAAGGAATTGACTTGATACATCAATTTATCTTTAGTAGAATTTCAGAATGAGATCTGTTAAACTAGAAGGGAATAAATAAATCAGCAATTTCATCACCAAAAACAAAAGTAATTTTTGTACCATTGTAGCAACGAGGAGCCCTGAGCAGTGGGTATACTAGACACAAAACAAAATGAAAGTGTGTCCCAGAAAAACCACCATCCATTTGTAAAGCAAGAGATCAGCTGAGGCTGGGAAGATGAGGGAATGAAAGGAAGCATGCAAGAGGGAACAGTGCCCATGCTGGTAAGCAGTGTATTTTTCAGTGTGATCAGTGTTAAGTTTTGTTGAGGAAAGTGCTAAGGAGATGCCTGAAGGACATCATCAGGTGAGGAATTTTCCAGGTAGAATGGGCAGAATGGGCAAAGGAATACAAGTTTGGTCATCTCACCTGCAAATGAAGGGGCAGATAGCAGCAGTCAGGGAAAAGTGAGCCAAGAGGTGGTGGAGGTAGATGAAGGTAAGATATCACAGTGCCTCCACAGTAGGTGAAAAGCAGTAATACTGTAGCTATACAGCAGACAAACTTTAGAAATGGAAAATTCAGAGTGAATATTAGATTGAAAGCAAATACAAGCACGCTGAGCTATGGGAATGTATCCGGACAATTTTCATTTTGCTCTATTCATGATAAGTAATAGTTTAACAATTGCAGCTAGTGAATAATAGTACTGGTAGTGCCAGACTAAATTAGACTGATTTTTTTTCCCTTGGGATGACCACAGTCCCTGAACAGTTCTTGGCTTCTTTCCATTTGGCAGCAGTGAGTGTTGTTTGTTTAGGAGTACACCAGTGTACTTATGGCAGGCGTACAGTCCCACTCCTGTTGCAAACAATAGGAAACAGCTACTCTTGTGAAGTGTCAACGCTGAAGAGTCTCAAGGATCATATGCTCTGTTTTGTAGGTGATTTGGGAGAAAGCTTTGTTTAATGAAGGTTATCAGATTTGTCAAAGGATTTTTTCTCTAAATTAATTTTTCCTCACAAATTAGTTAACCTTTCAGTGTTGTAATTTGTGCAAGGACACGTTAAATATTCCTTATGCTTATAATCCCTCATTAAATACAAAATTGAACTCTGCTGTAGTACTGGACCTTCTGCTGATGCTTCCATGGTAACAAGAAGAGAGATTTCCTACAAGTTGCTGCCATTTTGCCTTTTTAGTTACCATATTTTACTAAATAACTTAATTTGTTCAGATCTTTAAAATCATTTACATGTAAATAAAAATAAAACAGAGAGCAAATTGCATCTGATATTCATAAGAGAGAACGCTACGTCTGCGTAAGAGAGATCTGGAGTATCTCCAATTTAGGAAAGAACTTAATTGCATTAGTTTCAAAAAAGAGTACATGTTGATTTCAGATAAAAAATCTTTTTTTTTAATCACCTTTTTTTTTAAATTAAAAAAAAAAAGAGAAACCTGTGAAATTTAGTCCTTCAAAACTGAACAGATTACCACTGGAAGTGTAAAGTCATTAATTCAGGAAAAAGCACAGTACTTGAGTTCTTCATTACTAAAGTCTTGGATTCAAACCGTGGGTTGAACCCAAGAGAAAATGAGTCTCATGGTTTCAGTTCAGACTCTGATCTGTTCAAACTCTATTGCAAAACCACAAAATAATCCAGCAATCAGCAGCCTCTTGGATGCTGAACAGGACTGACGAGGTAGTTGGGAGTGATGCCAACAAGGAATCAACTCTTTTGGAGCTTCCTTTGCCTCTGGAAGATTTTGATGTTGTTTGCCCCCCCTGCAGCCCGTTGGGTGAAAAAGAGCAGTAAAAGCAGCAACAGACAGAAACTGCTTGGAAAATGAAAAGGAAAATATGGAAGCAGGGAGCTAAGGGTGACCCGGAGGGTGATGATTATAAAGACAGGGAGATGTGGCTGGCAGCTGGGAGAGGATGCAGGTACAGCTCGTGCAGGTGGGTGCTTCTCTCCCATCGGCATGCCCTTAAGGTTCCAAATGGTGGTACTGAGCAAAAAGAAAACAATGGCCTTCTCTCAGAACTTTGATAGAAGCTTTGCATGTATTCTGAGCGTCTTTCTTACCTCCTTTAAAGATAATGAGCTTCTATGACTGTTTTTGTTGTCGTGTAGAATAACAAAAGCAGTTAAATTCCAGTTTGAACTTTTCCTCTGCAGAGCTGTTTCACGTGAGGTTCAAAGCTAACTTGGTCAGAGGTTGATTTGAGCCATATGTTACGTGGTTAATTAACACATAAAATCAGCATAAAAATACATATTCATTGATTTTGTGTAGCTTTTTACAAAGCATAAAGGTAATTTTATAGAACTAATGAAATAAGTGATGCTTCTGTATCCTTTTGAGCATTCATAAAATGCTGATTGTACACAACTATACATAATTACATATTTGCCCTTTTGCCAAGCTGCCCATTGATTTATGTTGACAAACTAAGTGGAAACTACCAGACACTTTGGTAAATACTGTTAGACAGCAGAAGGACATACCAAGTGAAATGATAACAGACCTATATCTGTTTTGTGTATTTTAATAGGTGGCTTTAATCAGCAAAAGATTACTAACGACATGTCCCAATATCAAGTATACACTTACATATAAATGAGTAGCTGAGAAATAAGTACAGCCTACAAAGGATTTTCCAAAGCTTTTGTGCAATTGTACATTGCAATTGTACGTTGCTAGTTCCATAGGGTCTATTTGTTTATTAAGAGATGAAAGGTTACTTATAAATTTGAATTATCAGAAGTTTTAGCCCAAATATTTATTTCTCTTGTATTCACTTGGCTGCTTGAAGATAATAGGGGTTCTGTGGTAGATTAATTGACAGATGAAGGCTATTTCATTCCTGTTCAGCAAACAGAGTATTCTGAAAACCAAGGAGCAAAATTATTTTTAGAATTCTGATATTAGCAATACCTATGAGCATTAATGCAAAATAGTGAACAAAAGCCATTTCTTAGTTACAAGTAACTGCACGGTACACACTGTTTTTCAAACGGAGATAAAATATAAAACTGTTTCACTATTTTTTTCTAGTTATAAAATATTTTTATAACCATAGAGTAAGTATAATTGTGACAAAATCTATGTAATTTCTGATAATTTCTCAGCACTGCAGCATCTTGCTATTGTTTTGACTTTCATGTAGAAGACAAATGCTTTAGGATGGATTTGTTTATCACTTGAAACGGTCCTTACGCTTGGATAGTGGGTGTCTTCAAGTGATATTTTGTCAGAGCTATTAAGTGCAGAGCTGTTGTCATGCAGATGAAGGCCAGAAAGTCTTTACATTCAGATCAGATTTGAAGTACATAACTTTTTTTTTTCTAATAAAGAGTAGACACCTCTAGAAGAATTCACATTTCATTCCTAAGTATAAGTTTAATTGCTAAGTTACAAGCAAGCATTTAAAAATTATCAACAGACGAATTTCAGTTATGTTTTTTGCAATGATAAGTGAAAAGAGGAATAGACATAATGCAGCATTTTGTACTTTTCTCTTAAAATCACATAGATAAAGGTGTACTGGGCAGTTTTTTGCTTCTTGCTGCATTCCTTTTTTACCGAAAATTTAATTATTAACTTATGTGGCACTGCCATGACCTTTTTAAACACAGATGAGGTGATCATCACACTTTCCCTTGGTGACTTCTGAAGGAGTTCAGAGACAAGAGCAGACTGTATAGATGGTGCTGAAAAGGTCAAAGCAATTTGGCATTATTGTATTTCTTTTTCAGATATTGAACTGTGGCAAGAAAGGAGAATTAGTCTAATTAGTCATTTCTTATTTCAGCTCATAATTCTAATGTGACCAGATTTTCTAAAGAAGTGTTTGAGATAATGATCACTTCTGTCAGAATTTGTTTTAATATGAACAATTCAGTATAATACCAAGCTGTCTGTGTTAAGGACAGGTAGAGCTTCTTTAGTACCCCTTTCAGCCATGCAAATTCCAGAGACTTACCAATTTATCAGATAGACATGAGGGTGAGAGTAGTACTGGCAAAAGAAGACAATCCATACTGTAACCTACATGCCATTTTGTAGTCTACATGCAATATGACCTATTCAAAGGCTCTATACGGAGTGCTGTGGTGGTCAGGGCAGTTTGAGCAGATGTGGGGCTTCGTTTCATGCTGCTGAAGTCATCTATGCAGAAATGCAATATGAAAAGCAGACATGTTCACGTGGGCAGACTCAGCACCCTGTGATCAACATGTTACAAGAGCTATTTGCCTACATAGCTATTTGCTGTGCTATTTGCATAAAATTACAGCAAACAGTCTTTTCACTCATACATGTCAGCCCTGAAGTTTGCTATATGGCATTGCAGAGCAATTTTACCTTCAAATACCTCTGCTTGAAAAAATTCAAGCATGAAGATCTGACATGTTTCACAGCATGAAACTCTTCAACCAACAAAATATCCATATCAATAGTGATATTAAGGTTATTTGTACACACAGCTGTGATTACTGGTCCAAGGCAGACATAATAGCTTGGCTTTAAAATAGAAATAAACACACAAAGGTTTGGTACATATCTTTTCTAAGCAAACACAATTTCACAATGGTTTGAAGTGCATTTGTAGGGAAGTAGATATGAGGTTGGGAAACAATCACATTGTGGTAGGCCAAGAAAGAGGAAAGGTGATGGTCCATTCGTTGTCTGTATTTCATTTGAGACATTGGTGAGTCATTTTTTAATTTGCAGCTTGCTCTGAGCTCAGGCGGTGTGTGAGCAGGATAGCTGCCCTTGCCAACCACTGTAACATCCCCTACTCTGTGCTCCTTTTGTCTACAGCACAGCTGCCAATCAGATGGAAACTCCATCTATTTCCATGGGACAGAAGGCAGTGAGTTCAATTTTGCCACAACTCGGGATGTGGACCTTTCTACAGAGGATGCCCAGGAGCAGTGGGCAGAAGAATTTGAGAGCCAGCCCAAAGGGTGAGTGCCTGGGAAGGGCTGGGAGCTTTGTGCCAGGGACTGGGAAGCTGGGTAAATGTTACTAGGAGAAATAGCAACACCGTAACAGATAATTGGAGATGTTGGGACAAGCAAGTCAGGAAAGCCCAGACGGAACAGCCTCCTGACCATTCTGTCACCAAAATTTTCAGTGTTTCAATGAAAAAAATTGTGCTTGCATGACATTTTTTGAAATGTCTTTTGTTGCACATGAGAGCTGCTAACAATCTGTATCAAATCAGATTCCTCCCAAACTCAGCCTCTCCCCGAAGCTGCTGTGGGCCACACTTGGGCAGCCCATCCAGGACAGCACCATAGGAAGTCATGCCACTTTTACTGAAACATAAGTGAGCTTTTCAAAAATAAAAGTGGCCTGGTAAAGAGCTACAACTTTATTTTCTGTCATTTTGTATACTCAAAATTCTGCATAAATTCTGACCAAATAAAAAGAAAATAAAACTTCAATGTGGTTTTAATTCTTTTTTATTTTTAAGAAAAGGAATTCCAGTAGTGGCTGTAATCCCTGAGATATGAGAAACACACACTACTGGTTTAGCGGTCTCTGCTGAATGTTGGTTTTAACCTACAAAGTACTTCAGATCATTAACAGCTGATTCAAATGCTGTTTGTGCTGTGCTGAAAGCAAAGAGCACTGTTTGAGAAATACGTTCTAATGCAAGCTGTAAACACTTGGATTATTTGGGACTTACAGAAACAGTATTTCTCGTGGACTCCTTCACAGTTTGGTGAACCAGCCCAGGACATGCTGGATGCTGAACTATTGTTGCTATGTCCTTTCAGCAATTTCAAGCAAATAAAATGCATATGTATGTGCTATGTGTTAGGTGACCATGTGGGATATATCTGAGATGTTGTCTCAGTCTGTTTCCATCTTGAAAAAGCAGGATGTGTATGTGACGTCAGGACATCTGCCCTGCCTATAGCTCCTTGCTCTGCTGGGCCAGGTAGCAGTTAATTCAAGCCAGGCTCCTCCTTTTCAGTGGTTCCTAATCAGGGCTCCTCCTTCCTTGATAATTAGTAAACTATAAAAAAAATTACAGTAGTTCTGCACTTGAGTACAAATCTTGAAGACAGTTATTTGTACCAAAGTGACAAAGTGCACAGTTTCTGCAAATAATACATTTTGGGTTTCATGCAGCATCAGACTCCAGCTGCAGCTACCACTGCTCTCAGCCAGGAGCAGGGCAGATAATTCTTGCATCCCATTCACAGGAACTTGATCCTGATTTTGTTTTTTAATTTTCAAATTTAAAAAAAAAAAAAAACAACACTTTTTTATTTTCAAATTTTATTCTGTATGTGAAACTTCTTTTTTTCTACTGTTGCTATAGGAACAGAGGCTTATATCACATGCAGCCATGAATAAGCAAACACTGAATTCTGTTGAGGTTACAGAAAGCAACTTCATCATATAAAACTAATTAACATTGTCCCTCTTGCACCATTTCTGTGGGGCTTTGTTTTGGGAATTGTACAGAACTGCAAATACAAGTGCTTCCTTGATTTCTTCCTAGAGAAAAATTTCTGAATGCTCTTTGAACTGTATTTTAAATATTGTTCACTGTATTGAAACTGTCACATGAAGAACAGATTACAAGGTGCAATTATCCACAGCAGGCCTGAGCAGAAAATAAAAATTCTGCTTTGTGAAGAAGTGTAAGATTTAGAAGACTGGTGGTTTGTTTTCTGTACTGGAAAGAAAATAGGCTTTTCAGGATGTTGTTCAAAATAAAAGGGAAATAGTTTAGCAAAGACAACAGATTCCTGGGGTATAAAATATTCCATTTCCACCTCTGCTGGCAACAGGGTGGAGCAGAAGTAAAGCATCTCTCTCTGACATCCAAACTGGATATTCAGCCTCCTGCATCTCTGCTCACAAACTCTTCATGGGATCAGAAGATCTTTCCTCAAGAACTGTGTCTTTGCAAAAACTTTTATTAAAGGTAGTCAACATTTTCCGACCCAAATTCCCTGTTCCTATGTCATTTCTGATACTCAAGAGTTGCAGAGTGTTTGAGGGCTGCTCTGAAAATAATGCCCCCCCATTTTATTATGTTAGCCCATAATAATCTTGATCCTAACCCTAACCCTAATCTTAATCAGAAGTGAATGTTGATGACATAGCAGTATAGGTTGAACCTTCCCACCAATATTCCATTACACGTTGTTGCTGTGCGATAGATGGCAGCAGAAGGGCAGTCTGGCAAAATGGTGTCTGACATGGAAGTGCAGGTGAAGCAAAGGTGTTTTATTGAATTCCTCCATGATGTAAAAATTGCACTCATTGACATTCAGGAGTGCTTGCTGAACATTTACAGAGACCAACCAGAGGATGTGAGCATAGTGAGAGGTATATTTCAGCAGTGGTGACAGTAATGTGAAAAACAAACCACATTCTGGATTGCCATGCACAGCTGTCACAGCACAATATGAAGATTATTTTGATCAGCTCATCCACAAGAATCAGAGAATTATAATCATGGAACTGTGTACAGAACTGAATGTCAACATCAGTGCACTAGAAATGATGGTGGCAACATTGGAATACTGCAGTGTTTGTGCCAAATTGTTCCTACAAATGTTCGTACAGGAACAGAAGGAACACCACATGCAGTTTGTCAGGACCTACTGAGCAAATACCAGGCTGAAGGTGAAAGTTCCCTGGATCTCATCATTACCAGTGATGAGCTGTGGTGCCGCCACTGTGAGTCAGAGTCAAAACAGCAGTCCTTGGAGTGTGAAATCCCCATTTAAAAAAAAAAAAAAAATCAGGACACAACCTGCAAAAAGTGAGAGGAAAGGAGTGATCCTGACTTTCCTGGAACATGGACAAACCATCAACTCTGTCTGCTACACCACAACACTGTCTAAGCTGAAGGACCTAACTTCCAGAGTCAGGCCAGAGAAAAAGACAACCTTGCAACATGATAATGCCAGGCTCCATGCTAGTTTGAAGACTGTGGAGCACATTGCCAATCTTGGCTGGACCACCATGTAGTCTGGATTCAATGCCTTTCAACTTCCATCTGTCCAGGCTGATCAGAAATGCACTGAGTGGGCAACATTTTCCTAGCTACAACACCATCATAGCATCATAATGGGTAAACTCTGGTGCAGATTTTTACAAGCATAGCATATAGGCTCTTGTTCATCACTGGCAAAAATGCACAGATAATGATGGTGACTATGTTGAAAAATAGTGTTCTGTTGGTGAAAATTTGCTCTATCAAACAGTGTTATTGTGCTTTCTGTATCTATTGTGGTTTCCATGGAAATAAATAGGAAGTGTTCTTTTTGGAGCAACCTAAGTATATTTAGTAATCATAATATAAAGTGGAAGGAGCCTTACTGCCCTGCAGTGTAAGACTCCAGATCAACCTAATACAGTGTATTCCACTATTGACTTTTCTATTTACAGAGTTCATTAGTAAATAAGGGTTCTTTTCTTCTTTGGTATAAATAACATGGTGGCTTGGTGGATTGTGCCTCTCTTCCCTTCTTTCATTTTGCAATGTAGGAAATATCTGTATCAAGAGAAAAATATGTCATTGAGGACATTGTGTATGAACAGGGACAGCTGCAGGTAGCTTTGCCTGCCTCACCTTCCTCTCAAAGAAAAAAGCAAAAGCACCCCTCATATGAGAGAGCAAAGGGAAGCTCATGTGTGGATTATCCCCATTTTGCTCTGTGCCAAAAGCACTCTGAGGTGAAACATCTGAAAGCCCAACACTGAGGGCAGAGAAGCTTATTATTATTCAGAGTGATTGGTACTTTTTACATTCCCAACATAGAATAATAGAATAGGAAGGCTTAGGTTGGAAGGGACCTTAGAGCTCATTCAGTCTCTGCCCCCTGCATGGGCAGGGCTACCACCCAGCAGATCAGGCTGCCCAGGGCCCCATCTAACCTGACCTTGAGCACTGCCAGGAATGGGACATCCACATCTTCTCTGGTCAGCTGTGCTAGTGCCTCACCACCCTCTGAGTATGGAATTTCTTCCTAACATCTAACCTAAATCTCCCCTTTTTTGTTTAAAGCCATTCCCCCTTATCCCATCACTGTTTGCCCATGTAAAAAGTCAGTTTCCCTACTGTTTGTAAGCCCTCTTCGAGTACTGAAAGGCTGCAGGCTCCAGATCTCCCTGGAGCCTTCTCTTCTTCAGGCTGAACAAGACCAGTTCCCTCGATCTTTCTTCACAGGAGAGGTGTTGCAGCCCTCTGCATATCTTCATAGCCCTCCTCTGGACCCTCTTTAACAGCTCTGCATCCTTGTTGTGCTGGGTACTCCAGGCTTGGATGCAGTATCTGAGGACAGAGATATCTCTGGTGCCTCTAGCACACGTACTGCTATTTCGAATGTCCATGCTCATTAAATGTAATTTTGATTTATCTATGTAGAGAAGAATTTCAACAGTCATGTAAGGGATAAATGTATCCAAATGCACTGTTCAATCAAGAAGATCTGCATCTCTGTCATGTCATCACCAAAAGATCTCTATTTATCTTTACAGACATTGTTTTCATTTATTTTTCTGTAAGAGGCAGTTATTTTATGTTGTAGAACTTTCTAGTTTCCATTATAATGCTGCCTAAAAGGAAAGGATCCCTGGAAACCTCCATGATCTGCATCATTCATGACCTCAAGTTGTTTCGTGGGTCATCAAAGAGGCTGTTTTAATTGAGCTAAATAGAGCATACAAAAGATCAATGGAGCATTGTGAGATTTTGTCATGTAAGTTAAAGTAAGCACAACCATGTTATTCTGTGCTTGTCTTTGGCCCAAGAGACCCATTTTCAAAATTGTATTTTGATTATATTGCACATTACCTTTAAAATGTCTGCACAAATAAAATAGGGTTAGGTTAAACTCTGCTGCCATTAACATATATATATTTGTGTCATAAAAGCTTTACAGTGACGCTAATCTTGCTAATTCCTTTGTAAATGACTGGCAGTTTTAAAGGAGGATTTTCAAGCAGGCACATTGTTAGTCTGTCACAGCTTAGGTCAATAAGAAAACTGGCAGCTCTTAAGAAGATCTCAAAATACATCTTGAAATAGTGTGAATGGTTAAATTGATAAGCTGACTGCTAAACTGTTGAAATGGCAGTTTTTGAAATCTTTCTACACCGCACTGGTGGTAGAGATTGTTTCTGCTAGAAGTGGACAGGAAATGGCTTTGTCATCCCTCAAAGACTTCAAATCTTAAACGTTTTCTCATTCTCTGAATCACTCTAAATGATTGGATTATCAGATATTAATGATTCTAAATGTTGCATTGCTTTACTGCCTTATATCTTTGAAATACTTCATTATTAAGTAAAACTTCAATATGAATAATGATGTATTAGACCAAAATAATGTACAATTTTTCAAGTTTCTATCAAAATGTTTTAATCAAGCTTTAAAGAAACCAGAGTTTTCATGATGAAAACATAGTTTCAATAGAAATATTCAATTGAAAAATTCTGCAGCAGCTCTTTTAATTATCACTGAATAAAAAATAAGAAGAAAACTGACTGTGATCATCTCATCGCACATTAGAAGAAACCCAGCAATTTTTTTGTTTCATTCTCTGCTCATGTATTTGTTGAAAGTGTAACCCTAAACACTCAAGAAGATGAAAAGAGCATTTTTTGTTATTGCCTACATATTTAATGGCTGGCATAGTAGATATGGAAGACGTGCTTTTTTATGTTTCATTCGTCTGTAAACATTCTATTACACAATATATAGTGTACGTATGTCTTTAAAACAGAATGTGTTTTAAACATTTTCATGCCAGAAAAATAATGAAGTAATGGAACAACACTAAATATTTGGTAACAGCATTAAAAGCTTAATTTTTTTAGTAATTTTAACTTTTCTACCAACTTGTTTATTATTTATATTAGTTTTGTTTTAGACTGAATTTAAAAACTAATATTGAATAAGCAAGTACAATTCTCAGTACCTGATTTTGAAAAGTGCACTGTGTTGTGATTTTATTCTACTTTCTAACAGTAGCAGCAGGTACTGCTTTCTATACAAATGAACTCCTTTTGTTTTGTTTGAGTTTATCAGTAACACTGCACATTCTCTGCCCACCGTTGACCTCTCCAGGTGGGACATACTAGGTGCTGTCATTGGTACTGAGTGTGGGACGTTGGAGTCTGGCTCGTCTATGGTATTTCTCAGAGATGGAGAAAGAAAAATATGCACTCCGTACATGGACACTACTGGATATGGGAACTTACGATTTTATTTCAGTATGGGTAAGTGTGTTTTCTTGATAAAATAGAAGTGGGATATGTGAGATTTAGATTTCACAATGCACGTAAGAAATATTTTAAACGCTCCTTGGAAAAGGGTGGCTCAGATTCATCACAGTTATGTGCCTACAAGGATGTAAGACAGACAAATCTTGGACTGAGGGTCTGCTCTTCTGACATTCACAGAAATGTGAAAACATGGTGAGCACACAAATAGCCCTCCTAAAAATATTCTTCCAGACATCACTGACTTGCAGACCTTTCTTAGCAAGATGGAGCATTCTGGGTTTAGTAGTCCTTAATAGACTTCTTTTTCCATGGATATATGTAGCCAATTTGACTGGTATAGACATTTAGTTCCAGATTAAAACAGCTACATGGAGGTGTCTCCATGTGAGGTGAGTGTCTAGTTTTCCTCTGTAATTAGAAATGTAATCAGTAAAGTTACTGAAAAAATGCATTTGGTTCAACGTGAGACACTTGTGCTAGACGAGCTGAGCTATTCTCTGGACTCCACTGACTGCATGGGTTGGATATCCCTTTATATAAAAGGAAGCTTACACACTTGCTGCACACATAGTTGTGGGCTTACGCTTTTTCAGTCCTCAAGTAGGGCTCACAATGCAAACACAGATTGTTGTTGCTACTGGAGGTGTCCAAGAGAACCTGAGAAGTCAACGTAGTGCTGGCAGATTTAACTGGAGACTTGGACAGCCACAACCTGCTAGAGCACCTTCCACTCAAAAGCCCTTAGTTTATTACTGTATTCAAAAGCATTTTGTTCTGATTTATTTACCCAGGCTGAGATTCATCTCTTGTGCACAAAACACACCACTGACCATTATAGCCTTGGAAAAGGCGTCATCCCTTGTGGAAAGAACTGATGTGGTGCTAGCATCTTCTCTGGACCTTCCTTTTAGAATGAAGTGCAACTTCAGTGATTTACTTGGGCTAAAAAAGCATCTAGGAGCAAACTTGTGCTATCATTCCTTCTTCCCACTGCTGTCATCAGTACAACTGCATTAGTTTGGTGTTGTAACTGACCAGAATTACTATGGACATTGTGGCTATCGTTCAGTACCTTACAGTGTTTTTCCACAACGTTTATTTTGCACATAAAGGAAATTGCATTATGTTATTCTCTCAACACCATGTTTAGAGTAGGTGAGGATTTTTGTTTAAAGGTAGAGAATAATAAAATAATAAAGGAGGAAGCAGATACTAAACTTATGACCTCCAGAAGCTACCTTCTGAAACAACAAGAAATAACAACCTGTATTTAATGAGTGGAAGGCCTCATGTTATGGCTCTGAATGGTTCCACATCTCCTCTGTGTTACGTGAATTACCAATAACACACAGGAAGAAAAGAATACTATTTGCCAGTTCTCCCAAGCATTACAACACCTGCAAGAGAAACAGGAAAGAAATTTGCTCAACCTTCTGAACCTAGAGAAGTTGTCAGCACGTACAGGCACAGAGAATAGTGTGTTTTCATTAGAAAATGAAATTTTGTTGTATTCGTACGTTAAGTAGATCACAGTTTAAACACTCCAGCAAGCAGAGAATTTGAATGAACACGTGGATATTTCTTACTGCAGTATAATAAGCATAAAAGAATGCACATCTTATCTAGATTATCTAGATTCTAGATTGCTTTGCCTATCCCATTCCAGGAACTGGGCATCTTTAGTGAAAAGACGTAGAGAAAGTAGTTTGTTTATACAACCTTCCTACTTTATGGATAGTTCAAGGAAACTTCCTCATCCTGTTTTTTGCTGCTTTTTTTTTTCAATACCTGTGATACCCATGGTGCACAGGAAAATGACAGGCTTCCTGTTTCAGTTACAGATATTCTCTTTTAAAAATATTTTCCAGAACACCTGACTAGTTTGGTGATGTCCATTTTGTAACTATTATGTCATACTCATTGCACAAACTTGCCAGTGTATCTGCTCTTCCAGAGAAGGTTATTAAGTGTTTTTAGATTCTACCAAATGAAACTACATGAAATCCTGCCTCATTCCAGTGAGATTACCATATCACGCACATTCTTTGTATCACACATAATAGATTCAATTCATTCTATTTAGGATATGGTATAGACAATAGAAGAAGCAGCACAATGAGTAAGATTTGCAGCAGTCTCTCCCCTTTCCTACTGAGAGCAAATTCTCAGCTGCCAAACTATCAGATGAGAATTGTTTGAGGCCCTCATATATTGTGTGTGGATGCATGGTGTGAGTACTAAGTAGCAGTTTGCTGATCTCCTTCAAACAGGCAAGAACTCAGAAAGCAGAACATATTCTACATAAACAGGATTTGAAAAATACTGATAAAAATATTGTTCTAGCCATAGCATTTTCTATTTAAATTGCTTTGATAAGCAGATTAGGAGAGCTGCTTGAGGTTTTCATAATTGTCAACTCCCTTGATCTCTGACATGGTGTATCAGATCAAGTAGCTCTTATACAATATGTCCTTAGGCCTTGTCTTGTTCTGTTTCTTGAGTTAAACAACATCTGATAGTAGTTATTTTAGTAAGTTTGTCTGTGTAATACAATCCCACTTTCCAATAACAAGGACCTAGGTTAATTTTTTTCTCCCTTAAATGTGTGTTTGTATAGGGGGCACCTGTGATTCTGGAGAATCCCATGAAAATGATGTCATCTTTTATGCCAAGATTGAAGGCAGGAGGGAACACATAGTTCTTGATGCTCTGACCTACGCTGCTTACAAGGTAAATCACCTTAAACAAAGTAGATGGATAGGATGGATAAATCAATCTCAGAGGTGTGCAGTGATGGGATGAGGAGTAATGGCCTAAAACTTGAACATAGGAGGTTCTGTAGAAACATACAGAAGAAATTCTTTACGATAAAGGTGATGGAGCACTGGAACAGGTTGTCCAAAGAGGTTGTGGAGCCTCCTTCTATGGAGATAATCAACACCCATCTGGATGCCTACCTGTGCGATCTATTGTAGGGAACCTGCATTAGCAGGGAGGTTGAACACAGTGATCTCTTGAGATCCCTTCCAAAGCCTGTGATTCTGTGATCTGTTTTTAAGCCATATCACTGGTGTTGTATGTTGAATTCCACATGGGCAAATATGACTTTCCCCATCATATTATTCATACACAGCTCTTGCGGTGAAAGGATGCCTTTGCAACACAGATCTTTGGTTGTTGCTGAGCAGTGCTGCATGTTGGCTAGAGCTAGGATAACAAGCAAATGGGCAACAGGCAACAACACTCAGTCATCAGCTGAGAACTGTGCTGATTACTTCCCCTCGCCAATAATTTCTCTTCTCTCTGTTCAAGGTCCTGCCAGCCACAGTCCGATGTGCAGGAGCTTTGTCCTGAGTGGGTCAGTCCTGGTGGGCTCAGTGGCTGGGAGGAAAGTTATTCAGGAATGCCTGCTTGCCTTTCCTGCACCTGGCACAGAAAATGACATGTTTTATACATTTTCTTTCCACTTTAAATACAGTAGTGTGCCCTTTTGAGACAGAGCAAAAATCAGTGTACAAATGCACATGTAATGCATACTCATGTGGATGTATTACAGTTTCAAATGCAATGTCTTTATATATTGTGGAGGAAATTTGGTGGTACATATGCAGCTGATTTTAGCCACAGATCCATGTGCATTTTCACTGTAACTGTATCATTTAGAAAAGTGATGTTTATAGTTACAGCAGGGTTTGACCTTTGTTTGGTTGAGTCATTTGCATTGTTTCATTGTACATAGTTTCCCTCCTCTCCTGGCTCTGTGTGAAACACAGGGTAGGACTTTTTCAAAACTAAGGAAACCATAATTTTAAAATAATAAAACATTAATTGGAGAATTCAGGGAGAGACAGGATCTGAAATTACGCTGAATTCATTGTGAACCTTTTTTTAAAGCAAGCAGTCTTAAAGCTGACATCCTCCTTTAACATAATAAAGGTCTAATTGCATTCCTTTCAGACAAAGGCTGGGCTTCATAAAGCAGTGCTTTCATTTATTTTAGCATTACATCCTCCCCACACATGTCGTGAACTCACACGGTTACTTTTTTCTCACGTTACACTGCATTTGTTCTGTGAGCTGAGAGACTGCAAGATGAAGAAAAGTTAACAAACAAGGAGAGAAATGGGCATGTTTCATTCAGCGTATTTGAATCCACTTCTCTATTTAAAAAGGACTTTTCCATGTAAGCCTTTTTCATATTACTTCTTTTATTTAAGCCTGATTTAATTTCTTTTAAAGGTTCCATCTTTGGTTTCTGTTGTCATTAGTCCGGACCTGCAGACTCCTGCAACCAAGTTTTGCTTGAAACAGAAGAGTCACCAAGGCCACAACAGGAATGTCTGGGCTGTGGATTACTTCCATGTCCTTCCAGTGCTCCCTTCCACAGTGACTCACATGATCCAGTTTTCCATCAATTTGGGTTGTGGAACATTTCAACCCGGTAACAGGTACAACAAGCAAGATTTCTCTTTCAATTATCAGTATTCTGGTGCTTTTTTTTTTTTTTACAGAATCCACTTGTGTATTTGTGGGGATTTGCTTTTTTTTTCTCAGAAAGAATGAAGCCAACTAATGACAAGTATAGGCTGCTCAAAAGTGAATGTTTCTCCTGATTTCCACAGGCCCAGGCTGATATATCTCCCATGCAATAAAGAGTCTATTAAATAGCCCCCCAGGTCAAAGTATACTTTCTGTAGTCCATTATTCTGAAATATGCCTATGATTTCAAAATGATGTTTACTCCAGTTTCTAATGGCTATTGGATTCATTTCTTAACTAAAGTGGAAGGTGTTAAAGACAGCAGCCTACCGACCTCCAAAATATTATTCATGCCACAAGCATAAATAATTCTTGTAAGAGTGGTGATAAATAGCACTCGTCTTTGAATGCCACCAGTGTGAGAACCTCACTGCTTGCAGCCTGACCACAAAATTCTTTTGTTAGCTTCACTTCCTTGAGACATTCAATGAAGTTAAGGGGAAGTGAAAGAGAAAGAATGAAGTCATTTGCTTCTTTTTGTTTTATAAAATCATAGAAATGTTTGTGGAAAGTGACTTTCTCAGATGATTTAGTGAAACCTAATGAGATTACTGATAGTATAGGTCAGGTAAGACAAGGCATTGCCTATCCATGACTTGAAAACTTCCATGGATGGACATCACCTAACTTCTCTGGGAGACATGTATGAACAAAAAGCTTTCCCTAATGTCCAGTCCAATACTCTGGAGCCATATCTTTATGGATGATGTTCTTGCTATTTTGCCTGCCATCATTATTGATTCTCTGTGCAGAGAAACTGTGGATGCTCTATTACTGGAGACTGAATGGGGCCCTGGGCAGCCTGAGTTGGTGGGAGGCAATTCTGGCAAGGTGAATCGGAACTGAATGATCTTTAAGGTCCCTTTGCACCCCAAGCCATTCTAGGATTCTATAATTCTGTGTTGGGATCTCAATTAATAGAATTTCCTTCACAGTCACCATCACCTTAGCCCTATATACATATGAGACTCTTTATCCTGATATTTTATGAGGTTTAAGTTGCTTCATATATTTTTCAGAGTAAGAGCCAAGAATTTAAAGTAGATGTCTACATATGCTTCCACATCCATGCCCCATGGCATCTTCTTCCATCTGGAAAGAGCTGCATTATTTATTTTCAGTCCTAGCAGCCATGCAGGGCAGCAGAATTCAAGAGGCAGCAAAACTGAAGGCATCACACTTATTTGTGATAGGAAGGGAAGACAGGAACATAGAATGCGAAAACTTTGACTGCAAACGCTCCTAGCTTTAAGCATACTGTATACAATGTCTCCATCTTAAATATTCTGTTATCAAATGTGGATTAGTATATATTAAGAAATATTAGTTTCTTCGTAACAAAAGAACCACTAGGTTTCCGTAACCACTATTTGTATTTCCCAAATACAGCAGCGTTTCCTACCTTCTGGTCTAAAGCATTTGTAATGCCTTCATTACTGCAAAGGTGAGAGAATTGTTCTGTAGATATTCAGTAAATATAACCCTCCAAGGTATCAGTATGGTTAAATCTTAAATGAATTAATCAAAAACTCCGTAAAATATTTCAATACACACTTAAAATATCACAGTGATGGTGTACTTTAATGAAGTAATATTATCAGCAAATTGTAATGAAAAGGACAAGTTATAATTTAGTACTGAATTTATGAATTATGACTTTTATAATGTTCCATTGATATTACTTAAAATAAAACAGAATATTACAAGCTAATTATGTGGTTGAAATTGCAAGAGTATCTTAGTAGAATACTAAGTCCTTAATAAAACCAGCATTTCTTACATTACTTTTTCAAGAGCTTCAGAATGTAAGATATTTAAACATTTGCTAATACTCCAGGTTCTAAACACTATTTTGCTAAATATGCAGGGAAAAGGGAACGGAGAATTTTAGTAATGGCTTTCTAAAAAATGATTTTCTGAACTTCTAGAAGTGTGGATTTTATAACCTTTTGTCATAGACTCAGTGGATGCTCTTATGGATTTTCTGCTTCTCTAGTGTCATTATCTGCACCGAGATGTTTGGGTTTACTGCTAGTCTAGGAGAGCAGAGAAGAGCAGGTTTTTCTGGAAGATATGGAGTTTTCTCATACAATTACGACCCTATGACTCATAAAACTTACCGCTGAATGCTCCAGGCTCTGTGATGTAGAGAAAGCCTCCAAAGACCATTGTGGCTGAGCAGTGTGCAGGCTCCTGCATCTCCTGGGCCTCTGCCTCCCTTGGGGCTTTTTTGGAGGAGGTCTTTCCCAGGTTCCCTCCACCCTTGCAGTTCTGTGCCAAACCTGACCGTTCTCACTGTTCCATAGTTCTCTTCTGATCTCCATTTATCCATGGAAATCCATGATATCCATTTATCTGGATATTCTGATATCCATTTATCCATGGAGGAATCCAATGGAGCTAGGGGAAGAGACAACCAAAGTATGAGTTACTACTGATTTTAACACCATTAGTAGCTGGCAATTATCAGACTTCTGTGCTCACATATTTCTATCCAAGTTTTCTCATTATTTTTGAAACCACACTCAGTATGATTCTAGATGAGATATAAGAACAACCTTAAAAAATGCATAAAAACACTGTCTAGATGGTGTCCAATCAAGGAGTAAGGGCTAGGAGAGTCCTCCGTTGTCTGTTTTTTAAAGTCAGATTTGTTTTGTGTTCGTATTTTCAGGATTTTTCATAGTGAAGATCTACTCAATATTATTTCAGATTGAGGGGTTTCTCTGTAGTGGTATTTCTGCTTGCCAGCCTTTGCCAAGTATGCTCATAGTGCCTTTCTTCTTTCTTTCCTTCACTGTGTTACCAGCGTCAGCTTGGAATTTTCAACCAACCATGGCCGCTCCTGGTCCCTGCTCCACACCGAGTGTCTGCCTGAGATATGTGCTGGGCCCCATCTGCCCCACAGCACCGTCTACGCCTCTGAAAACTACAGCGGGTGAGAGTGTTCTCTGCAATCCTAACTGAGATGCAGGATTAGAGAAGGAAGTGAATTATGGGTGACAGGAGGGAGAAGGAGAGCGCACAACCCTGTATCATCTTTCATTTTTGACCAGCTGAGCACAGCAAGGGAGGAGTGTTCTGGTCTTCCTGGCTGCCCAGTAATGAAATTTGAAAAATATGAGACTGCTTCTGTTGAATAATATATTTTTTTCCTGATGCTATGGATAAATTACAAAAAGAAAAGGGGAAGGGGGGGAGGAAGACTGCATGCTGGTAATTAAAAGAAAAGTTATACTCCGTCAAAGCTGCAGAAGTTTTCTTTTTGGTCAGAGGAACCATCAGTCAAAACCATATTTACATCCTCAGACACATTTTCTCACCTGGAATGCTGATGTTGGGTTACAATGAAGTGCATCCTCTGTGCTTCAGCAGATGAAGTATCTTCAGTACTGCTCTGACTGTGAAATGAAACTGTGTCATCTTGTCATCCTATGGCTTCCCAACTTCCATAAAACTTCAGAGCCATGGGCGTGACTGTAAGAAGAAAATGTAGCTGAAGTACAGCATGATGTGGTGACCTCATTTCTGTATCACCTTCATAGCAACTGTTAGCCATGGTGTGCGCAATAGGTGCAGACCCTGTGGATGGCATGAGAAACAAGGCCCAGCTGGACAGTCGGCCACATCCTCCGTGCCCCGCTTTCCATTCCCAGGGGTTTCCACCCAACAGAATTCAGCTGCACTGAAAGGTTGAATTCAGTATGCAATTTAGTTGATACTCACTGGGATGGAGAAGTTGCTATAGTGATATAGGTGAAGATCCTTACTGACTTCAGATATTCATAAAGGGGGAAGAAAACTGCTGGGCTTTATAATCTAGTAATTAACATTCATATATTGTGTGAAAATATTGCAGGCCATGCTCTGTTGTATTTTCATTTATACTTTCTAAAGCTGCAGTAACTTACTTGATTCATTGAGCAGATTTTAGAATTAAAAATTCTCACCAAGCTTTTGCAGTGCAAGCAAACACATTCAATCACTTAATAACTAGCGGCGTAAAACATCAGAATTTGTGTCCTGTGTATTTCAGGTGGAACCGAATAACTACTCCTCTTCCCAATGCAGCACTAACAAGTGACACCAGGATTCGCTGGAGGCAAACAGGGCCGATCCACGGAAATATGTGGGCAATCGATAACAGTCAGTATTCTTATCCACAATAATTCTACAACAGAAGAATGCATTTTTATATGCTGCTCCAAGAAAATATTTTCCAGAATCAGAGGTCACGATTCTCAGTTTGTTAAATTTGTTTTCTTCTCATGTTCACTCAGTAACAAGTGCATTTAAAGCCAGAGGGAAATTCTGTCTTTTGAAAAGACAATAGACCAGTAGATTATTCTTTATTATTCTTTATTATTCTTTATTATTATTATTATTTTAATTGAATGCTTTCCAGGAAAATGTTTTGGTGGCAAGCACTTAATATTTAGTCCAAATGACATACATAGGTACTACACTGTACTATTAAGGACACATACTGTGCTAGCCTAAGTAGCAGTTACAGCATAAGAGACATATTTTTTCCTTCTGGATATAGAAGACCTTCATAAAGCAGTGCTGCTACCAGAGTATTGACAAAACTTACATTGCTTACAATGTCTTAAGGGGGAAGGGCCATCTGTTACAGGGATTATGTCTTCTTTAGGAAATGATTTTTCCCCTACCTCTTTTTTAAATGGGTGTAAAGAACTGAGAGGAGCTTATAGTTATTCATATAATTATAAAACTTACTGTAGAGGATAATATAGGAAAAAATTAAAGCACAGATAAATAGGAACACATGATAAAATACATAAATTGTATTAAAAATAGAAATAAGTAAGAAGGAAAGGACTAAGTGTGAGCAGGTGCAAAGTTTTTAGCTTGCTCCTTAGCCTCAAATGTTTTGGGACTATGTAAACAACATTCAGAATTTATTTTGTTAGATATATGAAGTATTACATAGTTAAGTATGTAATAAAGATTTCCAGTGATGCACAGGAGGCTTGTGAAATTTTGTAGTGATTCCTAATTTGATACAGAGCCTGGCAATAGTAAATATCATTACATTTTGCAAAATTCTTAAAATAGATTAATGCCTAGTTTTGATAAGAAAATGCTTGAAGCTGCCTGAAGAGTGCAATGCCACAAATGAAAATTTTTCACCAAAAGTAATGACTCTCTTAATCACATTGATGGCGTGTGGCACTGTCTTGCCATTTTGGTTGAAGTATTAATGCTTTAGACAAGATGATTTGCATCAAGACGAAAATAAAAAAGAAGGGGAAAGTATTTATATGTATATGTAAGAAAGTGTCTGACCATCTGCAGAGTTGAGTTGCTACCTAACAAAATGTAGAATATAACTGGTGGAGAAATTTACAAAAGTTACTGAAACAACAGCAAGATAAAATCCAAGAATTTCAATTCTTTGCAACGGAACCAAACAAGATTTTGAATATTAGTGTACAATTCATATATCTGCACTACCTCTGCTTATAAAACCAAATAGTAAGAGCTCTGGCAAAGTGCTGCATGCTCAACTGTGCAGCATCACAGAGGCCTTTTTACTAACCATCTGCCTACAGTGTGCTTGCTGATTTTGATTGAGACGTAGAACTACTTTAAGGGAATGAAGTGTTAATGATGAACGCCTTCCTGAGGTTTTGCATTCCTCTTTTGGTAGATACTGGTGTAACTGAAGCTTTAGAATGCATGGTAGAAAAAGACTTTATAAATATTGGCAAGCCACTGAAATTCTTGAAGAGAGACTAAAAATGTCAAGGATTCTGCACTCTGACTTTTAGCTTCACAACTGTTTCTTCTGTGAATTAAGTTTTAAATGCAATCTGGAAGCTGGCCATCTTTTAGAAACTCTGGAAAACTGCCAGTTTTTGTAAAGTTTTTTTATAGTAAAAGACATAATTACATCTTTAACTCTTCTACTTTTACCACCCCCTCAAAGGAGACAAATAAATCAAACAGAGCAGAATTTTTGCACACTGAAAAGTGAGAAAATCTAGAAATTGAATGAAGTCCGATAGGGAGTGAGTTACAAGGAATGACTAAAGGGGATTTACAGAGTGTCTGCCAAGGTGTACTGACACATTACTATCATAGAATCATAGAATGGCTTGGATTGGAAGAGACCTCAAGGATCATTAAGCTGCAACCTGCAGGCAGGGCCACCAACCTCCATATTTAATACTAGACCAGGCTGCCCAGAGCCCCATCCAACCTGGCCTTGAACGTCCAGGGATGGGGCATCCACAAAATCTCTGGGCAGTGGAATAAATATTATTTGTTAAAGATTATTTCAAATTGGTCGTTATTTGGGTGATGTTCCAAAAGTCACAGTGCAAGTAGGTAACTCCAGTGCTCATTATTCAGCAGGAAGGGTAACACTAGTCTAAGGCTTGTTTATCACGTTCTGTTGAAAGAACATTTATGCTAAGTTCTTGTTTTGGGCTATACTCAGATTAATGCATTTCTTTGTAATGAGATGCAGATTATACTGAGATTTGCAAATCTTTCCATCCCTCATGTGATCCAGAAGATATCAATACTGTTGATTAGGAGTCACTGGGGGAAGATGAAATAAAAAACAAATCTGAAATATTTCTGAGTGCATATTATTTGGAATTGTATTGCATTTGTGCATGATATTTCCTTGTTACTTAAGACACATCAGGGCAGATTCTAATTCCAATAAATGCAATGAGTTAAATGAGTTAGTTTCACTGAAAGAAGCAGTAGCACATTTAAAAAAATTGATGAGCATACTAGTGGAATATACTAATACATACGCTGGACTATGTGTCTAAAATAAAGACAAAGGAAGGAAGAAAATGGTCAATGCATAGCAGCTCATCATATGTTTCAACAATCCTAGAAAAATCAGGTACTTGATTTAGATCACTAGGGCCTCAAGCCACAGGCAGACTTTACCCATTACTTGGTTCTACAGAAAGGTACAATTAAATGCACTTTGTTCTTTTGTAGACCTCTTTCAGTTAGTGAGATTCAGATAAATGCAATACCTATATGACAATACTTTGTTGTATTCATTACATTCAATTTATCACATAACATAACCCTTCATTTGACTTATTTCTTTTCTCTGCAGTTTATATTGGTCCATCTTGCCTCAAATTCTGCTCAGGCCGAGGACAGTGCACTAGAAATGGCTGCAAGTAAGAGTTATAATTCAATACTTGTGTTCAATTTTTGTCACATAGTTCACTTGAAGATCTGAAAGTTGCTTTCCATCTAAGCTCTTACTTTTTGAGATGACTGAGTATAAAATAAGATACCTCACAGAACATATTAAAGTCACTTGAGTGCTACAGATCAATCTTTCTAAACAGCAGCATATTTAATAATTTTTTTTTATAATTTTCTTTTGGGAAAGAATCTAAGTTCCACTTCACCTTAAAATGTGCTACAGAGCCCATTGAAATGTCAGTTTTGTAGAGGTGATTTGGGGCTGTATCGTTTCTATATTAAATTTCAGAGAAGAATCTATGTAGTATCGTATAGCCAAACAAACCTCAAGGACAGAAAGTCAGCACTCCGTTGTTTTTTCCCAGAAGTATGGCTTTTTTAAAACTGTTTCAGCTGAAAAGTAAAATCAAGAAATGTTTTCCAAATTATGATGTCACTATTTTTAGGTGTTGCAGAGAGTGTGACCCACAGGGCCTTCTGTTATGTTGCACAGCAGCTGGTAATCACATCTGACATGCTACAGATAAAATCATTTGACATGTGAACAATTGTAAATTATGCCTGGAGTATTTTTGGTCTAAAAATGAATAGAAACATTTGTATATTGCAAATTATATGTAGATTTTGAGTGGTTGGTGTTCAAAGCTTTGTTTTTTTAAATAAAAATATCAGTGCTAGTTAGAAGAATGGTGTTGGCTCACAAAATAAGGTCTAGAGAGGCTCTTGGTCCTCAGATTTGAGAGGGACTTTGTAGGTATGGTATCATCTGTTATTGAGAGATTTCAAGCACGTACCGGGCCGCTAACCAACTCTAAGAGAAGATGGGTCCAAGAAGAAGGCATTAACTACACCA
This sequence comes from Lagopus leucura, assembly GCF_019238085.1. Lineage (NCBI taxonomy): Eukaryota > Metazoa > Chordata > Aves > Galliformes > Phasianidae > Lagopus > Lagopus leucura. The sequence goes on along the minus strand of NW_024962265.1, from coordinate 11,966,279 downwards.
TTGGATCTCCTTCACCCCCAGATGTGACCCTGGCTTTTCAGGGCCTGCATGTGAGACAGCGTCGCAGACCTTCCCAATGTTCATCTCAGAGAGCTTTGCCAGCTCCCGCCTCTCTTCCTACCACAACTTCTACTCCATCCGTGGAGCCGAGGTCAGCTTTGGCTGTGGGGTTCTGGCCAGTGGCAAGGCCCTGGTGTTCAACAAGGATGGAAGACGGCAGCTCATCACTGCCTTCCTTGACAGTTCCCAGTCCAGGTGAGAGCAAAAGGGCAGCAGTGTGAGGTATGGAAATAGGGGAATTGTGCTGTGACAGGAACTCCCCCCCTTTCAGAAATAGCCTTGTGTATTATTAAGGTGATCATTTAGCAGGAGGAAAAGTTTTTTAAAACACTCGCAGTGCCATAGTTTAATTCTGAGTTCATAGCTGTACAGCCTATCTTCATTCCCTGCTTTGTAAAAACAGAGCCCAAAATAGACTGGAGGGAAGTTATTGTACAGTGAGGCTGGAAAATATTAAATGTTAATATCAAACTTGAGTGTCAAAGCCAAGTGCTAATTAATTATTTATAAGGATGTGTTTATTTGACAGCTTGTGGCAGCTGATTAGATCCATTCACTATCTCTCCTTCTTCTTCAGTGCCTAATAAATAATTAAACGCTTTACTGATTGGCATTTTTAGAATGTATGTGCCACACTGCATTACTTGATAGTAAAAACAAAATCCACTCACAAAGGCGCATAAATGATATTTATCAAAATTTGTCTAAATTGAGAACGATCATAAATGAGCTAGTTAGGAACAACAACCAAAAAAGAAAAGCACCATGTAAATGTTATCCTCAAATACATGTGTAATTCTGCTGCAGGTTCCTGCAGTTCACATTACGCCTGGGAAGCAAGTCTGTGCTGAGCACCTGCAAAGCTCCTGACCAGCCTGGGGAAGGAGTGCTGCTGCACTACTCCTATGACAATGGCATTACATGGAAACTCCTGGAACACTACTCATATCTGAACTACCATGAGCCAAGGTATACGTATGAATGTGATGAAGGGTGTTATCTGCATGCAGTTAATGCTGGTCAAGGTAGTTGCTGCAGTGCTGAGTGAAGACATCTGCCCCAACGTGGGCACATGGTGCAGGAGTGGAGTGACAATCTTTTATTGCATACTGGAAGTTACTATTTTGCCTAAGTATGTGCCACTGTTCTGAGCACTACTGATTTTTGTCTGATTCTACAAAAATTGAATGCATGGATTTGGCAGCAGCCAAGTCTCAGGTGACGTGGCAGAACAAGCAGTGAGGGATGAGGGGGAAGAAATTTACTTGTGGGAAATAGGGATGTGTCTCATCCCATGAAAGCATCCACTTGTAAAGTAAAATTAACATAAATTATTTGTAGCTTTGAAGCCATAGATACCTTCACTATGTCATCCTCTGGGATTAGGAGTTTACAGGCATCATAGGACAGCTGAGATGAAATCCAGTCATGAGGGTCTCTCTGGGTCAGCAGGGAAGTTGCTCCTGCTCTGTTTAGGAAAGAAATTGTATGACAGAGCCTGTGCTGGGGGTTGGGCACAGGGCTCTGGGAGGAGCTGATGGTGGCTGTTCCTGGGTATTGTGCAAATCATAAAGAAGCCAAACAAAGGGTTCAGCTCATCTAGCAGCACCCGTACATGGCACCAGATTAGAGGGAAATGTATGGAAAATAGAGAGAAGAATATTTTCTCTACTGTTACATTTGTGAGACATTGCAAAAGGTTTCACAAAGCACATGCAAAATTAGGAGTTTCTATAAGCATAACTGTATTACATGACCAGAACTGCCCAGACTGGCTCTGCTCAAACCTGCCCTAATCTGGAAGCAGCCACCCTCAGCAGTAAAGCCAATACATATCAATGAAGGAAGATGCTCTGTGAGTGGGCAAACAAAAGGCAGAACCAAGAATGGCATCACAGGGCTCTCCCCACCACTCTGCTTCTGCCCGAAGATAGCTTTGTACCATGCGTGAGCTATCTTCGCTTTGTTAATAAATCTATTACAAAATATTTTTTAAGAATATTGTAATGGAAAAACCAAACAAAAAAATCAACCTTCTAATGTTACATACATTTCTCAGGATCAATAAGAAGTACTCAAAAATCTGAGAAGAATGACTGTGTTTGGTAAAACTGTAGTATGTGTAGGCTTTATTTTCTGAAGTTTTAAGTGTTTCTGAAGGAAAGATCATATGAAACACTCATAAACCTTCAAGATATCTTTTCCCCATCTTTTATTGTCATCACATATATATTTTATATGGCCCTGTTTCTAATCTGTAGTTTGAAGATTATAACTGTAAGACCTTTATTTCCCTAAAGGTTTTTAATATATAGCGCTATTAATTTTTTATAACAAAAAGGAAAATACACATTCTAGTGACTGATTTTAATGGTGTTTAAGATATCAGTGTAGTAAATTCTACTAGTGCAAGGCACTTCTTTTCCTCTTTGCTGTTAAGTGTGAAAGAATTTATGTTGTTCTCACAAGGCAGAGAGCTAAGCACAACATATGCAGATTAGAAAGGTTTTGCTATGGGATATACAGAAAAATGGCAGACATACAAATGCAAAGGTAACGCTGGCAATAATTATGATGAAGAATATGAAGAACACTTCACCATTTTGTATTATGTTGTCTAAAAATATCAGCATTTTTGGTAACATAAATGAACTGCTACGAAGTTTGGCAATCAATCTGTATCCAGAAATTTAATTAATCTTCAGTCACACAAAAAATAATTACACATTTAATGTTCTGCTGAAAAGGTGCATTTAATCTGCTAACATTTGACAGCTGCATTTTTCTTCTCAGTAGAACAGCGGTGGCTTTTCAATATTAGGTATGCGCATAGCTTGAAAGAATAAGATCAGAGCAAAGGTCTCCCAGCTGGTTTTTAGGAAATCTAATGGTAGCTGGTAATGTTAGTAAGAACACTTTTCTTCTCTGCAGCAGAATAGTCATTAGCAAGGATCCCCCTCCCTCTCCATCTGTCTCCAACAAATCAAAGTCAGACAGGAGAAGCTGTTATAACTGGAGATGCAGTCAGGTTCTGCATACTAACATATGTACCAAATATGGTGGTTTGTACCAGTGTTTTTAAATTGTTCCTTTAATCCCCTGGGATGAGAAAATTGTTTTAACATGCGTTAAATATTTTAAAGTCCAATGGGTATATCAGTGGTGTATGTCCATTTAGGATTTTCTGTAAATTACTGTCAGTAAGAATTAGTGTCCACATGGGAGAGTTTATGAGAGCTTAAGAGTGAAAAGAAAGTTGCAAGCATCAGTGACAGCCACAGATACAGAAATGTGTTCAAGGTTATAAGAGAGCGTTAGCTCATGTGAGTGCCAGCTGCCTCCTGGCACATGTTGGATGCAGTGTTCTTGCCAGGGTGCCAGTTTCCTCAGATTTGCCCTACTGGCCAATGAAAGGCAAAACCACCAGCTCCTTTCAGTATCGGTAGCAACTTACAGTCAATGGTGCCTTTAAAAATTGGCCACGAAGTTGTAGAGTTGCTGCTTATTATGGAATTCTTGACAGAAAAAAAGGTTAGCCTTGTGGATTGTTCACATACTGGAGAGAATTAGGATTTAGTCTTTCTCTTAGAATGGCATGAAATAGTTCAAGCATCTGTTTATTTGAGTGGCAAAATAAACTCATCTGCCACTCACTAAGCTTGTGCCCTGCTGGTTCATTGCCATGGAGGCATGGCAGCATCTTCTCTGGTTGTCCCTTGGCACTTCAGCCTATGGACAGCAGGAAGCAGCTCCTAGAAGTGCCAGTCAGGACTTCTTGAGCCCTTCCCACTTGATTAACCAAGCCATTTAATTTTTCTTACTAATTGCTTAACATATTTCTATTTAAAATCAATGTGACGTTACACAGGAGTACCATACTTTTACTCTTTAGAAGGCCATTTTAGGAAGCCATTTTAAGAGTGTGATTTTGCACTAAGAGTGCTGAAGAGACAAGACTTTCATAGGTACAGAACATTGCATTACAACAAGCAGCTTAGGATGCCCTAAATCTGGAAAAAAAAACCCTTGGTTTTAAAGAATAAAATGATTTTTCCAGCTTACCTGATCAGTCATTTTACTCACATTTCCTCTAAAAGAGAAGGAAAAATATCAGCTACATGATGAGTTTGCCAATACTCCTTTTGCTAGCATGTAATTGTACAGTGATGGAGACAAATGTCCCTCTTGCTCTTGTGTTTTACAGCTCACGTGCATTGCATGGGGCAGTCTGGCCCTGGTGATTTATGGAGCTTTCAAGAAAGTGTCATTGCTGTAGCAATTAATGTATGCTCCCTGCTGCTGTGTATGATAATTGCTCCTGGAAATCAGATACTATTCTTAGTTTTCTTTGCAGTTTGTCAATTATAGGTTTGTTGACATAGGTGCCATGACAAATTGGGTGGCCTTGCATACCAGGAGAGCCTGTCCCTCACATCCAATATCTTAACCACACATGAAATGCGTGTGCCTTAAAAGCTACACAAGATCACACTGCCAACAAGATGAAACTTTTCCACTTAAAAGTGACAATTTATAGAGATGGGTTCTTCTAAGGCAAGAAAAACACAGGCATGACATCAGTGCTGTGCAGAAACAAGCACATATGTAAAGATGCATTTCCTCAGATCAAGATAAAATCTACTGTGTCTGAGAGAGTAGAGGCAGAATTTATAAATCTTGGTTAGATGATCATTCCTTTGTCAGTCTAAGCCCCTGACCTGCAGCTGGGTTTCTACCAGCAAGGAAAATCAGCTTTAAAGATTGAACAGAGTTCTGCTGTAGAAGCAAAATTTACATCATTTTTATAAATTTTCTTCTGTGGCTTTTTCACATGGCTCACTATCATCATTGCCTACTAAGAGAACTAATGATCCCCCTGTCCCTGTGACTATACCAGTAGAAAGTAAGGTATTTATGGACTTCATTTAACCTATGACATTTAGGGTTATTAATAAATAACCAAAAAAATACAACCCCACGGAGTTATTGCCAATAGCGAGACTTTCAACAATGATTTTGTTTTATTTTTCAGAATAATTTCAGTGGAGCTGCCAGAAGATGCAAGACAGATTGGCATTCAGTTCAGATGGTGGCAACCGTATCACTCTTCTCAGGGTGAAGATGTGTGGGCAATCGATGAAATTGTTATGACCTCTGTGCTTTTCAATAGCATTAGCCTGGACTTCACCAACCTAGTTGAGGTCACACAGTCTCTGGGATTCTACCTGGGAAACGTTCAGCCTTACTGTGGCCATGACTGGACTCTTTGGTGAGAGCTAATTCTGTTCTAATTTTTTCTTTATCTGTTTGTCCTACTAAGAACTAAATGATTGTTACTTGTGAATCATTTTATTATTATTATTTAATTATTTATATATATATATTAATTATTATAATTTATTATTATTATCACATATTACCACAAGAAAAACATCAAGGCCCTGGAATGTGTTCAGAAAAGGGCAACATAGCTGGTGAGGGGGCTGGAGCACAGGTCTGATGGGAAATGGCTGAGGAAACTGGGGTTGTTCATTACGGAAAAGAAGAGGCTCAAGAAACCTTATTGCCCACTACAGCTGCCTGAAAGGAGGTTGTGGTGAGGTGGGAGTCAGCCTCTTCTCCCCATTAACAGCAGTAGGACAAGGGGGAATGTTTTCAAGTTGTGCTAGAGGAGGTTCAGGTTGGATATTAGGAAAAATTTTTTCCTGGAAAGAGTGATGAGGCATTGGCACAGGCTGCCCAGGGAGGTGGTGGAGTCACCCTGGAGGAGTTAAAGAAGCATGGAGATGTGGTACTAAGGAACATGGTTTAATGGGCTACGTTGGTGTAGGTGGATAGTTGGACATGATAATCCTACAGGTCTTTTCCAACCTTAATGATTATATGATTCTGCATATTGCAATGATATCCAAAAATGTGCTGTTTATTTAGAAATAAAAAAGCAAGAAAACATCATTTGCCCCAAAGCAATTGGTATGTTCCTTTAACAGTGAGAAAAGAGAAAAAGCTGAAAAAAATAGAAAAGAAAATTATGTAAGACCTGTTTAAAAATAAGATTTTTTACTAAATCATGAACCTGTTTAAAAAAAAAAATAATCTGGAGTACATTAGTGTAGCATTAGGAATTAATACTAGGTAAAGTCAGTTTAACTTCTGTGTTTTGACTAGGAGTTTTTTGCTAGTCTGACCAACATGTAAACCCAGTATAGTTTTAATTGGTACAGGTATATTTATTTGGAGAAACCTCAATCACAGTAATTACAGAAATCCTCTAACAAATATAAATAATATAAATAATTTTAGCATCCCCATGGACACTGAGAGAAACACCGTTGGAATTTTATTAACAAGTACCTCTGAGTAATCTGATTTGACTTTCTGATCATCTGTCAAACTGGAAGAAGTTGGTTTAGCAGTAGTGACAACACAGAACCCATTCTGGCAGTGATAATGAGACAGTAGAAGCACCATTAAGCACTTTAATAAGGACGAGGAAGGTACTCTGCTTATTAACATGAAACAACATGTTAGGGCTCAAACTGTTTACATCTTCTTCATCAACAAGTTGAAATGGAAGCATTTTAATGACATAGTTTTCCCCTTGTTTTTCTCAGACTGGTTTATTATTGGATGGCAGGTTATTTAAGACAGCAGAAGTTCCTGTTTTCCTCCTCTGGCTCTCAAACAGACTTAGAAAAATAAACACTAAGCTAAAATCTCTATGCCATGTATTGACTAGGATTTGAAGTGCTCAGTTATAAGTGGTAACATTTAACTTTCCATGCATCAAATAAAGAAATGATGCATATGTAATATTCCCTTTCTACGTATGTATAAGTATTTCTCATTATCACTGGAAGACATGAACTCTATCCTTCACTGACCTTGTTTCTCTCCAGGGAAATATTTGAACTTATACAAAATCACTACAAATGGATTCTAGTTAAATTAATTATTGTTGGCTTTTCCCAGCTGTGAGTCCATTTGGTTCTCATTTTCTAACTCTTGACTATATGAGAAGAGTTTGCAGTAGCACTGACACCATCCTCTTGAGAACTCTGACAACTGCTTTTTCATTAGTAGGACTATGGTAAATACACTATAAATCATTTTACGGGGTGTCATCCCAAGGCCTATTTTTGCTGGATTGCCTTTAATTTTCTGCTAGGTCTTCATTTCTGCCTCAGAATCTGTAAATCTGAAATATTTATGCTTAAAATTGGGGAAAAGTTTTGAAGAGGGAGATTATTCTTTCCAGTATCTGGTTTCCTTCAGAAAGAGGGATTTGTTGATAAGTATGTGTTCTGAGCAAGGGTGATTTTTAATTGTTTCATAATGATTGATTATAACTGAAACAGTCACTTGATTTGATTCTTATTGTCAACATTTGGTTTGACTTTGGTTCTAACTGCAAGTGTAATGTGTGTTCTGAAAGCCTGAAGAACACACTTAAAATGAAGTAATTAATGGCTTACAATAATTCATCACCTCTCCAAAATATTCATACACAGGCCGTGTTTTAACCCAAATGAAAGTGCATCATATAAATAAAACAAACAGTCTTCAGTCAGACTATGACATTATGATTGAACTTCATGTAACAGATGAGAGTGTCCTATTACCCCTGAGCTGTCAGGAGAAAAGACTGTCAAAGTAAACTACCATTGTGGAGCAATACAACAGTCTCTGCAGCTTGATAGCTTGTCTTTTAGTTTAATTACTATTCTGAAACATGCAGGATTTTTCTTTCAGGTAATTAACTCAATTAAAATGCATTAATACATTTAGGAATTATCTAATGAAATAGGTATGATGTGACATAAAAAGACAAAAACTTCTGCCTTTGATGCGAGCAGAGCTGGGGCCAGCATGAGCGTTTGGCTGGCACGTCAATGTCTTCTGTTAGTGCAGCTTTACGAAATCAACTGCATCCATGTGGCTTTTCAGTATTCCTGAAAGTACCGGCCGTGAAGATGTGGGAACTCTGGGAATCCCAGAGCAGTTTGGAGAAGTGCAGACTGGCTGACATTCGCTGTGATATCATTCCCAGAAGTACCAATTAGTTGGCAGTGCTTGGAGGGAGAGCGATTGTTCTGAGGGTACCTATGGGTATTGTGTTCCTGCTCCTCCACAGGTCTAATTATATACAAGCTAGAAAACAACTCACAACTACATATTTATACAAAAATGTAGCCTCTGCATTCTCAATTCCTGAAGGTGGGGGTCTTTTTTTGTTTGTTTGTTTTCTTTTTCGGCTAATTACTGCAATGCCAGGGATGTTATTCTGTCTTGTACAAAATCCAGAAATGTATTCCAGCTGTATGACTCCTACATTTGGTATTCCAGCAGAAAAACCTACTCCAACCACATACACAGAAGAGCTGGAGAGCAAAGAAATGGCAAGTAAGGTGGAGGACCCACCTTTAATGCTATCTTTGTTCAGCTGGAGGCAATTTGTGGATGATAAGGGCCTTTGTGAACACATAATGTGATTTCCTCCCCTGAAAAGAGCTCTGTGTGGAGTATCAGAGATTGTCTTCATCTCCTCATTAGCATTCTTTTTCACATTTATTTAATATTTATTTTCAAGAACTGTTTTGACTTTAAAGTAATGCTCACTGAATGTACTGTGTACAATATCCAGTGGCTAAATTATTGCATTAAAATGATTGCTGAACTAAGAAGGTACTAATCATAATTGGAATTGCCACTAGAAAAGGAAAGATACATTTTTTATTGATTTTTTTTGCCTAATTTTATGTCAGTGTTATTGAATTGAGGGTGTTTTTTGTGGTGGCAAAGACAATCTAAAAGCTTTAATTCTTTTTACCTAGGCTGAGTACTACTCCTTCACTTAAATCACTTTGGGGAAGACAGCTTCTAAACAATCTTCTTATCAAACTGTTTTATTTCAACTTTTTCATTCTGTTTGTTGAGCTTTAGGTTATTTATGCATTACCTAAACATAGTTGCGTTGTTTGCAGAACTGCAATGTTAAATCATTATCCAAATCACTGTGATATGTAACTTTCAGCTAACTACACTGCATGCAGCTGACTGATACCCAAAGGGTGTGGTTGTTGTACTGGCTTTTGTAGAACTTTGATTTCCCACATCAGCCATGAAGTTCCAAACTGCATTGCAGAAATTAATAGCAAGTCAGCTTTAATTATTTCAATATTTTTATTTTAATTTAAACTGTTCTCTCTAGATAGGGGTCTATAGGAAAAAAGAGTTGGTTGGTGAATTTACTTCAAAGAAGTGCTGTGTAACTGGTTTCTAATCCTGTCTTTACACTGACACCTTTAAGAACTTAAAACTTACAGAGGTGAAAGCCAGTAAGTTCTACTGTGCAGTATTGATAGTTCAGGAGTTTCTCTTTTCAGGTGTTAAACTGTAGTTCACTCAACCATAAGGGTGTTCCTTAATTAGGTAATTGTCTTCATCTTCTCCACACAATATGTATCCCTTTATTGTTGCATAATGTTTTGCAGGGGTTGTCTTTAAAAGATGTGATCTCTATCCCAAACTGTTTACATTTAAGAAAGGGCTTGGAAAATGCTGAAGCTGAAGAGACTACAGTACTTCTGAAGATACTACTTGAACATCTCTAAGTGAGGAAGGGAGGCTGTTCTCATTCCTTCTGAACATTCTGTCTTGTAGGATAGTCTGCAGGATTCAAAGTTTATGCCATTATTACTTTCTCTTTACATCTCTTTCTACATCTCTTGCATTTGATTTTTTTTTTTTTCCCTTTTCAATGATACATTTAAAACAAATTAAAAAAGCAACCCTGCATTTAATTTGAAATTACCTTATAATTTTAAACTATATATTGTGTTACCTTGAATGTGATAACTGGATACCTTGTATCATAGATGACGCCTGGTGTATTTCAAGCAGTATTAATAATTATCCCCAGTCCACTGGATAATGTGTTACAGCTCTTATATCCCACAGACAAGAAGCTGAAAATAAAATTAAATCAGAAGCAGTCAAAAGTCAGTAAAGGCATTGCAAATGGAATCGGTTGAAAAATCAACTAAATGAAAAGTCTAGTTAATAAGAATATTTTACCCTAATTCAGTGTATCTCTACTGTCCAGTGTTTGAATGAAATTACAGTTGTTACTGCGACATGACTTTAGGTAACGAATGCTCCTGGGGAATGAGCTTTGGTTTTGTTGTAGGGTTTTCTCTGTATGTTATCCTTTGGTTGATTTTAACTTGATCCTTCATACAAAGAGCGTAGAGTAAGAACTAACAGAATAATTCAGTGTTTCATACTCTGGGATACATCAAGGCCTTCCTGGTAATTTACAGAAGTACCAACAGAAAGATCCTTCTGTGCATTGTCATATCCCACATGCTAATCGACAGAACAAAGAAAGTGGTAACACTATTTAATACATAACCATTCATAATATTCCCTCCTGACTTACTTTGAAGATGAATCCTTATTCTTTCCTTACATCTCTCAGTTTTACAGGAGATTCGAAGTTAACTTCTAGCATGCGCTACGTGGAGACCCAGTCTATGCAGATTGGAGCTTCATATATGATACAGTTCAACCTGGTAATGGGCTGTGGCCAGAAGTTTACTCCTCATATGGACAACCAGGTGAAACTGGAGTACTCCACCAATCACGGCCTCACGTGGCATCTTGTTCAGGAGGTGAGGTTGGGAGCATGGACCTTTGTCTTCCGTAATCACTGCTTATTATTATTATATTATTCATCTGAAATATACTTATGGCATAGGACAAAGGAAGATGTTTCCCTCATTCCCTTTTCTATAAAAGAGCCTTCAGTTGGAGTTCAGTAAAAATGACTAACAGAAGTGCCTAAACTATTATTCATCATATTTGGAAGAAAGTACATGAAAGTCTGAAACAAAATTCTGACAGGAGTGGACCAGGTCTGGAAAAAGAATTGTTGTGCTAGACAGAGCCATAGATCTTTCCTGAGCTGTTGCTTTGTTTTTCGAAGTAAAATGCATTTACTGTTTCTTGGAATTTAAATGGATAGAAATTATTTCTGCCCCTGTGCTCAGATGTTTCATAAGTGGAAAGCACATTCCTTCTGGGGATTGTAATGTAGAGCCTTTCATCTCCCATCCCTGGTTCAAACATAGTGCAGGGAAGTAATGACCAATGGTTTTCCCCTTCTCAGGTGAAGTGCAAATAGCAGTGTTCAGCACTATTTCCCTGCGTGGCGTAGCTCTGTCTCAGCACAAACATGAATAGCACATTTGGCTGTAATTTGTGCTTTTGTCTTCCATCTTAGATGGGAAGCTGGAATTATTCTGACTTCAGTGTGAACTAACAAACATCTTTCAGCTACCTCTGACCAGGTTCAGAAAGTGTCAGGAAACTGCTTTCGATGCCTTTTCAGTGCCTGTTCAGTGCCTGAACATACATGTTCACAAAGGCATTTGAACGTACAGTCCAACATCTTTTATGACTAATGAAACCATTTCCTGCTTCGTATTGTTTTGCCATATTTACTTTGGAGTGCAAAGTAGAGAAATGTCAATAACTGAAATTTTGAGCTTTACAGCTCAAAGTAATATTTTTTTTTCCTTATACAGAATTAAGAGGAAAGCTCTAAATACTGTATTTCAAATGATTTTCATGTTTTTTAAATCTAGCAGGCATCACCATGGTATCTAGGAATAGTTCATAGTGATAGATGTTTGGGGCTTTACTTTGTCATCAGTGAAAGATCAGTTGCCTTGAGATTTTAGTGCTCCTTTCCTGTCTCAGTGGAACTGAATTCAGAAAGAAGGCCTTGCAGCCAAATCATTTTCCTGATACCATCCAATTTGCTGTGATTCAGCACTAAAAAGAAGACTATTTGTAGTATGCTTCAAGGATGTAATCTGGCCAATACACAAAACACTAGTTGAGATGTTCAAAAGCCTTCTTTGCTTCACACACACTGATCAGATCCTATTTTCTAAGATCTTTTATGGGAGATGACTCAACAAAATATGTTTGAAAATGGCTGGAAAGGAAACTAATCCTTTAGAAAATCTACTGGGAAAAAAAACAACATCAATAAAAAACAGAATAAGATATCAAATCTTCTTTTAACGTTCTAAGATACTTGAGCAACAGATTTTTTTGTGAAATAATAATATATTCTGCTCTTCCTTATATTTCACTATATAAATATTCCCAATTGTTTTAACTACCATAGAGTATCACTGCTTTGTTATTAGTTTCATAGCAAAGTATAATGCACAGAAGAGTGAAAGTCCCTTGTGTCTGACATACTTCATGGGTATGAGTCCAGCAGAGAAGACTGTGGGAGAGCTGGAGATGATCTGGAAGCAGCTATACTGAGACAGTAGTGGTAGAATGGATTCCCCAAATGGGTAGCGAGAAAAATTACACACAAGCTTAAATGCTTTACTAATACTTCATCAAAGCCAAACTACAAAAATCTGGGGTGCTACTCTGGTAATATATAAAAAAGTAAATGGAATATTGAAGAAAAATAGAGTCACAAGGGAAGAACAGCTCTAGAAAGTGGTTTAATGGACTGTGTCATATTCATTACAATAAAAAAAAATAAATAAAAAGATGTGGCAATGATCAGATTTTCTGAAAAGAAGAAAGAGGATTTTGGTAACAGACCTCTCTGGGAGTCTTGAATTAAAGATTCAAGATCATAGAAGCTGAAGGAGCAAAATTGCATCACTTGCTATTGGTTTACACCCGCAGAGCATGGTAAGGGCATTTAGATGCAGTTTTAGTGACTTCAGCTGGGTGCCTAAAACTGATGCTCTTGGGCAACTGTTGGTCCCTATTGCTCCCACTGCAGAGAGAAAGACTGTTGTTCCCAGGTGAGGCTTTGCATGTAGATCTCTAACATGACTGGTGTAGTGGTAGGGAGGTCAGCTGTGTAGACTTATTTCATTGTACATTTGTAGACCTTATCCACTGCTGATGCTAGGTGCTAGGGTGAGAATAATATAAAAATGAACTAGACACCCTCATGGAGAAAATAGATTACTAGACACTAACATGAAGCATAGCTCTCTAAAAGGATCATATGAGTTCATTCTATCCTAAATTGTCCGTTGCTAGTTTTTTGACAAATTTATCTGGAGCATCCCAGGGTTTTTCTACTTGTGGGGTTTTCACTCTGACATCTGGACCCAGATTCAGGTTCAGAAGCTTCCGGTTCAATGAATGTTTAAACATCATGTTTGTTCCTAACTCTGCCTCAACTTTATCCTGGTTTTGAAATGTGTTATTTCAAGGAATGTCTTCCAAGTATGCCGAGCTGCCAGGAGTTTACCTCAGCAAGTATTTACCATTCCAGCGAATTTACTCAGTGGAGGAGAATCACTGTCCTTTTACCACAGAAAACTTGGTGAGCCTCCCTCTCTCTTTCTTTCTTTCTTTCTTTCTGGAGGGGAGGGGAGTGGAGGGGAGGGTACAGATAGTTCATCTGCTTTGTCTGCTTTTACACTGCTACAAAGATGAAGTCCCATGTAGATCATTCTGAAGACAATAGGTGATATAGGGGCAAACTCAAGTCACTGGTGTTTAACATAAAATGCCTTCCTCATGTCCTTGGAATGAAATGCTGCTGAAGTCACTAGAAACTATTGTTAAGGATTGTTTTTAATGTATATTGTGACTTCTAATAAAATTCAGATCCTTTCAAAAATAGTGGCTTCTCTTTAAATGGGTCACTGGAGGAAGTGTTTATTTATATTGTTAATTTTTATTTTTAACATTCCTTATTGTTTACATCTCCAGACCAAAACCTTGCATAAACAATAACTAATTATTCATTTCTGGGAATTTTTTACCTTTTGTTTCTTTTTATAGCATGTCTTCAAAAATAGCTTTTTAAAAAAAGAATCCTATTCACCTTACTGTAATAAAACCTTTTTTTGCCCTAACATTATAATTTAACTAAGTTATTTCTTCTATTATTTATTTTAAAAGCTTTACTATAATGTACAACTAGAAGGTAGTTGTAGATCTTGCTAATCTTCATTCATTTCCTGCATTATTATTATTATTCCTATGCTCTGCTTCTTGCTTCTGTTCTACCTAACAGCAGCTACAATGAGAACTTGCACAGATTAAGTTGTCTTTGTGTTTTCCTTCTGTTGCCATTTTATTCTGCACTGTCCATAGCCTCAGCATAACAAGCAATATTACCTGCATCCAAAATACTTACTATTCTTTCAGTATAGCCAATTTGCAGAATTTCATAATTACAGACAAACCATCAGGGACAAAAATTGAATCTTTAAAGCATGTCAAGTCAGATAATACCAAATGGCGTGCATTAGCCTATAATTATAAATCTTACATGCTGATCTGTAGCATGTAATGATCTATAGAATCTGTGGATCATGGAGGCACTTAGAAGGTTTTAAAAGTGTCTAGATTTTTTTTAGGATCTATTCCAAAGTACGCTGTTATTTTAAATTTAATTTAAATACTCCAGGTTATTATTATACATTTTATAATTGGGGCTAATACTGGTGTTGTGGAGCTTTTATTCTTTAAGATCTAGTAATTTTCCTCAGCGAATGAGTTGACAGAAACAAATAATTCCATTTTAATTTAGGAGACTGTGGGGAAAAATTATGGTGAAATAATAACCAGGTTACCATTTTATACTGTGAACAAATCATAAATATTTCATACCTTGTCTTTTATCTGAAAGGATTCCCATCTGTTATCAGAGTTTTGTTTGTAATTAGGGTACAAATTACCACTGAACATCACTTCGGATTTCATAAAACACATTTTCACTATGACTGTGCTGTGCTGCTGTGCTACTGAGTAGTTAGGGTAAGGAGGAAGAATAACCCCCACCAGAAGTAATCTGATTCACAAAGCTGATCTCAGCCTCTCTTCCTCTCACCGTTGGTGTCATCAGCAAGGTTTGGTCAGTCCTTGGGTTCTGACTGGAAGGAGAATTTTTTGCATTTTTGAATCTACTGTATACCACATATACAGTAACAAACACTGGGCAGGTCTCTGCCTCAGGTTTGCTGGTGGACATATGACAATCAGATTCCCTCTGGCACATGGCTTCAGAACTGCCTCTCACCACCTTCTGTTCCCTTCCTGCTCACTGCAAGCACTAACTTGCAAAACATAGATGATGGCCAGAAAAAGCAGTGCAGAAGTGCTGCCAAACATAGACCTGGACTTGAGTTCTTAATAGTCCCAGTGTGACAGTTGGTGGCCTCAGTAAGCCCTCATACTATTACACAGCTCCAATACAATTTCCTGAGGTCTCATTGTTGCATGCACATCTTTTTACTGAGAGTTTGCAGCTTTGGTGCATTGGAAGCATCAGGCTTTGTTACTGTGCACCAGAAATTTGCTTGTAACAGAAACTAGCTCTGTTGTAAAACTTTCTGGGTGTGCTGGTATTTTTGTGTGTTTGTAGATGTTCAGCATCTGGCACACACGAGTTTACATGGTATTCGTGTTATCCAAAATTTGGTGCAGAAGGAAATCTGCTGCAACTGTGAGAGTTTTGTTGGAGAAATGAAATGTATGCACCTGCTCACTGAAATTGTATTGTACTTGAACTGAATATTTCTAACACTGATGAAAATTAATTTCAGTTTTATGGAAGACATTTACATATGAACAGGCTTTAATGAGATACAAGCAGCTGTCAGTTGCTGACTTCATAAACAAATCAACACCTAATGACTGAATGAGAGTTTCAGGATAATTGGGTAAATGTAATTATGGTAACTCAGAAGGTAGCAAATGTAATTGTATCAACCACAAATTTGCGTTAAATTTTTCATTTTTTTAATATCAGGAGAGAAGACAATGATTTTATTTAAATCACATATCTGAAAAAAAAATTATAAGCTTCATTTCACTTGCAAGACATCTGGGACTCACCACCATTTCCTTTTGCTCATGTAAAATTACAGGCAGCAGCAGTGACTTCCATTTGACATCAGTCTGATTTAGATATGGTGTCATCAGAAGGCCAAAGAACCTTCCAGTAGTATTTTAACCTTGTAGAAAAAGCTGGGAGGAAGTAGAGAATCACAGAATCATGTGAGTTGGAAGAGACCCTTAAAGATCATCAACTGCAACTCTTGTTGAAGTATGGGAGAGGTTTATTTTGCTTGTAATGAAATTATTTTATAACTCCCTGATACATGCTTCCCATTTGAGTAGATGTCCATCCAGACAGTGACAGTTCAGAAAACTGAGAATGAAGCTGACGTTCAGCTTCTTATTTTTTTTCCTTAATTAACATGGTATTTTTAAATGGTTGATTACCATTTTTAACAGCATAATCCTCTTAAGCTGTTGTTCCTTTGCAATGCAGAGCAGTGTTGGAAAGCTCTCACAAGCAACAAGGACTGGCTTTCCAGAAGCATTGCTTTTGCAATGGAAACCTCAGCCCACAGGCCTCACCTTCAGCCAGGCCTCCACCACCACCCTGCGTTCTGGGGGTTAGGGATGTGTGGTGGTGAAGTTCTTTCTGGGGGAGACGTCTCTTTGCTTGATGTCCTAATTACCTCTATGCTACTCTATACCTCTGTGTAGGTACTTCTGGGCCTGTAGGGTTGCACACCTCTGCCCACACATGGCCCCTAACAAAAAACAAGGAAGCCACAGCTCCCATTCCTGTCACAGACAACATGATGCTTTTTTTTTTCCCCGCTGGAAGGTCTTTTTTTTTTATTTGTATGCATAAAAGCCTTTATTTGCTTTCAATATTGCTCTTTTCCTCAGTGCACATCAGATTTAATACCCACTACCACAGCTCTCCAGAGCACAGTTTGTGCAGTGCTCCCTGAGGCACAGTTCACAGAATCACAGAATGGCCAGGGTTGGAAGGGACCTCAAGGATCATGAATCTCCAACCCCCCTGCCACATGCAGGGTCATCAACCTCCACGTTAAATGCTAAAACAGGCTGCCCAGGGTCCCATCCAACCTGGCCTTGAACACCTCCAAGGATGGGGCATCCACAACCTTTCTGGGCAGCCTGTTCCAGTACCTCACCACTCTCTGGGTAAATGCACTGTTGATGCACTGTAGTGAACATGAGCAACACCATTAAGGCAACGTGCTGGCTTCAGAGTACTCAGAAAATAACTGTGGTCAGTATTTACTGGACGTTGTGTCTATTGCATGCTTAGGAAGTCCCTATTGGGCAGATTGCTGAAATTGTGCACTTTTAATGAATAATTCATAGCTCTTGTAATGTAACCCATCAAGGCATTGTATCCTGAGGAAGTATTTAATCTGTAGATCTGCCCCCAGATTAGCTCTATAATGCTGTAAAAATACTTACAGTACTTACAATATCAAACAGGTACTGAAAAAAAGAAAACAAAGGTCATTGCAATTGAACATCAAGTCCTTGGGCAGCCTTGGTTTTTGTTTTTTAAAGAAGTTCATGCATTTGAATTCTAAAAAATTATCCAAGCATAGATTAATTTGATCTTTGTATGCTTCTAGTGTGTAACTGGCTGGGTAACTGCTGTGCCATACTGTCCATTTTAGCTACCCAAGCCTCCCATATTCATTCTTCCTCTTCATATGAGCAGGTGACTCAGCCACCTTTATTATGTTCATCTTAACACCTTACTCTATATGATTTCCAGAAAGTGAGGAAGGGTCTTTTTCTTAAGTTAGAATTAGCGCATTGTATCTCATGCCGTCATATCATAGCCATGTGGCTTAGACACTTTGTTGGAAAGAATCTCCTGCTTCTTGTAGAAATTTCCTGCTGCTCCTCCTTTGCCTTCCCTGTCAGCCTGTGGCCAGACAAAGCCCCAGGTAGTGTCTGAATTTTTTTTTGCTGCTGTCAGCTTTGCTTTCCCTATCTATCGTCTTTGTAGCACTATAACAAAGCTTCACTTCCCACATCGCCTCAGCCATCCCTTTCTTTCCCCAGATCTACCATGCAACCAGCACAGCTCCTTGTAGTCCATCATAATGATTTCCCATTTTTGCTTCACTTCATATGCAATATCTTTTCTCAATCTCCCAGCCACATCTGTATGAGCATGGACAAGATTCTACCCATTCCATCCCACCAGCTGGTTTGGCATCACATTGTACCAGTTGGCAGTAAAGCTTGAGAAGGCTTGCTGGTGACAGTCTTTTTCAAAAACTGATGACTGTAATGTCACCATAATGTCACTAGCATAATCTAGTTTAGTATCATTGTCTGTATCCTATAAGAAACTCAAAACTTTTTGAATGGAAATAGTCACTATTCAAAGAAGAGAAATGCTTAGTTGCAAGAAGTTTAATTTCAAAGATTATTTTTTGAATAAATATCATATGAAACCTTTTTGCATGCATTATACCCTATTAACCATCCAAAAATATAAAAGTCAAGGTCACACTCTTGATCCAACTTTCTTGTTTTGCAACCTTACACCCTCACAGGATGGCACTTAATAAAAATCTGATAATATTCATTGATAGATTTGTCTTATATTAGTGTGGCCATTAAGCATAAAGTTTCTACAGCATCTCTGTAGTCTTCAACGGAAATGTCATTATTAACAGCCAAGTCTTTTATGTAACCCTGTGCAGTAAGCAACATCATATAGAAAGTTCACTTGTAAGACTCTGTCTTTGGTTGTGTTAGTTTTTACAGGCTGAGCAATGACTGCAATACCAATTTGACTTTTTATAGTTGCATTTTTTGCCTGCAGTACTGTAAAGCATCCACATTAAAGCACTGTTATTGCTTTTAAGGTCCAGTGCCACACGTTTCCGCTGGAGTCAGTGCTACTACACAGCACTGGATGAATGGGCCTTAGACAACATCTACATCGGACAGCAGTGTCCCAACATGTGCAGTGGGCATGGCTGGTGCGACCATGGCGTTTGCAGGTAGACAGCATTTGCCTATTTGACAAGTTACTGCTATCTTGGTACTTAAGTATTCTGTTATTCTGTTATTTTGTGGCTTTTTTGTTTGTTTTTTTGATGTTTTTCTTCTTTTTAGATTATAAAAACAAAACATACACCTATGAGGGCTAAGCCATTAAAGCATTATTAAAAGCTGGTTGTTCCAACACCCAAGAGCCTATACCCTTGGGAGATGCAGACAGTGAAGGGAGTCTCAGTGTCATGGGGATGCCCTGCTGCAGGTGTCCTGGTGACTCTCTGACTCTCTGCTCAGGGGGCTCTAGCACAGGGCTGGAGCTGTTTTGCTGGGGCAGAAAGACATGAAGAACCAGCTCAGAGCTGCTTTGCAGACTTCAGAGTTACTGCAATACCAAAGGCAGAGTACTGCCTGCCAGCTTTGAACTTTCTGGACACTGCATTGTTTTTAAAGTAAAATATAGCTTATTTCCAGTTATCTGGGTAACGCAGCTTCTTTTTAGCATCCAAAATTCCAATTCCTGAATGATTTTTTTACATGTAATTTTAAAAGGTCTTAACTAATTGTGAGTACCAGATAAGATCTTTAAAACTTGTTATGCTTATGCTTTCTTCCAGGTGTGACTCAGGGTTTCAGGGTACAGAGTGTCAGCCTGAAAATCCCCTTCCTTCAACTGTCATGTCTGATTTTGAAAACCCAGATGTCCTGAAGACAGAGTGGCAAGAAATTATTGGAGGAGAGATTGTAAAGCCTGAAGAAGGCTGTGGGGTCATCTCATCTGGCTCCTCACTATATTTCAACAAGGTATCACTAAGGGACATGAGGCTGAGAAGGCATGTGGTAATGTCAGTTTTAATGGAACAGGATGGTGTTATAAGGAAAAGGAAGGTAGCAGAAAGCTCTGAGGCACAGCAAAGTGCAGTATGAAAAGTGCATTAAATAGCATAGCTGTGCTCTGCAGATAAAAAACAAAGCAATTCAAAGAAATGGAGAGTAACACTGCATATCCAAGAAATACCAAATGTAATGGAAAGAAGCAAATTGTCAGCATGCTGAGAAGTGCACAAATTAATACTGTTATTAATATTATGCATGTTCTGTTTTAAGACACAGTTCTTTCTCAGCAAACTCAACTTTTTCTGTCATGTTCTGGAGGAGGCTCATGATTGGTTAGCTTTCAGGAGTCACTCTGAGAACAAAGAACCAAAAATAGTGAAAAAGCAACCCTTCCAGCATTTAGAAAGTGCCCGGTTAGCCTGCAGGAGAACTCTCTTGTGTGACTTGGATGCATTACACAAAAAAATAATACAGCAAGAAAAAGATTTCTGCAAATTGATAGCAATTGTAACATAAAAAGAGATCTTTACCATCAGATGTATGATTATGGGTTGTAGTCACAGATTTGTTTTCCATTGTTGCTCCTCAGGTCTAATTCTGTTGGGATGGATTTTTTTGTTGTTCTTAATTGAAAGGAAGAGTATAAGTACAGCTTCTCTTTTAAGGGTTTGATCAAACTGCCACTGCTGTCATGAGAACTGGATTAGTCCCAGTAGAATAACCCAGTGTGCAAAGCTGTGTAATCATGTGTTGTTAACCTCATTACAAATATCTAACTCATCAAATAATTTTCAGCACTCCTACATAGTCTCACATCCACCTCCCTTGAAAATGCATCTCTGTGCTGAAAATTTCATAATAAACCAATCAGTCTAACTAGCTAATTGTGATAATTGGATTTTTTAATATAATTGTCTTATCTATTAAATGTTTCTCCTTCTGGCTCAGTTCCTTATGCCAGGTTTCTCAAAGAAGTTTGCTAAATTATAATTAACCTGCTATGATCTTTCTTCTGATTTCTGCTAAGGAGGAGTGAAAATCTCATTTAGGAATTCTTGGCTTCTTTCTATTGATCTCTAAGGATTAGGTTGTCATTCATTTATTGACTAGTAGCACTCTGAGTGCCATCAGCTGAAGGTGGCTTATTTAATTTCTGTTTAGATCCTTTTCAAGGTGTCTAGTGGTCATGGTGATAAACATTACAAAAATTATTTTCGTAACTGCCTGACAGTTCTATATTGTTTTGGGAGCTCATATTCACAGGTTCTGTTTCTTTACAGTTCCTCAGCTAGCCACTTTTTATTTCAGTGTCTAATGTTTGCTGCCATAATCAATCACTGCTATCAGAATTAATGTTGCCTTTGTTCTGCCAACTCTCTATCTTTTGTTTCACAATTAACTGTAATCAATTATAGGCATGTCAGCAATTAGCCCCTGCAATTTCTTCAAGGTTTTAAGTAACTCATGCCCTTTCTCAGTTAACCTGGTTTTGTGGATGACTCTTTAGCAGTCAGTGCCAATTTGGAGCAGGGATGATGTAGATAATGAAAATGTCCTCACAATAGTTTTACAGCCAGATCTCTGACTCTCAGATGGGACATATTTGCCCATGGGACAGCAACGGTGTTGGAACCTTTTGGAAAAGTTTGATTTGATTAAAACAATTTTGAATTCCTGTGGGTTTCTGAAAACCAAAAAGTTGTGAAAGCAAACTACCAAAACATTATCAGTGTCACGTCGCAGTGCCTTGGGCCAGTCGTAGTCATGTTGGCCTGCACAGGGAAGCTTGGGACTGCACCCAAGGCTGTGCCCATCTCACAATCATGACACCGTGCAAGATGGCTTTATTCAGCTGGGAATAAACAAACAAACAAATTTTAAAAATGCAGACAATATTCAAGACTCAATTGATACAGTTGTATCTTCAGTAAGTTTTCCAGAAATTAGTCTGTCAGTGTGATGTGGCCTATTTGGTAGAGTCTGTAAATGAACTACAGCTGTAACACCAGCAAAAAAAATATTCTGTGAAAAAAGCAATTAATGTATCTTTGTTCTGAGTTTACCCTAAACTGAGTAGGAATGGGAAATAGTTAATAAGTGGAACATAATTTAAAATCATCTATCATCACTATCATTAGACTGGATATAAGGAAAAGGTTTTACACTAAGGCTGGTGAGGCACTGGAACAGGTGGCCCAGAGAGGTGGTGGATGCTCCATCCTTGGAGGTATTCATGGTCTGGCTGGATGGGGCACTGAGCACTCTGATCTATATGTAGGTGTCTCTCATCGTTGCACAGGTGATGAGCTAGGTGACCTTTAAAGGTCCGTTACATCTTAAACTATTCTATGATTTTTAGGCAATTCAAACCAGCTGGCCTGTTGTCAAGTCTGCTCCATTCTGAGAGGCTTTTTCAGTGTTAATGCCAGGTTGCAGCTAGTTTTGGTGAATGCAGAAAGATGATCCCTGTAGCTCCTCTCCAGCCGCACACTGTGCTTTCTGGAGGCACAACTGGGGCTGTACTGGGGCAGGGCTGTGACAGGCGGGGTGCACGTGGGGCACTTTTGTGGGGACACTGCTCTTGTCCTCTGTCCTGTCTCACCGTGGGAAGTGTTGTTCATGCCTGTTGCTGTGGAGCCCACAGGATCAGTCTCGAGCTGGGAGTACAAGGGGAAAGGGAGAACTGCAATTACAGTAAAAGATTTTTGCACCTTAGAGAATCTTTTAGCTTAGTATCCTCTGTCTTCTTTTGTCAGTAAGTACAGAGTGACCACATGAGCCACACTACAGATGCCCAAGAGCTGTTTCCTGCTAGAACTCAAAAACATCCTTGAAAACGCTATTCACTAAATTTAATGAGGCTATTTTTTCTCTCTGCTATGCTCACATAAAACTAGAACTAAATCCATAGGTTTTAGATGAAAGACTAGGATAATACTAGGAGAAGAAAGTTGCTTTGTGAATGAATGAATCCTACTCACATGAGGCATGAAAAGAAAATGCCCTCCCTTGTTATTATTTAGGAGATGAACTACACTGCTGCAAATCTTCCATGCACTGCTTTTGTAGAGGTAACTGGAAGGAAAACTGTCAAATGGGCTGATGCCAACATGTGGGAAGGCCATTCTCCTTGCAGATAGCACTGGATTAGCAACCAGAGAAACAAATGCCACAGAGACGATCACAAAACAAAGAACCTTGAGTGCCACTAACACTAAAAGACTGAATAGAAAGTGAAAATCTGTGCCAGCAGAGTGGATCAAAGGGAGAGTGGAGAGAAAATGCTTAAGTGAAACAGAGAAAAGTGTATACTTTTGGATGTTGTAAGGGTCTTGATGAGACAAGACCAGGTTAATCAGAGCCTAAAATGTATGAAGATATTATAATACACAAGGATCTGATCATAACTGAGTTTGGTTGCTAGGCAAATGCAAGACAAAAAATAAGCGACGGTCAGGCATCTGATACATCAGCTGCACTTCCCTTCCCTGAAACACAGTAGGCATTATTGATAATGTAATTCCAGGTGTCCCAGTAAAAAAAAATGCGATGTCAGAAATGCCTTTTTATTGCTTTATACTTTATGTCTCCTGAAGGCATTTGGTACCATGAAGGAGTGAGGTGGAAAAGGAGCGATGAAAAAGTTGTGTTAAAATTGTGTTTGAAAGTTGTGTTGTGTGTTAAATGCTGCGTCTCTAATAGTAAAAATGCTTATTGGAACGCACCTGAGAGATTAAGCCCTAAAGGATGGCCAAGGAAAACCATGCCCTAAGAACAAGAAAAGTCATGTTAACACAAAATTCAGTGTCTTCTGTGTTCCTATATCATATTCATCTGTGCTTGACTTTATAATATGTCAATTTGGAGTAAACGTGTCATATTTAATTATTTTTTACACCTCTTTTCATTCAACTGTAGGCTGGAAAAAGACAGCTGGTAAGCTGGGATTTGGACACTACCTGGGTGGATTTTGTTCAGTTTTACATCCAGATTGGAGGAGAAAGTTCCTCATGCAATAGACCAGACAGCAGAGAAGAAGGTGTGCTGCTGCAGTACAGCAATAATGGTGGTATAAACTGGCAGCTGCTAGCGGAAATGTATTTCTCTGATTTCAGCAAACCCAGGTAAAACTTTTGCCTAAATTAAATCAGCTATATTCATACTCCTCATCTCTTTAAGAAACCTATTTCTTTGTGTAAACATGAAGAATCATTTCATGCTATAGTGCTTAAAAGCTGTCCTTATGTGGAAACTCTTTCAGGCTGCCACAGTAAACCCTTGTCATTATGAAGGAAAAATCTTATCAAAGCAGGCTGTAGAAAACCTGAAGATAGCTTACCAATGCCAAATGAAATTGCAATTGTCTGTATAGCTATTAACATGATTTCTATTGCCATAGCTGATTTCTTGCAGTATATAAATACGTGAATAATTTTATCCTCCAAGCTCCTCATTTTGCCTTCAATACACAGTGGTTTCAGAATGACTGTTGTAAACTTGGTAAACTCTTTTTCTAAAAGTAATCTCAGCATTTGAAAGTATAAAACTGTTTACTTTGCCTCTACTTTGACAAAATAACAGGAAGCTTCCAACAAATAAGGATGTCCCCAATTATGCACTGGAATCTTCATTGCTTGGCTATCCAGTGCATTAGTTTTAGGCAAAACATTTACCTCCCTGGAGTAACTGAGGGCAATGGTCCTTACAGAGTATGTTGCTGTGTATATCTATTACTTATACTGCTGCTCCAAATCTTATTTTCCAGTTACTTACTTTCTGACACATAAAACTAGGAACCCTCTGAAAAAGATTCTGTATGGCCCCAAATGATTTTTTCACTTCTGTCTGCCAAAGAGGCAAGATCTAGCAAGTCCAATGATACACAGTAGTATGATGTTAAGAAAGAATACAGGATGGAATATATACATAAATGCATATATTTAAGTTGTGTGAAATAATACTGAACAGGCAACTGATTGTTGTGGTTTTATAGCAGTAGGCAGCTCAGCACCACATAGACTCGCTTTCCCTAAGTGGGTGGGGGAGAGAACCAGAAAGGTAAAAGTGAGAAAACTCGTGGGTTGAGATAAAAAAAAAAAAAAAAAAAAAAAAACAGTTCAAAAGGTGAAGAAAAAGCTACATGTGCAAGCAAGGAAATATAAGGAATTCATCCACTACTTCCCATTGACAGGCAGATGTTCAGCCATTTCTGGGAAAGCAAGGCCCATCACACTTAACAGTTTCTTGGGAAAAGAAATGGCTTTCCTGCTTCTTTTTCACATTCAGCGGTACTTCTCCCATTTCTCTATGATGTTTCCTTAGCATTCTACTGACTTTCTTTTCTCAGGTTTGTCTATCTGGAGCTGCCAGCTGTAGCCAAGACTCCTTGCACCAGGTTTCGGTGGTGGCAGCCTGTGTTTTCAGGAGAAGGGTACGATCAGTGGGCCATCGACGACATCATCATTTTGTCAGAGAAGCAGAAGCACATAATTCCTGTTGTTAATCCCACATTACCACAGGTAACAAGCAAAAACAGCCTGTGGGCATCACTGTGAAATGAGAAACATCTTCTCTGTTGATAGAAGTTTATTTGAATTTTATTTTCTTTGAGAATATCAGGTTATACTTACAGAAACATTTGTAATGTTTGCAGCTGTGTCTCTCTCTACGTGGCACGAACCTGGCTCTTATCTATCACTGTAGGACTGCTAATTTTTACTATAGAGAATGTATGTGTCTCTTCAAAAGTTGAAACAAATTTTGAAAGTTAAGATTTTGAGGTAATTACAGAGTGTGTAATTGGCAAAATTGGAAAACTCATAATTTTGGAAAACTTCTGAAATCGCGCTGCAAGGAGGTAGTACTTCTTTATGTTGCTTTTCTCTTCATTTCTAACAGAACTTTTATGAAAAGCCAGCATTCGATTACCCTATGAACCAGCTAAGTGTGTGGTTAATACTGGCCAATGAAGGCATGACCAAAAACGAAAGTTTCTGCTCTGCCACCCCCTCTGCCATGCTCTTTGGTAAATCAGACGGGGACCGATTTGCAGTGACTAGAGATTTAACGCTGAAGCCTGGATATGTTCTGCAGTTCAAGGTATTCCTTAAATATAAGTTCCTCCAGATCATAATGTATCAGTGAAACTCATCTTATTCAATACTTGCAAGATGCCATTGGGTCACCATAGAAAACAAGGGAATACATTATAAGGCTGTCTTGAAAGATGTGTGGAGCACAGGTATGAATTCATACCGTATAAAATATGATTCTGCCAAAACCTTGGTGCAGGAGAGCTTCTTCCTCCTCTGGAGAAACTTTGAAGGCTTATTGTTCTTTAACGAGTTTCACAAGCGGGTTGAAGTGACTGTCAGTATATTTGAGTCAGCACTTGGAAATGGTAGGAAGTGCCTTGCAAGGGAAAAAAGCTTTATTTCATCTGGGGCTCCATCACTACAAAAGCTCCAATGTGATTTGCGTACATTTTTTTATATTAAAGTATTTAAGGATTTACAAGCTTCTCTGTACTCCAGTGTGGTTTTTTTCAAATAATTTACTTTTATTTTGTCAAGAAATTTAGGCTCCAATTAGCATTCTTATTTATAGGGCTTACAAGAAGTTTAGTGGTCCTGGAAGTCCACCAGCATACGGGCTCCAAATAAAGTGTATTTGTTTTCATAAGCTCTTGCTTCCGAACTCTAATCAAAATTTTATTGAGTTTATAGTGAAATCCCATTGGTGAATTCTGGAGGTTGGTTGAAATGCAATTTTAATGAGCTCACCACAAATACATGGTCTTTACATAATTGGCAGATACAGACACTGAATAATTTACAGGTAGAATTATTAAAGAGATCTGATGTTTACAGGCAGCTTTTCAAATGTAATTCCCACACTTCTGTAAATAGGGAAGTTAGTTAGAAGTAATAGGATTTATAAAAAAAAATCTCATTTCATCTAAAAGTTATGCTAATGAAATGCTATACAAACTGATAGACTGCAATACAATTTCTGGATGAGTATATTGTTCATAGTTTTATACCTTAAACTCGTCTAAAACCCGAAATACTGCCATATATAAATACTATTTAGCCTGGAAAAAATGTTATTTGCTTCTTGACCATTTCCTATTACTTATCATAGAATCATAGAATGGCCTGGGTTGAAAAGAACCTCAAAGAACATCTAGTTTCAACCCCCTGCCACAGGCAAGGTCACCAACCACTGGACCAAGCTGCCCAGAGCCACGTCCAGCCTGGGTGTGTCACTTCAGTGACTAAGTCGTCATTCTCCAGGTTTTATGATCAACAAAAGTTCAAAAATTGCTTAGTTTACAAAAGCAGTGCTTGAAAAGATTTCACGCACCTTCCATCACTGAAACCCTTGGCAACGTAATGTAAATATACAAAACATCAACAATGTGTTTGAGAAAACAGGGAGTTCTTCCATTACTTAAGGCCTTAATTTATACTCCTCTCTTTTTTGGAAGGCACAGAAATGTGTAGTTCTATTTGCATGCCTTAATTTTAAGCATATGGTTAAATGTTTCCTTAGTTTGTGAAATTTCCATTTTAAAAAGATGCCTAGCATAATTTTGCATTGATAAATTCAAAGACAGTAGTTTGTCAAAAATGTTTCAGCTTATATGAATCATTTTGTTATACCTTTGTTCTGCAGCTCAAGTAGAAGCTCTGCAATAAAACAAAACTAATATTTTTCTGAAAACATAAAATGAAACATTGATTTTTGTATTAGTTATGATTTCATTTCACATTTTTATATTTCTGCTGCATCCAATTTTGCTCTTTTCTGGGACCAGAATTTCAGTGCTAGCTCTCAAACATTATTCTGCAAAACCAATGACTCAGCTGTGGTCAGGAGTTGCAGCCCCAGGGCAAGGGATACCTCGGAGTTATCAGACTGATCCTCTGGGCACATCAGGGTGCACTGCAATGGGCTATGTCTCTGTAACTCTGAAACGAGGTTATAGTGAGGTGGGGATTGTCCTCTTCTCCTACGTGACTTGTGATAGGATAAGAGGTAATAGCTTTAACTTTTGCCAGGGGAGATTCAGATTGGATATTAGGAAAAATTTCTTCTCAGAAAGAGTGGCGAGGCACTGGCACAGAAAGCAGCACAGGAAGGTGCTGGAGTCACCATCCTGGAGGTATTCAAGAAACGTGGAGATGTGTAACTGAGGGACATGATTTACTGGGCATGTTGGGGATGGGTTCATGGCTGGACTATGTAGTCTTAGTTGTCTCTCCAACCTTCATGATTTTATGATTCTGTAACTCAGAGGACACAGCTCTTCTCTATTTTCCTGGGCACGCAGGTGCCGGTGTAGAGTTTGTTCTTTGCAGCCTGCTATGGAGAAGGACCTTTGAAAAGTGTGTTTTACTGAACCCATCAAGTTAAATGAAGAGATAGTGGTAATTTTTAGAGATAAATATCATGCTTGTGTGGGTCTCAGACTTTAAGCATCAGACACTGTTTGCCAGCAGGGTGCAAAGGAAATGCTCAGAACTACGCATTCCAAACTGAAAAGTGAAAGATAATAACAGCAATTAAAAACCAATAATATCCAATTATAATAATCAGTCACAGCCAAAAACTGCAAATAACAGCACAGGGTTTTTGTTTTCATCTCATATCTGATACTCTGCTTTTTTTGCAGCTGAATATTGGCTGCACTAACCAGTACAGCAGCTCTGCTCCCGTTCTGCTTCAGTACTCGCATGATGCTGGGCTCTTTTGGTCACTTGTGAAGGAAGGCTGCTATCCTGCATCTCCAGGAACCAAAGGATGTGAGGGAAGCTCCCGTGAGCTGAGCGAGCCAACTGTGTATCACACAGGGGATTTTGAGGACTGGACAAGGATCACTATTGTTATCCCAAGGTCGCTTGCAGCCAGGTACTGTACTCTGTAAGCCCGTGATGCCAGTAGTGAATGAGCTGCCTGCTCTTTGTGGCTGTGATAGGAAAAAGTTAAAAATCTGCAGGTCTGGGAAAAATATATTTTTGCTCTCCAAAACAGGAGAAGCTTTCCATTGTAAAGGTGTCAGAATCATATATAAAATTAAATTGCAAGAGACTACGACATATTCATTTGTCTTCAATCTCTTCATCATAGTGCTGTCTTTCTTTAGCCATATCAGCAAGACGGTGATAAGTCACTTGAATCAAATAAGCCCTTTCAACAGGATTAATTTTACAGTCCATACTGGGCGAAGAGGCTCTAGAAGGTTTGATTTGCTGTCTGCACCACCCTGAGCCTGCTGGCTCCTGTCAATCTCTCTCTCTGGGCAGAAGTTCACATAGTGCCCTAAGGTTTCAGACCATCTTCCTGACACAATGTCCTCATCTCTGGGTCCCAACACAGAGTTTCAGGATGTTAGCATATTGTGTAGTGGAGAAGCTGGTGCCTTTGCTGCAAGGAGCTGAAATAACAGCATGTACCATAACAAGTTTGTCTTTTCTCCAGTAATTAGCCAATAAAAGCAGGTGCCAAATTGCACAGATCTGACACCAGCTGATTTGATTTCCCCAAAACAAGCAGTACAGAATCAATAGGAGCAATCTGTTTGGCATTATGTTTTGTAATGTGATCAGGAATAACAAGCTCATGGTAATGTATTAAAAATGTAAGTATTGAGAGTATGATGAGGTGCCCAGCATGCTGAAAACTGAATTAGTTATGGTTCATTTTGGAAATCATGGTTATCTTGAGAGCATCCCATTTTATCTGTTGGTACAAAATACTTAGCACACTGATCATCTTACCTACCAAAATCCCAGTGAAAAGGTTGTTTGTTTGTTTGTTTGTTTTAAAAAAGGTGATAGGTATATTATACATTATACAAAGCAGAAAGGATTATCTTGGTTAATGCATTGGAGTGACAACCAAATTTTAAGCCAATTCCCCCCTCTGGAACACACATAAAATGATTCAACTAGAAGTTAAATGCTCAGAATTAAAAATCAAAATATTTTTTCTTTAATAAATTCCCTGTACAGTGGGCCAACTGTAGTACCTTTGTGTAGGCTGAAGTCTCTGGAGCAGTATCAGTTGCAGAGATTAAAGATTAGATCACTGTTTTTCAGGAATTTCATGTTGCCATCCAAGCATTATATCTTTGTGTTTCTGTCCAAATATTCTTTAGGACTTTTTGTGTGACATTTTTGTAGATGGGATATGATTTTTCCTATATCTAGTTTATTCAATGTTTTTTTTTACTCAAAATTGTAACATCCTATGAGCTGCATCACTGTCATTATTGAGTTATTTTCATAAGTACTGTAAGAAATGTATTTCTGGGAGTTTAAAGTGTAATTAGCAGTTCGTGTTGAACTGAGTACTGAAAGTCATCTTTAGAGTCGCATCTAATCTTTCAGTCTTGCTTATAAAACCATGTAATCTGTTCTTTGCGTCACACTGGTGGATATAGGCCAGAAAAATAGAGGAAGTCAAAATACATCCACAAATTGTGGAAAAAATATTCATAAGCAAAGTCGCAGAAGCCATAGGATGCCAGAAATATTTTTGAGGCATCCACCTGCATCTTATTTGCAGATAGCCGGTTTAGGAAAAAGCTCTTTTTTTTCTTAAACAAAGAACACAAAAGGTATGCAGTGGGTTTGAAAGCTGGGAATATTAATAATACCATGTCATTATTGTTCCTTTGCAGTAAGACTCGATTCCGCTGGATCCAGGAGAGCAGCTCCCACAAGAGTGTGCCTCCTTTTGGTTTAGATGGTGTTTACATTTCTGAGCCTTGCCCCAATTATTGCAATGGTCATGGGGACTGCGTCTCGGGGGTCTGTTTTTGTGACTTGGGCTACACAGGTAAGATGTTTTTTAGACAGGACGATGGTAAACACTGGCTGTGTTGATGTTCAAAAACTCGCACCGTGTTTTTCTTCTCCAGTATTCTGGAAAAATACATGTTGACATAAATTTCATGGGCTGCCAGCAAGAATATTTTATTTCTGTTGAATAAAATTTAGCACAGGAGTCCAGTATAGATAAAATAGAGCAGCTGAGGACAGGAGACATCGGTGATGTTTCTGGCAACCACAATCCATGAACATAGCCATCTGTATGAATGGAAAGGGACTAGCAATAGAAGAAAAAAACAAAATAAAATATTTTAAACTAGAAAGTCTGTTTAAAAACCTTTGGACCATCTTCAAATGAATTGCTTCTGTTACTGAGTCCCCTGGCCATCAGATGGCATAGGACCAGGAAGGAACATATGTTCTGACAGGCCCTTCTGCGAAAAATTCTGCTCACTTGTGGTTTCTGGGGCTTTTTTGCTGCAAAAATAAAGGGGGGAAAAGAAAATAACAAACACAAAAAACACATACTTGGTGAAAAAAAAAACAGACAGAGATTGACTCTACCAGTTGCTTACTGCACTCTTTTTGACCCTTTATACCAACAAAGCGATAAGCTAACATTTTCTGTTCAATTTATTTATAAAGGACTAAAAGGATCATATTTTTCTGTTTACATAAAATGGCTTATCTATATAAGGCATGTATTTTTCACCGAGTAAAATAAGCCATCTTGGAGTTTAAAGGATGAGGATTTATTCTGACTACAGAAAAAAATATGGAGGGCTTGAAAAGGTACAATCCTATCTTCTTGGCACTTCCTCAAAAAAAAAAAAGCACAGTACTTTCTCTTGTGTGGGTGCAATAGAACTGTCTGCCAGTTTTCTGTATCTGACTTTTGCTCTCTTCAACACAGTTACAACAAAGCATTTCCCATATTTTTTTTTCTTTAAGCATCACATGGAACCTGTGTATCAAATGTGCCTAACCACAGTGAGATGTTCGACAGGTTTGAGAGAAAGCTAAGCCCTCTCTGGTACAAGATAACAGGAGGTCAGGTTGGAACAGGTTGTGGTGTGCTCAGTGATGGAAAATCTCTGTACTTCAATGGACCTGGGAAAAGGGAGGCAAGAACTGTTCCTCTGGACACCACAAATATCAGGTCAGTCATCAGCGCTGCCTCTCATCTTTGTATATCTCTGCTATTCCAAGCATGGGCAAGAAGGTGTGAAATGCTTTTCTGGTAATCACAACCCATACAAGAAATCTTAGACTGATGAGTTAATTTTTGTTCGTACTGCTCTAGTACTTCCTTTTCTGGAGAGGGAAAACTTAGGTTAGAAACAGAATGCAATAGCAGCACAGGAAACACAAACTGTTGATCTTTGTGGGATAAAGGCTTTGCAGTGTGTTCTAGATGACCAAGCTGAAGATGTGGTCTTGAGACAGCACAAAAACGGAGAGCCTGCCAATAGCTGGACAGAAAAATTCCCTTTCCACTGGCTGCATTGAATTGCAGCATGCCAGTAGGGCAGCAAATGAGGTGTTGTTTACTTGCCAGATACTGTGAATTAGTCCACTTGTAAGAAGTGTAAAAAAATGGAATATGAATTGTTTCTCTGCAGTCAAGAGGCTGACAGGCTTTCACCTCTCTCTGCTATCACTGAATTCTGCTCCACTGGTAGTAATTATCCTCTCTCTCAAATTGTCTAATTGATTCATGTAATTAGGATAAACTAAGGATGATTATTTCTAACCATTATTTATCCTGGAGTTTGCTGCTGCTTTGTCCAGTCTCATGAGGGATCATGCATCTCAAACCTTTCCCACCCCACAATTATATCCACTAGTTCAATAAAACATATGTCTCCTGTCAAATCCTGCTCCAAGAGCAAGTGATGCACTGATTTTGTTGCGTTATTTAATTTGTGGAAGCATTCAGCAGAGAGTGGCCACAAATTAGTCTTCACCCTCTTCAGCTCAGCCCAGCAGTGCTTCTTAGGGCAAGATGGGTGCTATGGCTCTCAGGACATCCGTGGCTGCTCTCCAGGACAGCATTACACAGCAGCTGCTGCATTTCCTCTCCGTCCTGCCTGATTGACAAATTCTCCTCTGACAAATACTTGGTTCTTTTATATAATAATGAAAATTGCTTAATAGCTAAAGTAATTTATTGTTTGACAAATACACTTTTGACAAGCATATGTTTGTGCTTAAACTCTGGAAAGATCTGAACACATTTTCTGTTCCACCATCCTTTTAAATCTCACGTTATCAGTACTGCAAAGTGTAATTTTGAAGTAACTATGATCAAGAAGTCTATGTTCAAGTGATGGCTTGGGGTTATTCCTTCTTTCCTGGAGAAACCTTTTTTATAAAGAAAAGTATTTTCTTTAGCTTTTGGATTACTTTGAAATCATTTTCAATGCCAGATATTTATATTTATAGATTTGCATTTTATAGAGTTTAACCACTTAAAACACCAACAGAAGTAAAATACAGAGTGATGCTCTTTCTGGTTTTTTTCAATCCATTTTCATTTTGCATAAACACATCTAGGGTCAGCTAGAGTCTCAAAACTGCCCCAAGGACCTAAATGACCAGAGAGACACCTCCTGGGAAAAGAAAATAAGATCTCCCTTCTGAGCACACGCTCAGTGTTTGAGCTTTTTTACTGATAAGAGTGATCATTTTAGCAAAATAAACCAACACTGATCCTTTTAATAAGTATCACAGTGAATATGCTTATTTCCTCCAGCAATTAAAATTTGAAGATGTATCCCTGAGCTGTTTGCTAGAGAGAAAAATCATCTCAAGCACAAATGGGACAAACGTGATTTTGTCATTTTTTTCTCAGTTTTCTTGAGCACAAAGTTCTCAAGAGTAGGATCCACCTCACGTAAGTCATCCAGAACATAAATACTCTAGATTACTGCAATCATCTCATACTTCTTATATACTCAAAAGAGATAAATAACTACTTCAAAAGAGCAATGAAGTTAATCCTAAAACAGCATCTAGCAAAGACCACTGTTTTGTATTCTGGAAGTTTGTATTTTTCCTAACTCATAAAGGGAGCTGGGATGGTCATGTAAGACAAAGACATCGATATCCAGCCTTTAGACATCTTGCTAAGAAAAGGTGAATACCCACTTAATGCTTGAGGCTGTCTGTAACATCAGCTGGATGATTTCTCCTAGAAGCTAGAGCAGGCTAATTTTGTGAGAGTGTGAGGGGTAAACTGAAAAACCCATATCCTCAAAGAAAATCATACTCCAGCCTAGAAATGTTTTCTGTTACTGTAGCTGAAATTAACATCACTAGAAAGAGGAGATTAGAGTGAAATACGTTTTCCGTTTTGGGTTTTTCTTTTTTTTTTTTTTTTTTGCATTCAGTAATGCCTTGCATAGAATTAGGTTATATTATTAGGGGTCATCTTAGCCCATGCGCAGTTATCTTTTATTTATGAGTAGGTTTTTTGGCTAGGAGTGGCTTGGTTACTGAGTAAACAGGAGGAAAATATGACATACTATTAGATATGTGGTTTGAAGATCGTGAATAGGAGTGCTGAAACTCCTTCAGTAGATTTTTGAGCTGCTTATTTTTGGGGTTAATAATGTTTTCCCAGACCTTTTAAGGTCTTGTGTCATAAAATCAGGCATGGAATAGCAACAACAACAAAAAAATAGTCTATCTATCTATCTATCTATCTATCTATCTATCTATCTACCTATCTATCCATCTAAATATTGCAATACATTAAAGTTCTTTTTTTCATTCTGAATGCCTGCATGCCCACTTATTTGTGTTTGTATCATTCTGTTTCAGTTACAGCTTTTTATATGCCTAGGGTAATTTTTATGTAAAGAACACAAATAATTCTAGTTCATTTTTGTAGGAAATAGAAAGACCTTTTCCTTCTTACCTGTATCTTCCTAGCAGAGCAGAGAATACCAGGGCACAGTGCTTCCAGTTCACTCTGCTCCAGGGGGGTCGAGATTTGTCAGCCCTTGGTGGTACTGCCACCAAGGAGAAATCTAGAAAAGCAATGCTAATCTCAGCTTTAATGCTACGAGGTTTTAAAACTAAAACTCAATCCCCAAAACTAATGACCATTAGCATGCACTCTGTGCATACCCTGCAATGTCATATTCTGAAGCCCAATCTGCCCTGTCATCTTATTCCTTATGTAATTGATTACACTCTTTATAACAAACATAATGGCCTGTAGTGCTAAGAAAAAACTGTGAAAATTCATGTTGCATCTCACTGGCTCTGTCTGTGGTACTGTGGCTTGTCTGTGATTTTACTGATGTCAATCCAAATTAGAACCAAATCTTCTAAAGAGAAAAGAGTTATTTTTGTGAGGAATTATCTGAGTGACAAATCAAACCTTGTTTCTTCACACAGAGCCGTAAATCCACCTTGAAAACTAGTACTGAAAATGAAGAAGCTATCTGCAAGTAGTGGAGTTAACAAAACCTAGTTTCCTTTCAGTTTGTGTTCTCCTCCCCAAGCTTCTGCTTGGCAATAAGCCCACATCTCCCCATGTGCTCCACAAAGACACCCCCCAGCACAAGAGTCAAGCAATTGCTTCTCAAAAACATCAGTGAGTACTACCATAACACAGCAGGCAGGCATCGGTATAAATCAAAAGCTGGCTAGTAAACAGAAAGGAGAATGGTATTGCCAACTTTCAGTGTGCAAAAGCTCAAGATGGAGATGATTTCAGAATCTCTGCTCAATTCTGGCCCTGCTTCATGTGTGTACTGCAGACAACCCATGAATTAGATGAAAGGGTGGTAGCTTTCTCAGTCATCTCAATGCCCTTCACATTCTTTATGGCCACATAAGACTCAGACAAATGTCAGAGAAATGTAATGAAATGAATGTAATGAGAGAGCAACAGGACATTAATTAACATAAATTGGTTTTATTAGCAGAACAGTGCACATCTAAGAAAAAAATGTGAACTACTCTGACACCACAGAATCACAATTAAAAATAACAATTCAAGAAGCGTAGCAAAGTATCACTGCAGACTGTGATAAAATTGACAAGAGTTTGGAGCACTCTTTGGAGCACAAGGATGGGTTAATCATTTTCAGGGATGTTCCAGGCTTGTCTAAAATTCTGTCAATAAAACCAGTGACACTGTCTCAAAGGATGTTGCAGCTTTAGAAGGATCCTAAAAGATGGCTTTGGGAAAAACCAGGGGCATGGAAAAAGTTTCATGCAAATGAAAATGTTACCATGGTTTAATGTCGAAAGGATGAAAGTAAGGAGGTGGTAACATAAATAACTACAAGATACAAAACCAGCAGATCAGAAATGCTTCTTTCCCTCATAACATATTTTTACATGAAGAATTTAACAGTCAAAAAGAGACTGGTGTTTTAGTGAGAATATAATTCTATTTAAACTCGATACTGTCTTCTAAGGCTTAAACCACTTTCTAGTTAGAAGGGATCAAGGTAAGATCTGATATAAATTGCAGATTTGGCTTCTTAAGCATTTTTGCATCTTCATGTGAAGGTAGGAACTGTTAAAACATCCTGTTCAGTTCAACAGTATATTTATTAGTCACTGGATCAATAAACTACATCACCTTCTTCTGTTTTGGGTCCTCCACTGTTTACTATGGCAATGCTTGATTTTAGTGGGAACACTGTCTGATGAATAAGCCTGGACTAATTACCTAATTGAAAATGCCATACCAGTTAAGGAGAGTTATTCTGACTGATTTTGTTCTATCAGTTGATAATTACATTTCTCTTCTACCTTGATGTTTTTTAACAGGCTGGTTCAATTTTATGTACAAATTGGAAGCAAGGCTACTGGCAATTCCTGCAACAGACCAAGATCCAGGAATGAAGGTAAAGCCTCTTTTCCCTATAGTAAACTTTTTGCATCTGGAGTCTTCTCTAGAGATTTCATGTTTTACTGTCTTTACAAAATCAAATGATTGTTTCATTTGATTAGCTGGTCACTTTTCATAGGTAGTAAGTCAACTTTGAATTTAAAAATGTAACAATAATAATTTACTTTTAACCTACATTTGCATTTATATTTATTTTCAACATACCCAATGGTGCTTTATCAGTAGCTGTAGCCCTGTTGGATCTCTGTTGGTTTAAGAAAGATTGACAAGAATAGGTGTAATCACTTTGATTAAACTGTTTGATAATGTTGGAAAACAGGTAAATTCACAAGTACACAAGTCTTCAGGTAAGAAAGAAGTATGTATGAAATGAAGTATGTATGAAGAAATGTATGAAGAAATGAAGTATGTATGAAGAAAGTATGAAATGTATTCATTGTGAGGTGTGAATACAATGAATACATTTCAATTTCAGTATCAATTTTGCAGCTTCAATTTCTGACTTAAAGCACTGTGTGTCCTGACATTTTTTTCATCTTTTCATCTTCATCAGAGGGTCTGATAAAAATTGCCTTTCAAACCATTCCCATTCATAATTTACCTGAAGCTCAAAATTATAAATCTGCAGCTGGAAATGTTAGTATGAAGAGGTGGATCTCTCCCAGCTGCATCCTCTCTTATTTTACCCACAAGCTTAGAATTGCTGTGATGGAGACAGGACTGATATCTGGATTTGGGAAGGATCAGCAGAGTTTTGGGAGCAATAAAGGGGTCTAATTGCATGAGGAAAGATCAGTGGTGTTTAGAAGATATGTCACTTTGTTTTCCTTTCGGTATAAGCCATTTAACATCAATGGGCTGTTTCTTGGTGCATAGCATTTATATTGATACTGATTCAGAACTGTCATCATTCTCTAATTTGCATTGATATATAAGACACAAGAAAATCTGTTATTTGAAAGCACTCCAGAGGTTCAAGAGGAGAAATATCCATAAGTGCTTATTTCTTGCACTATCCCCTGTGATGAGCTCATAAATGCCTTCAGAATTCTGCTACTTGCTAGTATTTACTGTGCTGTGTGTAAGATATGAAGGCTGTCTTAACTTAACTAGATATTAAGACAAATCACTCTTAAGGATGCTTTGAGCATTGTGTGCTACTCCTTACTGGGAGCTCAGCTATCAGAATTACAACTTAGTGTCCTGCACAAACAGTGGGAATACTCCATAAGAAATATAAATACTGATTATAGTAAGAAATTCACATTATTCCTGTGGTTTCTGTGGTACAATCATTAGTTTCACTGAGGTTGTAGACCCTTCACTAAGTTAGAGATTTATCCTTTGGGTTTGGTGAAGACAGGCAACAAAATATGTAGCAGATGGTGAGACCTTGTCACCTTTGCAACAGGACTTTGTCCACAAAATGCTCCTGGACCAGGAAATGCTAAGTGAGAATGGAAGGCACAGTAGCATCACTGGTATACATTGGATGAGGGCTGACAACTCCTGACTGTAGGCTGAGGAGTTGGCCCTCTCTTTTCCACACAGCCTAACTGCCTTGCTTAATGTTAACTGCAGGTCTCGTCGTTCAATACACAAATGATAATGGCATCACCTGGCATTTACTGCGAGAACTGGACTTCATGTCGTACTTGGAACCCCAGGTTGTTTCGATAGACTTACCACGGGAGGCCAAAACCTCTGCCACAGCTTTCAGGTGGTGGCAGCCACAGCACGGTATGCAGCACCATCCTAAAAATTCATTTAGTACCTTTACCAACACAGAACCATCAGTACTTCTCAGTGTGGGCATGTTCTGCAGAAATCTCTGGTTACACAAAATACGTTGAGGTGAACAACTTGGATATTGTAAGTGTGTGTTTAGATGTTCCTTAGTCATGCTTCAGACATGATTTTCTTCTATAGTGCCTGAGAGCACTAAGATGTGAGGACTTACCTGAGGGTAAAGTGACTGGCATGTAAAATGGCCTACACATTTTATCTCACTTTTTGTCTAATTTGGAAGAAGAAGCATAAACTGACCTTGAATGTGCCTGCATAATGGCTCCCATCCCCATGAATTAACATCTCCACACACAAGGACTCCTCCTGTCATCTTCTGTACCTTCAAGGCCCACTCAAGTATTTCCTGCATAATTAGATGAAAGTAATGCCATGGTGCTGACTGGTATTTACAGTTCCTGCCTTGCACTGCAGTACATTATTACAATTGGAAGTGTCCTTATTAAATTTTTCACCTCTGTGCAAATCAGCAGCACTGGATCCCTGCAGGTGTTACTAAGGCATATAGCAAAATACGTTTTAGCAGCAGTTCCTAGGGGGAGAAAAGAACACATCTTATATTCATGTAATTATGGTACAGATCTTCTTGGCTATCATCGTTTCGATGTCTGGTTTTTATTCATACATTTTTGTACAATATACGTACTGGAGTTGATTGTCCTCACTAGACATGAAAGCATCTAGGTGATGTCTTTCTCTGCTGAGAGTGATCATGGTAAGACTGCCAGCAGTCCTCTGAACCTCAGTAAGAGAGAGAGAATTTGTGACTGGGAGCTGAAATAAAGCCTTTCATAGCAGTGCCCAATGGCGACAACCACTCCTCATTTAGATATTAGCTTCTTCATAGATTGTTCTTTATCTGCCATAAAGTCAGTGCAGAGTGGCCCTATGAGGGATTGCCTGTATTTCTCACAGCAGCAAGACAAAAGTCCTGGCACATCACTGTGAGCTCACAAGTTAACAAGCTCTTCCCCTCTTCTTCTGTAAGGGCACAGTAGTGATTGTACAGTAAAATTACATTTTCAGCTTGCTAGTAGGAAGGTGAGTTGAGATGAAAGACTGGATAAATATGCCGAAGATTATGTGACTGTAGGCCACAGTAGGTAGAAAGTAGGATTCCAGGAAGGAGGGGGTGAACAGCATCTCTTTGACTCTATTCTCCTATATCAAGAGCCTGTAATGTTTTCCCATGTGCACGATCCTCTTCCAATCGAAAGGTATTTGGGGAGCTAGTCAGAGGCCTTTCTGATTTAACTGTGAGGAATGACAGGAAAGTTGCGACCCATAGAATGAAAATCCTCAGGTTAAGGAATCATGGAGTGTCTCATTCAGGCACAGGGAGAGTGTATGATGATAAAGACATTGAACCTGAAATAGAAACATAATTCATACTCCAGGTTCCTCCTTAAGAAAGGTGTTAGACATGTTTAACAGTGGTCACTGTATGTGACTGACCACAGCTCGCTAGGTTAGTGCAGAATGTGGGCTAGAAAAAAACAAAAAACAAAAAAACTGACTCCACTAACTCACCCATTCTGCTTTTTATAGGAAAACATTCAGCTCAGTGGGCTTTGGATGATGTGCTTATAGGGATGAATGACAGCTCTCAGACTGGCTTCCAGGATAAATTTGATGGAACTGTGGATTTACAAGCAAGCTGGTACAGAATACAAGGAGGTCAGGTAGACATCGACTGCCTGTCTATGGATACAGCTCTCACGTTCAGTGAAAACATTGGTATGTGTCACCAAATTCTGATAAATTTGTATGTGCTTATTTTATAAATCATGCATGAGTCATGTTTAGAGAAATTTGAATATATAGTAATCTGCAGGGCAGGGAAACTGAAAAGAAGAAGATGAAAAAGCAGCTAAAAAATCTGAACGAAAGTACTGAAAACACATGCGTAAGGCATACAATTTCATATTTTTTTGGTTCTCTTTTGTTAGAAAAACCTCGTTATGCAGAGACGTGGGACTTTCATGTGTCAGCCTCAACTTTCCTGCAGTTTGAGCTGAGCATGGGATGCAGCAAGCCATACAGCAATTCTCATAGCATTCACCTGCAGTATTCTTTAAACAATGGGAGAGACTGGCACTTGGTGACAGAGGAGTGTGTGCCTCCAACGATTGGCTGTCAGCACTACACTGAGAGCTCCATCTACACTTCAGAAAGGTTCCAAAATTGGAAGAGAATTACGGTCTATCTTCCACCCATAACCAAGTGAGTGCTGTTCTGGCAGTTTATCATGAATACAGTTTGCTGATCTACTTGGAGCAAGCATCCCCCATCTTGGGAATTTTCTGTATGTCTTTTAAATTATTAAATGTGTGTTGTCACGCCATCAGAATTTTAAATTTAGCCTCAGACTATTTCATCAGATGTAATGTTAA
Source organism: Lagopus leucura (assembly GCF_019238085.1). Taxonomy (NCBI): domain Eukaryota; kingdom Metazoa; phylum Chordata; class Aves; order Galliformes; family Phasianidae; genus Lagopus; species Lagopus leucura. The sequence continues at coordinate 11,925,594 of NW_024962265.1, read as the reverse complement.
CTGCAGAAACTTAGTAAGTAACAAATTTGGAAGAGTGAATTTGTAAGTCTTGCCCATATACTATGGCAGCAAGAACAAGAATGCTAAACCAAGCTTTTCTAACGTCTGTCCAGTAAGAAACAAGGATTTATGCATTGACCCATCCTCTCATATAAAGGTATTTTCTGTTATTGCACATAAGTAATAGGGTTATTTGTCATTCAAGATTTAGGCACATTAATCACAGCATCCAGCAAGTTAAAATGCTTGCTACTGGATGTGCCACCTTCACACTTTTAACTAGAATTAGAGTTCTGCCTGCCTCCTGGTGATATCACATCATTGTAAATAGACATGGCAGACAAGCTGGCATCCATCTTTCTGAATAAAACCATACTCTTCTTCAGAAATGACAGATGACAATAATTTTACTTACCATTAGTCTGCATATTTCTATAATTCTTGATAGCTCCCTCCACAACATTGTAAATTCCACCACCTAGAAAATAAGGTGGTAAAAATCTTGATCTTGAAGTATTTGTTTCCAAAGTACCTTCCCCATCTGAGCATAGCAAGACAGCCAGCAATTACAACATTGTGCATGCAGGTGCACGTTTGTACATATATTTGTGCACTGTTGTACATATATATGAATGTATGTATTTTTTTTACATTAAGCATACATGAACATTCACTACTTCTTACTTTACTGTAGCCATCATATTATTTCAGCACTACTAGCAAAATGTAGAATGGTTGAATGCTAATGTAGCTAGCAGTTTCTGCTCAACCACCCTGCTAACCATGAAGATTGACAGCAATGGTGACTTTCTCTTTTTTAACTTTGGGCATCTTCTTTTAGATCTGCCAGAATTTCGCTTGAAAACTCACCTGAGAAATTGAAACTTCAAATTTCAGCTAGACTATAAATAATCTTCTAAATGCAAAGTATTGTGCTTATTAAAATGATTTTATTCTCCTGAAATATACAGGACTTTATTATTTAGCACCTTGTGGAGCAACATTTTGTAGCCTGAAATGCATTCACTTTGTTGTTTCTAGCTCACCCAGAACACGGTTCAGATGGATTCAATACAACTATGCTTCTGGTGTTGATTCTTGGGCTATTGATAATGTGGTGTTGGCTACAGGATGTCCTTGGATGTGCTCAGGCCATGGCATCTGTGATGCAGGTCATTGTGTGTAAGTAGTGACTTGCTTTACATGCTTTATATAAAGATGTGTTTTACCCAGGCCAGATGGATAATACCTTTTCCTCCAAATTTGTTGCTAGGTGTGACAGAGGCTTTGGTGGTCCGTACTGTGTCCCTGTCATTCCTCTGCCGTCTGTCCTGAAGGATGATTTCAATGGTAACTTGCATCCAGACCTTTGGCCTGAGGTCTACGGTGCTGAGAGGGGAAACCTGAATGGTGACACAATCAAGTCTGGAACAGCTCTCATTTTTAAAGGGGTCAGAGATTCATTACATTGAAAAAAAAAAAAAAAAAAAAAAAAAAAAGATTAAAACCAGTAGAGTTAAGAAGAGAAAATAATTTTTTGTTGTTTCCCCCAGAAGTTAATTTCAAAGTCTTTAGGCTAGAATTTGACATTCATTTTTTGTGTGTTTTTGTACTCTAAATATGCACAGTGTTTGTCCAGATTGTTTTTAGGAGCCAATTTTTTTGCCGTTTTTTGACTATTACCTTTTTCATGGTGTAAATTCCTCCTTACCTTCTGAAGGAAAAGAACAAAACTGTGCAGTTGAGTTTCTTGAGGCCAAGTGAGTGATATGGAAATACGGTACACATTACAATCAGTAATGTCTCTGTCTTCATACTTCAACTGTCCTTTGAATATTTTGAATGACATTATTCACTGTAGACTATGTAGTCAGTGTTTGTGTAGTTAAAGTATATTTTACTTCTTTCTATTTTTGTGAAGTTTTCTTTATGGAGTGCTGTTTTGTTGGTTTTTTTTTTAACAAAAGGTCTAAAAAATCAGGAAATACAGTATTTTCTGAATAGTCAGTTCTTCAACAAACCAGATAACTATCTGTACCCTTGAAAGACTTTTGTTCAGAGAAATATACAACTTTTAAGTTCACACGGGGTTTTTCATTTGACATGGTAAATTTAGGTGGCCCTGAAAAGCAAAATTTAGAAACTTCACGTGTAGAAATGATTTCTTTTTAAAAACGTTTTTGCAAAACCTGGACTCCAGTTCAACCTCCTCAGCTAATCTAAATCATAAATCAGAGAATGTGAATTGTCTAAAACTTGAGTTGGTTGTTCCTGCAGGTTGTTCCCTGGGGAAGGGGTCTGAGAAAGAGGGAATCTTACATTGTGAGTTGGAGCTTGCTAGATTTCTGCAAAACAGGGATCAGGTCTGTCTCTAGCATCCATAAAACACCGAGCTCACGAGTAGAGATGGACAGGACCTTATGGGTCATTATGACATATCCTATCTGCTCCCTTTCCTTACTAGGGGAAAAAGAACACTCCCTTCCTAAGTCAGGAGGTTATTTGTAATAAGATGTTTTCTGAGGTACAGAAAAGAGTCTCTTCCTAGAAGAATACTTCCTCCCTGGAAATTAGAAGTGCTTGGCTGCTGTATAGTTTGCTGAAAGAATGTGTATATGAGCTTGGACTCAGTGTCTGAGTAAGTCAGCTACAGTGCTTGCAGATCAGAAGACATCCCAGTGGTTAAGAGCATAAGCTGAATGAGCTGTACCTGTATCTGTCCCTGAGCACATAGCTGTACCTCTGGTGTTTGCAGACCCTTATCTAGCACCTGCCATTACTGTGCCAAGGCTATCACTATCACCATTTGTAGTCTGAGAGAAAATGAGGGACAGAGAGCTACTTCTTTCACTGACACAACAGTCAATAACAGACAACATCCAAACAATAGTAAGCTGCGGAGAACCTTTGATAATGGGAACTGTAATTCACACTATCCATTCTGTATTTGCAGGAGGGACTGAGAATGCTGGTTTCGAGAGATCTGGATTGCACTAATACTGTGTACATCCAGTTTTCATTTAAGTTTATAGCCAAAGGTAAGACCACTGTTGATTTCCTCTGTTTCCACTGTTGATTTGCTACTGATGGTGATGAGAATATCTGGTACCTGTGAAGAACAAGCAAATAAACACTGAACTGCCAAAAAAATATCTGTGGCACAGGGCGTTGGTTTGTTCTAATCTGAAAAATTATGGCTCTGAAATATCTTCTCATCTAAGTAAATTAACAGTGTCTGTACATATAATGAACAGCAATGTATATTTACTCCCTAATTCTTTAGCAGAGAGAAAAGCACAGGAAAGCATAGGGATACATACGTTTAATACACATATAACCTCTAAGAACTCTAAAATTGTTATAAAAACATGTTTACACTCTATAATAAATGCCTGAGTAAGCTCATTATAATTATATTTGAAGAAATGTTTTTGAACTAGTACTTGTTAAAAACAGATTATAATGGACAGCTGCACTCTTCATTGGGTAAAGAACTGGCTGGAGGGCCAGGACTGGAGAGTGATAATAAATGGAGTTAAATCCAGGGGACTGAGTGCACTCAGTAAGTTTATAGATGACACCAAGCTGAGAGGAAGTGTCACTTAGTCTGGGGATAGGAGTGCCCTACAGAGGGATCCAGAGTGGCAAGACACTGGAACAGGCTGCCCAGGGATGTGGTTGAGTCATACCTGGAGATGTTCAAGAAATGATTAGACATTCTACTAAGGAACATGATTTTGTAGGGTAATATTGGTGGTAGAGGGATAGTTGGATTAGGTGATCTTGGAGGTCTTTTCCAACCTTAGTGATTCTGTGTTTCTATGATTCTAATGGATATAAATATATGTCCTTCTCATTCCAGGTACCCCTGAGAGGTCTCATTCTATTCTACTGCAGTATTCTGTCAATGGTGGCATCACTTGGCATCTGATAGATGAGTTTTACTTCACACAGACTACAGATGTCCTTTTTATCAATGTTCCTCTGCCCTACACAGCCCAAAGCAACGCAACACGTTTCAGACTCTGGCAACCTTATAACAATGGTAAGGAATCAATGAGTGTGGGACACCAGATCAACTTGCAAAGCTCATGTCTGTAAGAGGCTGGATTTTTGGACTCAGCAAGAATAGAGACTCTCAGATCTTGTTTCCTTGTATTTCAAGTCCTTCAGTTAAAATTGTGAGATTATATTTACAGTTCTTCTAGAGCTTCTGTATGTTTTAAAGTTGAAGTACCTTAACCTACTATCTTTGATGGTGTGCAGCTTTGGTCCTGGAGAGCTTGGGAAGTCAAGCAACAGCAATAACATTCACACATGTTCTTATTATTTTTAATGCACCTGATTTTCATTTACCCTGAGGCCCCATTGCAGTGCTCAAATTATAAAACATGTCCCAAGTGTAAATGGGAATTGGGCCCACCTTGCTTGGAATTAACTAGGCATTAAAAATACATTTAGAAAGAGAATGTACTGAGCAGTAAATCTTTGGATTAAATTGTAAAGGACTGTAGAAAACCACAAGAGGAGCACAGCTTATTGCTTCTAATTAGAGGATATGTGCCAGCTGGAGAAAACTCTCTTCTGCTCTCAGTTATTCTGAATATCTCTTAGCAGAAGCTGTCGTTAAGGACTATTAAGAATTCCAACAGCCATTCAGACCTGGTGATAGAGAAATTATTTATGCCACTCAAGCAAATGCCTACTACAGCTATAACAAAAAAGCAAATTCAAATCTGGACCTAAGAATCCAGTCCCAGTTTATGTTTCCAATGGTCTTACCTAAAACATTTAACTAGATTTTTCTTGTAAATACAATCTTTAAATGGGAATTTTATTTCAAAGAAACCCTTTAACTTTCTTTGAGTAACACGACAATTTTTAGACAGATTGAAAAAAAAAACAGTTCCACAAAAGATCTGGCATCTAATCATTCCACTCCAGTTTGAAAGCACCAGTTCTGTAACACATTCAAATTCATGATCCATTTGAGAAAAGGTCACTCAGAGTTTTCTTCTCTCTTGAAAAGCTCTTGGCTGCCAAACATAGGCTCATTTAGATGATGACACCAATGCTATAATTTCAAAGTAAATGTGATTTCAGCAGGAGATATTCACTTAACATAGGTTTTTCAGTCTTCAGTTTGTTGAGACTTCTGTAAATTTTAGAGGAATAAAGTTCAATTTGGTAGAGCAATATGGGCAGTATGAAAAGATTGCCTGTGAAATCTCTCCTTTAGCACCTTTTTTTTCAATTTAATTCACAAATATTAATCTACTTTTTAGTACTAGTTTTATAATGTTTTAATAGAGGTGTTCTCCTTTTCTTTGTAGGCAAAAAAGAAGAAATCTGGATTATAGATGACTTCATTATTGATGGAAATAACCTGAAGAATCCTATTATACTTTTGGATACCTTTGACTTTGGTCCCAAAGAGGACAACTGGTTTTTCTATCCTGGGGGAAACATTGGGCTCTATTGCCCATATTCATCTAAGGGAGCTCCGTAAGCATCTCTAAGCAATAAATCAGGAAGAAAAAAAAGACTGGAATAAACTGATGCTAAGATATTCCTTTCTTGGTTTTTTTCACAGGGAGGAAGATTCAGCTATGGTATTTGTTTCAAATGAAGTTGGAGAACACTCCATTACAACAAGGGATCTGAGTGTAAATGAAAACACTATAATCCAATTTGAGGTACTTGTCCTCATAAAGTTACTTTGCTTTTTACTCTAGGAGTTCTTGTTGTTCAGGTTCAGCTCTTTGGTCTATTTGTCCAGCTATTATGATTACCAAGCAGAGATGTCTCTCTAATTTCCTTCTGTAATTGCTTTGATATTGCTTTCCCTCTTGTAGATGTATCACAAAGCTTTTATCACACAGAGGGAAATTTCTGCCTCAAAGTGTCCTGTTTTGTTGTCTAAATTACTACTTTGTCCATGCATATATACTTGCACTGTTAACATAACATGTACTACAAGCTGGAAATTCCCCACTGGTAGACAAGATACGAGCACCACGGTACTGCAAAGGTGTAGATTGCCACTTCACAACCTGCTCAGGATAAGTGTAGTTGCAGTATTTCCATGATCTGACCCAGTGGAGAGCTACAACTTTCTGTGTCACTAGAAATTATTTTCTTACAGGCTGGCTTTTTTGTACTGGCTGTACTTCATCAGAGAGCCTGCTTTCCTTTTGCTTGCACTTGCACTTTCATTGAAGCTCCTGTGGGAGCTGTTCTTTACCACAACAGTGTGAATTCACACCATCTTAGGAAGTAATCTAAATGTCATGAATAAGGAGCACATTTTTTGTGCTTCCCATAAAACCATCCAACGACAGCATGTAGTCTAAACTAAAGTCTGTTTCTGGTTTATCCTAAACTCTAAATTGTGCACTGGTTAGAACAGATGCTGTGAGAAGTAACCTTTTAACCTATCCTGTATTTGTTTAGGGAAGTCATTATATTGTCATTAAGATATTGTAAAATAATCTTTCTTGTAAATGCCATAATTATGAAGCTGATTTCAACAATGATGTAGCAGGCTGTAGCATTAAACAGCAAATGATACTGGTTTATAAACAATTACTGAAATGACACTAATGGTTATCCAAGAAAACTTGGTTTAGCTATGTACTCGTGCATGCTTCAGTTTGTCATGCAATTAATTCATAAATTATTGAAGGCAAACCATTTTCTGTTTTAAAATATAAATTACTGCCTGTAGAACAAAAAATGTTTGAGATTAGTTTAAGGTATTCGTAACTCTTGAGAGCATTAGCTTCATAAAATCTCCATGCATACTTCCATATGTGATAACAACATTGTTTTAAGGAATTTAAATGACTTTAGCTCACGTTTTTGAGGACATTAGTGTAAATGAGGAAGCAATGCATAATGCAGTAGAGTTTCTTTCTGTGTCTCAGGAGTCAATAACTATACTGGGTCAAGCATGTCTCTGAGCTTCCAGATGAGTAGACAACTCTTCTAATCAAATGTAGATTGATGGCTCTCAAGTATGCTGAAGAATGATGAGGGACGTTCAGTGTAGGATATATATTTTCAACATTAATGCACAGTTCTGAGTATTACTGGGCTTTAGTAAAAACATTTTTGTTGTGCAGCAGTATGTTAAAAAGATACCTATTTTGTACTACAAAGATGCATAAACATACAAAATGTGTCATAGGCTTTGTATTTCAGCTGCAATGAGTTTTTATTTATTGGATGTATAGTCATCCTGCAAGGGAGCTAATTCTTCCCTTACAAAAGCAATCTGAAACAGAATAAACATCTTAATATCATCATGAAAGAAAAGCAGACCTTTGCAGTAGAATCATGTAAAAAAGTAGTCTTAAAAGTTCTCAAATTCTGTATAAAACATGTATTATTTATTACGGGCAACTAGCATTAGCACAGCTGATCACGTAGACTTTTTCTTTTTGCATCTTTACTGTTCTGGATTTCAGGAACCTTGCCAGAACACCTGCTATTTTGATCCCAAACTATGTTTTGGTTTGACACTCAGTCTAAATCCAGTCCAACTATGATACTCTTCTCAATGCTGTCTCCTCAGGCTTTGTTGCTATACATGAGCAGAAAGGGTGGTGAGTATTGAAAGCTAAGGAACATATTGAAGTGAAACAGCACAAGGCCTGAAGCGTGATCTCTCTGACATAAACATTTTTTTGGAAATGTAACATAAAGGAAGACTACAATGCAGCTCAGTAATTTAACAGAAATTTATGTTTGCACGTTTTGGTTTAATATTTCTGTTTTTAAAAATGCACATCCTTTTGGTGTGATGATAATTTCATTTCCTGACAGAGAACTGCATCAGCTGATGCATTTGTTCCAACCACATTATCAGCTTTCTTCGTTTGGAATTTTCTCTAATTAAGTTTTTCTTTTAGTGGAAGTATTTCAGAGTTCCGTATCAGATTAATTTTACAAAAAGACAGAGTGCAGTATGCCCATGGACAGGTAGGACAGTGTTCAAGAGTTCATGTTTATATGCATGGCCTGAGTTTGTCATCACAGTTGTTAAATTAATTCCTAAACCACCATCTTCCTGAGATACATACATACATGAATACATACAGCACCAGATAGGGGAAGCTGACTAAGATGAGCAGTGATGAAGTGTCCCAGCCTGCCCTTTGTCATCCTCTGCATTTCGTGTCTCGGACTCCAGATCAATATTGGCTGCACCACTGACAGCTCTTCTGCTGACCCAGTAAAATTGGAGTTCTCACGAGATCTGGGAGCGACCTGGCACCTCCTTCTGCCCTTGTGCTACAGCAGCAGCAGCCACCTCAGTTCCCTGTGCTCCACTGAACATCACCCAAGCAGCACTTACTACACTGGAACCACTCAGGGTTGGAGAAGGGAGGTCATTCACTTTGGAAAACTGCACCTCTGTGGGTAAGTGTCTGGCTTCTGTGCCACCCACCTGCGTTTGTGTTTTTTTTCTGTTTTCCATTCAAAATATTCTCCTAGCATTATTGATCCATAAGAACTGTGGCATTAAAAAAACCAAATGACAAGAGTTTCTCCACTTTTTGCCCTGAATGGCAGTTAAAGTTTAGCTGATTCTGAAAAATATGTTATGCCTAATGTTAATATTGAATGCTAGTATTTCCCATTTATCCTCATATCTGATTGGTGACATTTTTATGGAAGTGGATTGCATAATAAAAAACTCACCAGCTTTAAAGCTCTTTGAATGCTTTTACTGAATGAGACATTTGAATTCATCAAGGATTTTTTTTTTTTTTTGCATTAAATCTGATATTTATTAGAAAATACAGTAAAAGGCAGGCTAGTACAAACTAGATTCTACTTCAGTGTTAAGTAAGCAGACCTACCTACTACTCAAGGTTTCTTATAGTCACAAAGTTCTGTGATTCTAATTAATTGCTTGTTGCTCTCATTAAGGGACTTCTATGTTTGTGGGACAAGCTGGGTTAGATGATAAGAGATATACAGCATGGAAAAATAATATGTGCTAGCAGGAATGTTAATGTGTAACTTTTCAAAGTATGTAACAATACTGTTCATTTTTTCGGAGAAAACTCTCTGATAGCATCAAGACAGTTTGTGTAAAAGATCACATTCTTAAGGATTAAACTGTAGTATGTATGAATGAAAATGAGCTATGCAGTTATGAGACTGTGTTTATGAATCTATTGCATGCAGAGGTTCTTCCACTAAATAAGTGGCCTTAAACATGCCTCTGAAAGCATGAGAAGACTAATACAAGAGATGAGAACCAAATGTGGAAAGCCTGGGTATTTAATAATTGAAGAAAAGGTTTAATTTTTAAACTTGAATATTCTATTTTATGACAGTTAACATCTCAAACATGGAATAGTTAACCATCTCTTGCAGTGCAGCAGCTCAGCTGTCTTTCTTTTTTAGCCTAGAAGATTTATTTGACACTTTACCCAACTACCAATGCAACCCTCCAAATGAGAATGTTGACAATGCAGACTCCTAACTCTTGTAAACTTCCCAGTTATTTCGATTTAGTCCTCTGTCCCATTTGATACCCTGGGGGTGTTCAAGGAAAGGCTGCATGTTGTGTTGAGGGACATGGTTTAGTGGGAGCTATTGGGAATAGGTGAACGGTTGTATTGGATGATCTTTTAGGTCTTTTCCAACCTTGGTGATTCTATGATTCTATGATTCTATGATTTGCCTGACTTCCTTCCTATTCCTTCCTTATTGGTGGGTCAGAAATTAGTTGTTGATAAGCACTGAACTCAGCATCCATGGTGCATTTAGTGCCATTAAATTCTGGGGCAGAGGGCTGAAGAGGAGTCTTCTCCACCAGAATCCACAAAAGTGACAAGAAAAAGTACCAAACATGACTCTTTTTCAGTTATTTCCACTATATGTGTTGTTTTGGAAATCAATGTGTGTACCCAGCAGATAGCTGTAACTAAGAATCGGTACTCCAGCAAGGTCCAGAAGGAAAACTGACCTGTTGGGTCAGTGAAGAAACTCCTGCCAACTTCATCAAGACCAGCATTTAACCCTCTGCTTCAGTTACAACACACACTTCATTCAGACCAGCAGGGAGCCTAAGACAGGGAACACACATGGGGTGGAATGAATCCAACCCAAGGGACAGAGATTTCCTCTAGAGAAGAGTTTAAAACATTTTCAACTTCACACTTACATCCTTAACCACAGGGCACAATAAAAACAATGTTTTTTTAATCCCAGCAGGATGTTGGCTTATGGGTTTCTTTCCTGAAACTGCTAGCGGTATCCTCACTGATCAGTTACCTCTTACCACCTGAAAGACATCATCAAGATTCCTTTTTAGCAAATGAAAAGACAAACACTTGTCAGCTACCTGTGCTATTGATTCATCTGCAGCATTTAGATGTTTCTAACAAGCTGTATAAAACACGTAATGCAATTAAGCTCTTTTCCCTTCTAACTCTTTTAGTATCCTTCCTTCTTTGAAGCATTTTCTCGTGTGGGAATAAAATTAGTCTCTCATGTGCTTTTCCCTGCTCAGTTTGTTTTCCCTCCTTCCCCAGTCTCTTTACATGCAGCATTGATGCAAGTAGTACTTAGGCAGCAAATTAAAAATGACAGGCCAGCGCCCAAAGGAGAACATAGTTTAAATTAACAACTTGCACTATCAGTCTGTTTTAAGATGAAGCTGTCTGAAAGCAAGCTGAATACCCCATGACATGGCAGATCATGTTTTCTGTCCACGTAATTGAGGGTGAGATTTCACCAGCCCAGTTCCACAGGTGGTCCATCCTGGAGGCAAGGTAGCAGTGTAAAACAGGATTTCATTCTCCAATGGAGAATGGAAGTTGCCTAGTCTGACCCAGATGCTGTAAACCAAGGCAGAAAGAAATCCATTTGACCATGGCCAGTTATCCTCCCCAAGAATGACAGGGAGAAGAGTGGTTAGATTTCAAATCGCATTTTCAAGTCTGTCATTCGATTTTGGAATTATGGCAAATGAATAATGTTATTTCTGTTTCTGTCAGTATTTGCATTGAATGTCAGCATGAAGATGACAAGATGAAGGAATTAGACATAGCAGTCCGTTTCCAGAATTAATTTATTAAGTCAGTTCCACCAAAAAGACTGCATGCATATATATAGTACAGTATGTACATATAGTACGCAAAGAAAAAAAAATCTATCACTTGAATTAAGTACACTCTACGCCTTTTCAGGTTGGCAAGGTTCAGATGGTACCAAGGATTTTATCCTGCTGGATCCCAGCCAGTGACGTGGGCCATTGACAACGTGTACATTGGTCCACAGTGTGAGGAGATGTGCAATGGGCATGGCAGCTGTATCAATGGCACAAAGTGCATCTGTGACCCAGGGTACTCTGGGCCAACCTGCAAAATAAGTACCAAGAATTCTGACTTCCTTAAGGATGATTTTGAAGGTATCTCTTTTCATTTTTAGACTGAATTTTGCCTGTATATCTTAGTGGAATTAAGGTCTGAAGGGGTGAAATAGCACCATCTTCCTCACTTTCTGCATGTTTCTCAATCTGATCTATTCTGTGGGACTATGAACTTCTTTAAATATACTTCTCAAGCATGGCTTGTGAGTGTCTGATATCTGTCACTTGCCTTTTTTGGAGAATCTGACCCCGTGCTTAGATTTTCATGCTGGAATATAAAATCTTTGCTGAAACAAATTTTCTTAAAATTCTACATGTGAAAAAAGGATTGTAGAAGGAAATGTTGATACACAAAATTTTTTGAAAGAGCTATGTCACTCTAATTCTACCAAAATGTACATTTATTGTTCAAGTAAATATGGTTAGGTAGTTTGACTTTAGCACAGACAGCACATGTGCAAGAGAAGGAAAAAGAGAGGCTTCAGGGCTATGCAGTTTCTCGCTGCAAGGGAAATTTGAGTGGCCCTCACATGGTAAACATTATTTCAGAGCAGACCTCATTCCTGAGCATGAATAGCAGACGAGGACCCCAAGTGGAAAGTGCCAGGAAGAAACTCAAAGCCCCACCATTACATGGGTGTAAGCAGCATCCATGCAAATACCTCTAAAAACACCTCGAGGTTTCCCTTACAAACAAGCATTGCAGGAACTTTGAATGAAGTAGCACCTGGGAAGCAAACTCCTCCATTCATAGGTGCTACTGTTCATTTCAAGTTTCGCCAGCCTTGGATCGCATGCTAGCATATGGCATGCAAAGTTTCCTTATAGAGGTGGATCCATTGCTGTTGTCGTGCAAAAAAAAAATAAAGAGAAATAGGAAATCCTGTGAAAAACTGGAGACTAAGGTCCCAAACTTAATACTTCTGTTTACAGTTTATTTTTGGTTTTGAATTGTGGCAGTTTTCTAGAAAGCACTGACTCAGAAACACTGGCATGAATGTTTGTAATGTTTAAACTGCATGTAATGTTTAATTTAGCTCTCTTCCTCTGGAAATAGTACTCCTGCAGTAGGAGCACTTCAGAGTAAATCATAAATATGTATTTGCTGTGTATTCAGGTCAGCTGGAGTCTGATAGATTCCTGCTCGTGAGTGGTGGAAAGCCATCAAGGAAATGTGGCATCATGTCTGGAGGAAACAACCTTTTCTTTAACGAAGAAGGTTTACGTATGCTGATGACTCGAGACCTGGATTTGTCACAAGCAAGGTAACACAATTTTTAAGTCCTTTCAGAATGTCATTGCAGAAATACTATACTGAAGAATAAGACATATGTGATACTTCCGTGGTAAGGGCAAGCTGATATAGTCTGCTTTCTTTACTCTTGCACATTCTCCTTTTTAAACACTGTTACCATTTTAAATTTGACTTGAACTTGAATGGGATTAACCATTTAAATGCTACTTTTTTCCTTGTATAGGAACTCCAGGATCTGGCACCACATCTTCAGTAGTTCATGCTTTTATTTCTTAAATGGATAACATGAGTAATTGTTTGTACATTGTACACTCTGCTTGTCTTATGTTTGTTGTATTATGAGCCATTGTGGAAACAGGAGGATCTGCTGCCAGTGTAGCTGTTACATTCATCAGCTTGTAATTCTTTCATTTCTGAAGCTTAATTTCTTCCTATTGTGCACATTTGTTTCCAATAATTCACTGAGAAATTCCCATCAAGCTGTCACCAACTGTACTGTAGACAGCAACTGAAAAACAAACACTTTTACTGTATTTAGAGACCATGTGGTATCATTACCAGAGAGGAGATATTTAATGAGAGAGACATGCTAAGCAAGCCACATTAAAAAAACTGTTACACTCATACAAATTCAACCACATCCTACTTGCGTGTTTGCTGACAAGTAGGCATTGTTTTCTGATTTATTTGGTATCTTAGCATCTGTCCTAATTTTATTACTTTTTACCATGGCTACCTTGCAAACTCCCTTCTTTCTAATGTTGTGTGGGAAACACTTTAACAGGCAGTTTATCTGTTTTTGCCTTCTTGTCTTAATTAGCATTGAGCCTCTAAAGAATAGTTTCATTGAAGAGCCTCATGATCGATAAGGAAGCCATTACATTTTTAGATAAGCAATTAGCTGACCTTCAGTGAAGTGCAATAGTCGAGATCCCTGTACTGAGTTTAGGAGATTACTCAAAGCAAACTTCTTTCAGAACTTAGCGAACACAGACGTCAATATGCTGCAGTAATTTGATTTCCTAGATGGTTCTGAAATTAAAAGATTGTTTAACAAAAGATGCAAAGGATCCTGTAAGTTGCTCCATTAGATTAAATGACATGTTTTTGTTATTGCTCATGTTCAAAGGGACGTAATTTATCTCTTTTCCATGAAAGCCAGTAGCTGGATTTGCATATATTGACCTCAAGGTGTTACATGGAGATAAATGGCTCCTGTCCTAATAAAAGGAAAATAGAGTGTTATGTTCCGTTTTTTGTGTATGCCATGAAAAATAACAGTTATCAACAAATAACTGTATGTCCTCCTCTGACCAGCAAGGTAGACTGTAAAGGCATTGCTTGGGACTGCTCTTTAGAAACATAAAGGAAATGCAGTAGGATTTACTTAATTTTCAGGCTGACTTTATCGGCCACCTGCAAAACAACACAGCAGATTTGGCTTTAACAGACATGTCAAGTTCTGCTTGGGACGTGGGGAGAGGTTTCTATTTATGCCAGGAATGACAGGAACCAGGGAGAACCAGCATTTCTAATAGATCTTTTAAAGAGTGCCGGACTCAGTAATCACATTAAAAGCCCTTCGCTTTTCTTCTTAGAGATCCCCTGAAACACACAGCTGAGCAGTGCTGTCAGTCCTGTGTGCCTCTCTGCATGGGGGAATTTAAATCAAATGGACTCTCCAATCCAGTATCCACCATCATCATCTCTATATTTTAAAGAATTTAAAATGGAGGAAATATCTTGCCATTACAGTGTTCAGGCAGCTGAAACTACACAGCATGAAGTATCAGTAGGAGTGGTTATTTTAGGTATTACGTCTGATCAAATCCCTTTCAGTTTTGAACTGCTGGAATATCGATGAATTTCAGCATTATTAGATCAATAAGAAAACTTTGCTTATCCTTTCCAAAATAGGCAGAACCTTTGCAAAATATCTTTGGGGTGAGAAAAGAGATATTTAAAACTACTAGCTTTTTAATAAAGATAGTTAAACAGTATGTTACCTATGATGGAGAGAGTTATTACTACACTAGTAAAAATTCAGATGAAAAAATATTAACCCATGGAGAGCAGATTCAACAGAGAAAAGGCCACTTGGGTTTATTTCCTTTAAATAATGTGTTGAATGTCAAAGAGAGTTTGTAGAGGAACAAAGGCTCGCCAGCAGTGAGTCCAATCCATTATAGATGCTATGTTGATCCATGAGAGTCCCCAGCACTGCTTTGCAGCAGAAGCAATATGTTATGTCTGGGATATGGAGGTAGATATAATCTATAGCCAAAGAAGTTATATATAACTCCAAGAGAATGGTGAGTCACAGTGAGCACTAGAATTAATTGACTTGTGGATCTGGTATTTTACTGAGGCTTTGTCTCTTTAGCACCTCTGCAGCCCTCACTCCCAGGGGATATACCTGCAGATCAAAACCGAACAGCACTTTTGATACAAAACTTGTTCTGCTGGGTTTCATTTAACCATGAGCCAGGTAGCTATAATGCAATCATAATTAGAACAGATAGAGTGCTTTAAAGCTGTGCAAGAGCTGTGCAAACATGAATTAATACTTGTCATATCCCTGCAAGTCAGATGGATAAATATCATTACGACAGTGGTTCCTCCACTCCAAGTGCATTGGAGTGCTATTTATAAGCACCAGCTAACAGGAAGAATTTCACAGTTTGATACAGGTCTATCTATTGTACCTCTTTGGAGCAGCCAATTAAAAAGAGGATGAAAGCATTCCTGTCCCTGGGTGTCTACAGCTGGCTTCAGGGAAGGCAGCACGTTTAAGTGGTGTGATTTAGACAAATTTCCCATGCTGAATAAATGGACAAAATGATCCCTGAGTGAAACAGGCTTTGTTCTGCTATCCTGTTTTTCACTAGTTTACGCCACTGGAAAATTGAGGTTTTTATTTTGCATTAAAGCATTTCAGCAAATTCACAGCAAAATAAGATCTATGAGGACTGCTCTGAAAGTAATGCCTCCTGCTTTATTCTATTGGCCCACAACTTCAGAGGTGGTAGGGCAGTAGAGGCTGAGCCCTCCTACCAGTATCCCATTTCACAGTGTTGACATGTGATGGATGGCAGCAGAGGGGCAGTCTGACAGAATGGAGTCTGACATGGAAATGTGGATGAAGCAAAGGTGTGTCACTGAATGCCGCTACGTGGAAATAGTGGCATCTATTGACATTCCTTGACACTTGCTGAACGTTTATGGAGACTGTGCAGTGGATGTGAGCACAGTAAGGTGCTGGGTGGTGCATTTCAGCAGTGGTAAAAGTGACAGTAGTTCATCTCTGCTGGAGCAGAATTTTACAAGCACAGCACGCATGTTTTTGTCATGGCTGGCAAAAACACATAGCTAATGATGGTGAATATGTTAAAAAATAGTGCTTTGTAGCTGAGAATTTTCTCTATCAAATAGGGTTATTGTGATCTTTGTATCTGCTGTAGTTTCCATGCAAATAAATAGGAGGTATTACTTTCAAAACAACCTATGTACTTAGGGCACTGTCGCTTTTCTGCCACTAAATCTGTACTCAAAGGTTACAGAATAAAAACTTCACCCAGGATTACATTTCTGTTATTTGCAGCACCATCTGCTACACACACAAAAGCTCACAACGTAAACGACCAGCTTTGTTTAGCACCTGACAAACTACCACACAGGCAAAATGAATTTTTGTCATCCCACCTGCCTGTCTAAAACCATAAGGTCTCCTAAGGTTAATTCTTATTCCAAGGAATTATGAGGCTTATTTCTTCAGTTTGCTGTGTAGGATGTTGGGGAAAAGAAACCTTTACAGTAATTCCTCCCATTGTTAGGTTTGTGCAGTTCTTCATGAGATTGGGATGTGGTAAGGGGGTGCCAGACCCCAGAAGCCAGCCTGTACTTCTGCAGTATTCTCTCAATGGAGGTCTCACGTGGAGCCTTCTCCAGGAGTTCCTCTTCAGTAACTCGAGCAATGTGGGACGATACATTGCCCTGGAAATCCCCATGAAGGCCCGTTCCAGCTCCACACGACTTCGCTGGTGGCAACCATCTGAGAATGGGCATTTCTACAGTCCCTGGGTCATAGATCAGGTAAGTATTCTTTGTTTTGTTCTGTTTTTAATATAAGTTTATTTATATAAATATATACACAGATTGTGAATATATTTATGTATATAACAGTTATAAGACAACACATACTGTGTTGTCTTAATGTTTCTCTGTGTTGGCTTATGTCATTTCTCTGGGTAATCCAAAAATGTGTTTTAGAAATATATTCCAAGATTATACGCATCTGTAGTATAAGCAGAATTACTGTTTGCTAATTTTATGTTTTTAATTCATTGTTTCCAAGTTGGGTACCAAATGTCTATTTTGGAGCTAGGAAGGTCTTTTATACATAGGTAGAACCACATGATTACATTACATTAGTCCTCATCATGCAAAATCCAGGTCTGGTAAGAAAAAAACTATTTCAAATCTATAGAAATATGGAATTTCCTTAATAGAATGTAATAGAAAAAGCTATAGAAAAACTTCACATCAATGCAGTAAAAGTTTTCTTTCACATTTGAGTCCAGTACACAGTATTACATCACTTTGTATGATTTGGTGTAAATCTCAAGAAATTCCACTGAAGTCTTTGCACTAAAAATAGTGTTATTGGGTTGTCTCAGTTGAATTTGTTTAAATATTTATGAATATCTTTCACAGCCTTTAGTTAGGAAGAAAACAGATGCTGACCTTCTAGCCATATTTAATGGTGTTTGATTTTACTTTCCATTCATCCATTTAAAAATGAAACAAAAGTCTTATTCTTTCATTCCTGTATCTTCACTGAGTTTAGTTAGTTATATTAGTTCAGGACAATCAGTAATCAAATGCAGAATAACAAATCAGTTCTGCCTTACTTATTCAATAGTAAAATCCTCATCTCTGAAATCCACTGGTAAAACAGAATGTTTCCCCATTTCAATCATCAGATGCAATCAGACAATAGTGCTCCAGATTATGGTAGAGCTGAACAGTCAGTAGGAAAAATGCCAATGTAGTCATTTTGCTTCTACCAACATTCATTTCTGTGAGTAGTTTTGCCTCATCCAGGATGAAGTTCATTTCCCTAAGCTTAGACAATCTCTTTAGGATCCCTCTATAGGAAAGATCTATTCCCCTCTTTTACAACCTAAAACACAAAGTAAATCTGTCCATTTTGGACCAGTAGAATACATGGATCACTAAGCCTTCTCCTCCTACAGGATTTTCTGTCACGTGCATTTGTGAAGACTTCTAAACTTTCATTTAGAAATGAAATGAAAGTTTCATTTCAATAACGATTCATTATATGACGTTTCAGATTCTTATTGGAGGAAACATCTCTGGCAATACAGTATTAGAAGATGACTTCACTACACTGGATAGTAGAAAGTGGCTGCTCCATCCTGGTGGAACAAAAATGCCAGTCTGTGGGTCTACTGGGGATGCTTTAGTGTTCATTGAGAAAGCTAGCACCCGCTATGTTGTAACTACAGACATCGTCGTCAATGAAGACTCCTTCTTGCAAATAGATTTTGCAGCATCCTGCTCTGTCACAGACTCCTGCTATGGTAATGAACTCTTAGTATATCCTGCACTTTCTCTTCGTCTCTTGCACAGGAAAATTCACTTGTTTTCTTCTTCCATTATCCATCATAACAAGAACTGAGGAGCAAAGGAAAACTACATGTTTCTATCAGGAATTGTAACATCGGCATTTATGGCTGGTGTCTGAAACCTAAGACAAAATTAAAGTGTGTTTTTCCCACTAGACAGTTAAGTTGCAGTTCAACTCATTTGTGAAAATGAGCTGTCTTACTCCAATCCCTTTTCCACAGTGTTGTATCCACTGCTTGGGATAATAGTAAGCAGCTGTGAGCTTCCCACATGTGTGTTGGGTTCTGTGGGTTTGCATTTCTTGTGAAGTCTCAGTCCACGTTTCACTCTCACCTGAGTAACTAAGAGATCATTTATATCAGCCTACATCTGACACAAGCTAAGTCAGCATCAATTGTGAAAATGTGTATAAGCCATAGCAAAGAATAATAGCAATGAATATATATGTATGTATATATGCATGTATGAATGCGTGTGTATATCTATGTGCAGCGTGCACATATAAACACGTATGCATATATATACATACATGTGCACGTAATAATGCAGTTTTTAATAGCTTAGATTCCTGTTTTGTCCATACGATGCATATTCAGTGCAGTGCATGTCTTTATACATATGTATGTATGCATACACAAAGAGTTATGTACATACATTTACCAATATAAATTAAAATCTGCTCTGGATTGAATAGACATCACAGGGAAATTAAAAATTGGGTTATTGTGTGGAATTTAAAATACACAGAAATGGGTATTCCTAGCTTTTGTGTGTTTGCTTGTACATGTAAAATTACATTCTTTAAGCATAGTTTTTTTGGGTGTATTTCTTTAAGAGAAGGCAAATGTAGTATGATGGTGCATGAAGCATGTGTAGATTGACTGAGTTGCTGGAATTCTCTGGAATTCTGTATAAAAATGGAAAACCGTTTTACGTATAGTCTCAAAAGTGTTGTATCCATTTTTGCTATTCTGAAGCCCATGAAATTAATCATGGGTTTCCTCACATGTTCAAGATTTTTTTTCTTTTGGTATTACAACAGCATCCCTAAGAACATCTCTGCTATGTTTAAAAGTGCTTTGGCTCCTTAATTATGTACTGACCAAAAAGTTCATTCTTTTTTCGTGTTATTTCTTTACCTACTACACTTACTGTTATCTGACCTTGGTAGAAAACTAGGTTGGGCTAACTCCCTACTACTGGACTGACTCCTTAGTCATGCTTCCGGTCGTGATGAAGAGCTAACAGTAAAAATTCACTCACCCTCATTTGTATCTGCTTGTCCTTGTGTTTTTATAGCAATGTTCTGTGCTTAAACCTGAAGTAGAATTGATGGGGTGATTAAGGGTCATTCTATGTGTATGAGAGTAGGAGAAATGGGCCAGTGGTAATCAAGAAAGATAGCAAATTTACCACCCCTGTCACTGAAACCACACTCCATTTTTTACTCAGCTAGAATGTGTGGCAGCTGGAGCATTCACTTCAAGTTACAGTTCCATGCCTATTATTATTTACTTTTTAATGACTGCATAAAAGTTGATCTTGGAGTTTGTAGTGAGCTTGACTAATCTTTGTTCTTCATAATAAAAGTTTATAAGCCCTAAACTGCAAAACAAAGAAATTGCCGATTCTTGCAGAGAAATGAACACATTAGTTTAATATGGCTAGATTGTGTTTGATTGAAAGCAAGCTCACTGACTAACAAACTCATTTTAAAATTGTTTATTCTGGATACTGAAATGATCTGGTGTGGAGTGGATTGAAAATGTGACTAAACCGTCTTGTTGAAGAGCCAAAAGTTTGAATTTGAGTGTTGCTATGCTTTACACAAAGATTACAGCCAGCTGAGTCTCATCATTCAGTCTGAAAAACAAAAAAGTTTCTGGTCATGATGCTGTCACATCACTTTCTTGTACACAGCAGCTACAAGAAATTGGCTTGAATTAATGCTGGTGACTTGACAGATTATCTTTGCACCTGCAGTGCTTTGTGTTGGGTGGTTGTTGTGTACTGCAGCCTTCTGAGTTGTGCTTGCTCAGCACCATGCAGCACATCCGTTGGCATTGCCACTGAAGGGGTTATCTTCATGCTCCTGAAACGAAGTTTTGAAAAGCTCTGAGTGGTTCTTTTGTCAGCATAGTATTGTGACTAAAGATCTTTGGGCTTACCAGCTAACTTGTTGGTGCGGGCCTCTATATTAGCTAACCTACCAACTTTCCACCTTTAGCCATTGAACTGGAGTATTCCGTGGACCTTGGAATTACCTGGCACCCAATTTTGAGAGACTGTCTTCCCACTAATGTGGAATGCAACAAATACCATCTACAGAGGATTCTCATATCAGACACTTTCAACAAGTGGACCCGGATTACTTTGCCTCTGCCTCCCTATACTAGGTATGTCCTTCTGGTTTTCTGCAGAATAAATCGAAATATATGACTATGTATCATAGTATGAAACATTCTAGTGTTAAAATAATTGTACCTTGCCATTTTTTGCAAAGCTACTTTTTCTAGTAACTTAGAAATAGGAAATTCTCATATGCCTTGTCCTGTGAAGGGGTGGAGCAGGGGAAGCTCTTAAAAGAATCTCATGGTATTGGCATCCTCACTATGTTTGGTTGTTTTGATGGCTAATATGAATTGTCTGAATACCCACCTGCATCCTGTGCTTGCTGTTGTTGGCTATGAGCTGGTGTTTTAACAGTAATACTTTGCAGGCTTCTTGTTTTTCTGTGCATTCCTTGTAGCCTTTGCATCTCTCTCAACTTCTATGCTCATGTTTTTACACATGCCTCATTTTTACCTCTTCTTCCTTGTTGTACATTCTTTTGTCTTTGGGGTAAGAAAACTTAAGGGGTTTGCTGGGAGGCTTCATTTTGTGCAGTGAAAGGAGCACTGACTGCTGCTACTTGGAGTGCAGCCATACACTTCACAGTTACGCCCTGAAAACAGCTTGATACTTTTTTGGTGGTGGTTTTGTCTCTGCCAGAAAGATCTAGACAGAGCTAACTGTGTAGTTCAGACTTCCAGTTCATGTCCTTCTTGATACACTGTTTTGCAGTGCTAGCTGTGACTGTCCCCCATGCGGTCATACCTGATAATACCTGATAAAACCAGGGCAAAGCTTGCCCAAAGTAGAGCTCTGCAAACAAAGGCAGTGTGAACATCAGGCCTTCAGCACAGCTTCATTTTCCAGCTTCTCTCGTAGAGCTGAGCCCCGTTTCCTAACATGAGGCTAGGCTAACCTAACTGCAGTCACAATGCAGGCGTAGATTATTCTTATTTGAGAAGTTACAAAGGATGCCAACTACTGCATATACAAGTTTGGAAACAGAGACCTATATTTTTCAGAAATTGTACTGAGAGCATCTGTCTGGTTGCCACAAGTTTTGAAACTGGCAGTCCATGTTCTGCTACTAACTGTTTTGACATCTACTCTTCTCTATCTTTATTGCAGTGCTTTATGTCATCTAATAGTACATGCAGAGCTTGTTCCGAGCAATGATCTCCTCTGCTAACTCATTTGCACTGCTTCACTATACTGCCTGTAAAATCCATTAACATGGCAGTCTTTGTAAGAAAACTGCAAATTTCCATGCAGCGAGGGCTTTCTAGGGCTTCACAGGATAAATAAAAACTTGGAGTAGTACTCCAAACTAATTGAATTTGGACCTGAAAGGAATATGCCACCTGAGATTTACTCGGGTTTATGCATAGCTGTGCTTTTAAGGCTGAGATTTTTTGGCTGCCATATGCCAAAGAAGTCTGATGCCTTTCTGAGGAAAAAAAAAAAAAAAAAAAAAAAAAAAGCTGTTCAGCCCAATAACTACACATCTGAGCTCAAGTAATACCATTTCACAAAGACTGTAAGATAGGGATTGTGTGAGACAGGATATTACAACCTTAGCTCACAAGCAAGAAAGAAATTAAGCTTAAGTATAAGGAATAGTACAGCTAGTAGTAAAGTCAAGTGCATCTTTAGTAAAGGGGCAATATAATTCTTGTGCCTTTTATTACTTCAGGCTGTGAAATAGCATGTGTATTTCTGACTACTTGTATCCATATATTCTAGGGACCTGAAGGCTATGTGGTGAACAGCTTGGACTGGCACACAGCACCCATAATGGCAGAGCTTTTTAAGGCCCATGCTCCCCAGAGGGCCCTATAGCCTGTGGCCTGCAGAACACAATGAACTTTTAGTTATATCTTAGAGCTGATTTTAAAATGCAAACATAAAACTTCTCCCAGCAGCATCAGTTCTGTAAACTGTTAGTGAAGTGCAAAACCTAATGCAGGTGGAGTGAGATATAGGTTTCTCAGTCCTCAAGGAATTCCTCATGATTTAAATATTTCTTTTAAAAACACTATTTGGTAAGCACAGCAGTAGATTTCTTTTTGCATAAACTTGTTCTCCATTCACTTCATCTAGTAAGTTTATTAAGAAATAATTCATAGTGTAACACTGACCTTATCATAAAGGATCTACTTTTAGGCTGCATAGATTTGGGGGGTTTTGCTGTTTCTTTCTTTTGAGGTTTGCAGCTGAGTTGTGAAAGAAAGCAGACTGTACAAAGTTCAATGCTGCCATCTAGTGCTGTACTGCAAATCGTCTACTAATTTGAATTTGAAACTATTCTTGAAAAGGACAGAAGCTCATGTCCTCAGAACTATTCACATGTAGGTGTATGCAGCTGTGTGAGATGAGTAGCTATTTGGTGTTCCCAGACTGTTTTGGCTGGGTTGCCACCATCTACCCTAGGAGATGAAATATTTAATATAACTATATCAAAATAAGGTGTTTGAAAAAAGACCTACATTCTATCTTTAATCAATAAAATGAAAATGGTTTATTGAAAGACAGGATCACACCTCAGATAATTTTTTACTATTTCCAGCCAAAGCCAGGATGGAGGACAGGGAAGAAACTACAAGGCAGGATCACACCACTGCTGGTCTCACCCGCCCCACAGAGGGCTTACCTACCCTTGTAGGTTTATAAATACAGCATCTAGTGTAGGACCCAACCCTCTGTCTAGAGCTCTATGCACTATGTGGCTGTAGTCAGGAGCATTCACAGAGGAAGAAGTCAGGTTAGTTCATTGCCAAAACAGTGAAACTCAGGCTTGGTGTAAAACCTGGAAGATTTGGGTGATTTTGGCTTGATCCAGTTCTCAGCCTCAGATTTGTGCCAGAACCCAGCTAGGAGGACCTCCTTATCTATTACACATTTCAGGAAGCCACTTCTCTGTCTATTAGTATGCCAGTCAAATCCATTTAGCTTTGGTGCAGCTCAGTGGGAGCTCTCATCTTTGCCTTTGGGGGACCTTTCTGCTGTCAGGAATCATCCCTCGGTTATATTGATATCAAATGAATCTTCCAGGAGCAGTCTAGCCACAAGACTGACAGTTCTCTTCAGTCACAATAAGGGCTGGCTTGCCTAGAAATATTACCCTTCTGTTTTCCGTTCTTTCCCAAAGGTCTCAAGCGACTCGATTCCGCTGGCACCAGCCTGCTCCTTTTGATAAGCAGCAGACATGGGCAATTGACAATGTCTACATTGGAGATGGTTGTATAGACATGTGCAGTGGCCATGGGAAGTGCACACAAGACAACTGTGTGTAAGTGTACTTTTTTCCCTGTCCTACACAGCACTGCAGCATTTCACTTCTCTGTAATTATAACAAAATCACAGAAAAGGTTAAAAATTGTGTCAAACAATTTTTAAGTGGTCTTAGTTAAAACTGAGCAGGGCATTGCAACCACTTGGGAACAGAAATTTCAGGAGTCTGGGTAAGTGCTGTGGTTAGTTCTGGCAGATCTCTGCCTGTAAGCACACCACGAGCAATGCTGCTGGTCCTTTCCTCACACACTGCCTCTGCTATTGGCTGCACTGTACACTGAAGCTTGACTCCCCGCTCACAAAGAAGGGAGGAGGGCCTGCTTGAGGCCACACACCCTGCTGGGGAGATACAGTTCCAAAGCTCCCCAGAAGTAATCCCTGATTCCCAAGGGGGTTGTCCCTTTGCCCTCATCCTGCTGCTGGATGCTCATCCTTGCTGGAGCTCCAGGGCTGGTAATGGAACATGTGCTAAGTGGAAGAATATATGCCAGCTCTTCACAAGGCCGATTTTTGCCTTAGAACTAGTGTTGGCTTGGTGGCCTGATGAATTGGCTTCATAAGTGAGTTTGCCCATGGCAGCAGACTGGTTTGATCCTCAAACTATCAGCCTAAAGGCTGATACATAAAGCCTTGCAAAAGTACCAAACAACAACCAGACCTCCCCAGATTTTTTTGTTTGGCAACAGAGAAATATCTTCCAGATGGATGTATTGCTTTTCCAGTCACAAATGGTAACAGAAATGGGAGAATGGGAGAATTTTACTGTGACTATGTGTACTAGAAATATATTCCACTGCAGAATAGGTATATTATTGTTTGGCCTCTATCCCAGCAGTACTGAAGTACCAAGGCATGATCTACACATAGTAGCAAAGCACATTTCTGTGCTTTTATCCAGATTTCAAGACATTACAAGGTTTTTTGAAGAGGAAAAAAAAATGAGGACTGTATAAGGGAGCAACAGGAAATTATCTATCCATTAGGATTTTACAGAAATTCATGTAAATTTAACATTAGTTGGACATTCCTATGCTTGGCACATCCTTTTAGTTTTGTCTATCAAAGTAAAATCTATTTCACTGGTAACATTGTGTTGGAGTACTTTCCATTATAAAATAGAGTGGGAAAAACATCTACATAATTCTATCCTTCCTAAAATCATTTTTGTTCATACTAACGACTTCAAAAAGTGGCAGATGTCTGAAACCCCTATATGCAAGTTGTGAGCTAGTGAATGACGCAGACAGTCTGTGTGGAATAACATTGCACCTTGATGTGGGATAACACGACGCGGATCAGACCTCTGTGCATCACCTTTGCCAGCTGAATTTTGCGTTTGTTTTCCTCCACAGCTGTGATGAGCACTGGGGAGGGCTGTACTGCGATGAGCCAGAGACTCCCCTTCCAACACAACTGAAAGATAACTTCAATCGCTCACCATCCAACCAGAACTGGCTGACAGTGAATGGAGGCAAGCTGAGCACAGTCTGCGGAGCAGTGGCCTCCGGGATGGCTCTTCACTTTAGCGGGGTTGGTATTCAGCACAGACTTGCTGCTTTAGATCTAAAAAGTTAAATAAAGAGCAGTGTGTTATAAAATATTAACACGGTAAACATAAAACATATTAAAAAAATTATTCCCTCTTGCCAGCGGAAGTGCAAAGTCAGATAGATTCTACAGACCAGTGCCAGCCCAACTCCAACAAATCAGATAGCATGATCTGGGCATTTTCCAGTTTTTCTGCAGCCAGGAATATGAGTAATGGCGTGGAGGCCTCCTGAAAGTAGCTGTGATAGGGCCTGATACAACAAAGCACAAAGTTTGTTGACTTTCAGACCCACCCACTGATAATGGCCTCCCTGTAGCACTTACATTTTCCACAGAGACTGCAGTTAGGTGCTGCTTCTAATCAGCCCACAGAGGTAAATGAATAGCAAGATATTTATGTGCATCTACCATGCACTTATTCCATGAAAATACATCTATGTGTCGACTCATCCTTCAGATATTTCATTTTTTTTTAATTTATTTTCAGTGTGAACTTGGAGTATAATTACTTGTGCTTTAGCTGCATACATAGCTGCATAACCTGGACTGCTGCTGAATTGCAGTTTGCTTTAGATAGCCTATAGGCTATAGGGCTATAAAAATGGCTAGATGAAACTTCAGAAACATAAAACTTGTGCTCTTTCATGTCCATTTATAACTAGGTACAAACTAATGCTCCAAAAAACTAAGTTTTTTGGAGTAAACTAATGGAATTATTGCATTTCCAATTCCTTCCAGTAGGACTAAGTAGGCACCACTAATTAACAGTAAGCGAAGTGTGTGAAATATACAAGGCATTATTGGAAAGCACATATATTAAAATTGCTGTGCTGTTTGATGATTTGCATCAACTGAACCATTAGACACAATCAGCAGCTCATCAACTCTGTGGAGAACCTCATGTTCTACATTGGAGATGTGGATTTTTGTAACTCTTGTATTCAGCACGGAGGTGAATACCATTTATGGGGTTTAATATTATAAAGCTGTAAATGCAGGGAGCAACACGGGTGGGTATTTTTAAGATGGAACGTACCTGAAACTGTTCTCGGAGAAAGTTGTTTACTGTTCTGTTGTAGCTTTACTGTTGTTATAATTTGTAGAAGTTGTACCATTCTGGAAGATGTTACAATATGTAATTTTACTAACAGCAACTGCATAATCTAACACTTTTTCTAAGTTTTACCAGGTAGCACCAGCCAACATAACTTTCCATTGTTTTCAAGGGCTGTAGCCGTATGTTAGTTACAGTGGATCTGAATCTCACCAGTGCAGAATTCATCCAGTTTTATTTCATGTATGGATGTCTGATAACTCCTAACAATCGTAACCAAGGAGTGCTGCTGGAGTATTCTGTGAATGGTGGAATTACCTGGAGCATCTTGATGGAAATTTTCTATGACCAATTCAGCAAGCCTGGGTTTGTAAATGCTTTCTTCTGCGTATATAATATCCTACACTAGGTCAGATGGTCTTGAATGTTTTGTAACAACTTATTTCTTTTATTACTGCTTTGGTTTGGATATCAAATCTTCAAGACACAGAGTCTGTCCAATGCTGCAGAAATTTGTGAACGGCTTTAAAGCATGTGCTTGAGCATCAGCATTAGTTCAGGTGCAAAGCTATAAGTGTAGGAAGATAGCTGCAATGATCCTGTTCTGCAAGTTACTTTCACTTACAATCATGATCCTTGCTGACTGGCTATTTGAACTTGTTAGAAAATGGTGTATGGAGGAGAAACTGAATTTCTACAGATACCCATTAAGATGTCTACACTGCACTCAAACAGTCTTTTCAGACATTTGTGAGTTTCAAAGCATGCACAGATATAGGTGAACCCTTTCCTCGTTTATTAGTTTAAAAGACGGGGCTGGGAAGGACATATGGCTTGACGCTTAATTTGAATACACAAACAAATCATTAGCATTTTAATTGGACAAGTGATTTAAGTGTGCCATTGACTACTATTGTAATGGAAATAAGAAAATTTCACTGAATGGCTTCAGGCTGAAAATAGTAATTATTATTCAGCGCTTCCCTTCTTAGCATTTCCCTGGGATCTTATGTTCATAGACCATTGCATTTTGTTCCTTAAAGCAAATTTGAACAACTCATGCCATAGACTAGCTGCTGACCCTCTGCACCTTACTGTGAGCCTCTGTGCAAGGGATAACATTGGGTTTTATGAGGGTTCTTTATTTTGGCAGTCTCTCATGGGAGAAGATATGCTAGATTACCTAACCTTCTCAATTTTCCCAGTTTCCACATGCTCTAAGAGACAACAGGGGTAGACCCAGTCAAAGTACCCAATACAGAGCATCGAGAAGTGGCCTTCCCCTGCGGGTTTCCTACAACTAATTTCCACACTGTATTTCAGTTTTGTGAACATCCTCCTCCCCTACGATGCTAAAACTATTGGGACGCGCTTCCGCTGGTGGCAGCCTAAACATGATGGTCTGGACCAGAACGACTGGGCTATCGACAACGTGTTGATCTCTGGCTCAGCTGACCAGAGAACTGTGATGCTGGACACCTTCAGCAGCGCTCCTCTGCCGCAGCACGAGCGCTCCCCTGCCGATGCAGGGCCCACCGGCAGGATCGCCTTCGATATGTTCATGGAAGATAAAACCACAGGTAAAAGTTTTACACGGATCTGAATTAAAGAGCAAGCAGTCAGTACAGAGATTTCTAGTTCTTGCTGCACCTCTGAATCTTTGTCCCCTATGACAGATGTCATAGACAATCCTATCGCTATGAGCATCTTTGCTTCTTTTTTTTTTCTTTTAGCTTTGTTGTTATTATTGTTCACAAAATGCAAAACAAAAATATGTAATGTAACTTTTCCTTTTTCTAACGAGTGAATTTACTTAGATGATGAATTTTTCTTCAAAGAGAGAAAAAGAAAAAAAGGATGGAAAGAAACCAGGTTATTCTAGGTAGCTTTTTTAACCTATTTGTTTCCTATTTGCTAACTGGCTTAAATAACCTTTAGGAAGGTTAGGTTACATTTTCCAGATACATTTTGTGGAAGAGGAAGTACTTCAGAAAGCTTAGCAACTAACAATGCTGAGTGGTCTTTATGCAGGCGTTTTGTAGTCAACAAACATCAGAAAGTTCTTCAGTAACATGCAGTGCAACAGAAGTTCATGTTTTCAGTAATCTCAGACCTGTACATCATGAGCATTAAAAAATAATGCCATGATGCTTATGTAAGAGAGTTGTAAGAGCAACGAATGTAATAAATGTATACAACTGGGAGAGACATTGACATTCTCAGAAGTACTAAAGAATTTGCATGTAGGCTAAAAAATAACATATCATTACTATTTAATTCTACTTCCTGATTGGTTTCTTAACCCATGTTGTCACTTACTGATGTTCTCGGTTATTTTCAAGTGAATGAACACTGGTTATTCCATGATGATTGCTCAATTGAGAGGTTTTGTGATTCTCCTGATGGTGTTATGATCTGTGGGAGCCATGATGGCAGAGAGGTTTATGCAGTTACCCATGACCTGACTCCAACAGAAGGCTGGATTATGCAGTTCAAGGTAAAATCACAGTTTTCTACATAAATATTCTAAAAATCATTTTCCTCCAAATCTAAGTAGATTTTTCAAGAACTGAGAGGATGTCTATACCTATTCATGAGCCATTCTCTGCAGGGGAAAGTGTTAATTAGCTGTTTTCATTTGTCTCACCTGCTACTTGTTGGCCAGCTTTAATACTGCAAACCTTTCTCATAGGTAGCACACTGTTCTCTTCCAGCACAGAAGTTGTATGGACATCATGTAATAAGATTATTAAACATGTGTAAGGTGCCTGTTTTATTTTAGCTGCCTGGTAAAGTGAAAACAGTTCAAAAATGGCCACACCTCTCCTATGTGGGCATGCATTCACATCAAAACTGCAACTAAACCACCCTTCATACATCCCTTTACCTACAGAGAGAAAATAATCCAGCAATCCATGAAAATTGTAAGATCCTTTTGCACATCTGTCTTAAAAAGAAGGTCTACTGGACATAACTGACCTGGGTGGCCTTCTCTGAAATACTCAAATCTTAGACTTTATGGGAGAGGAGAATATCAATTATGAGGTACGGGGCTATGGGGCAGAAGTGACAAAACCTGGATATCCATAAAGATGAACTAGCTAGAAAAAAAAAACAACAGAAACTCTGAATTTGATGACTGTTCTCAATCTTGTGAATATTGGGATGAGATCTGCAGGTGACAATAGCATACAAGAACTGTTACTGCCATAATTTCAAGCAAAATTCTGCGGCCTTTTTTCAGGTTCAAATATTTTATAAACTCTACTCACTACCACAGTTAATTCTAATTTACTTATGCTCTCTTCTTTATTAGATTTCTGTTGGATGTAAAACCTCAGAAAAACTTGCACAAAATCAGGTCCATGTGCAGTACTCCACTGACTTTGGTGTT
This sequence comes from Lagopus leucura, assembly GCF_019238085.1. Classification (NCBI taxonomy): domain Eukaryota; kingdom Metazoa; phylum Chordata; class Aves; order Galliformes; family Phasianidae; genus Lagopus; species Lagopus leucura. Next base: position 11,895,680 of record NW_024962265.1, on the reverse strand, counting down.
AGCTGGAGTTATTTGGTACCTCAGTGTTTACCTGCTGATCCAAAATGTTCTGGGAGTGTTTCACAGCCATCTGTCTTCTTTCCTACAAAAGGGTGGAAAAGAGTAACTTACTCACTACCTGAAAACCTCATGGGCAAGTAAGTATGAGTTAGCAACTCATTTTATCTGAGATTCTTGGATTTTCACCTCCTGAAAAACACAACTGGGGACACATGTACCTATTCATTTTCTTCCAAGGAAAGTACAGAATAGAAACACTTACTGCCTAGTTTTGTTTCCTGTCAAGATTGATCATGACTCTTGTTCTGAACAAATGGAACAGTCATCCTTGCTTTTCTGAAACCTACTTCAGTGTAGCATGTTCTGCTGTGTTCAATCAGCTGCATTCAATTAGAGAGTAAATTTATGGCCTTACTGAGTGGAAGCGTTCTCCTATTGTCTGCAGTAGTCCACACATATGCAAACTATTTGGGTTGATTTTTCTGCAAAAATTACAATCTCTTGTATCTTTGAGTAATCTGCAAAGAAAGTATAACCAAAAATGAAATTTGGGGAGCCGAAATACTTTTCCTGCTTCCATCATGTCTAGATATCATAGTACACTTGAGAAGGAGAAAACACGGGTATGTCATTTCAACAGAGACTGCCAGATATTACTTTTGGAAGCTTGGAGAATAGTACAGTCATAAGTCATAAGCACTTCAACTACCTGTGTTTGTTTGAGCAAAGTTCTTTCACAAATGTCTGCTTTTCTTTGTTTCTGTACATACAGTCCTGTGAGGTTTCGGTTCTACCAGAAATACTCAGATATGCAGTGGGCCATTGATAATTTCTATCTGGGCCCCGGTTGTCTGGAAAATTGCAGAGGACATGGAGACTGCCTGAAAGAGCAATGCATCTGTGATCCTGGATATTCGGGTCCGAACTGCTATCTGACCCAAACACTGAAGGTAATTTTACTGCATATTTTAAAGAGTGAATTTAGGTAAGTGTTTGACTGAGAGAAGGAGGTTGATCACAGTGGAAATTGAACTCTGGTTCCTATCAGCATGAAGATAATCAAGTCCATTTCCATCTCTTTTATCACTTTTTTTAATGAAACTGTTACTGCAGTATCCAAGAACTGTTTTGTTCGTTTTTACATAACACTGCTTAATAAAGCTCATTCGTTGTTAATCCTTAGATTATCATTAGATAAAAATCACAATTGCCCATGATTATTATTGATCAAGTCCTGTAGAAGGATCGTCTTTATCACGAAAGAGCTTACTGAAGCAAAAAATACAAGAGTCTTGATGTTTCGTTGCAGTACAACTTTTGCTGGGGAGAAAATGTAGAACAGCAATATCTACACATATACTGGCTACAGACTGGAGTGGTGCTGTATAGTTTTAAATGACCACAGTTATGAAATAGACCTATTCCTTTCTACATGCAAATTCCGGTGTGCTGGATTGGCTCCCCAGTATGTTAAAATCTAGCCCTAAAATATTTGCATGTTTAGTCAATTCAGTTCACTTCTGCTCATTCACTTGGGAGAAAAAAAATCTTCACAATCTTCATGAGCCTTTCAAATATGTTTTGAATCTCAGTTCCAGCTCTGTTCATCAGAAAGGCTTAAGATCATAACTACTTTTCCTTTATGTTAAATATCTTTGTTACAGACTTTCCTAAAAGAACGCTTTGACAATGAAGAAATTAAGCCAGATTTATGGATGTCCTTGGAAGGAGGAAATACTTGTACTGAGTGTGGGATTCTAGCAGAAGACACAACTCTGTATTTTGGAGGTCAAACTGTGAGGCAGGCTGTCACACAAGATCTGGACCTGAGGGGTGCAAAGTATGTCATATTATGTCATGGGGAACTCTCTTAAACTCTCTTAAAGACTCACAGAGCAGCAGGCAATACCATTTGTAGCTAAGGGAATTCTTCAGCAGCTACAAGCTGCTCTTGGCTAATCAGTCCTCAGCATGTACCATTGCAGGAGGTTAGTCCTTCCCATAAGGAGGACTTTGTGTTTGTCTGTTGAATTCCATGAGTTCCAGTGGGAATTATAAAACAATGTTTTTTGAAACCCTTTTTCTACTTCTACATTGATGTTACATGCATAAAAGTTTTTGTATTTCAAACTTTTTCAGCATATCTGTTAACAGAAAGCAAATTTCTAGATCTGTGAAGTATGCTACTAGATGTAAGTCTTTACATTTACTCTTAGATTTCTACAGTACTGGGGAAGAATTGGGAGTGAAAACAACATGACAACATGCCACAGACCAACTTGCAGAAAGGAGGGAGTGCTGCTGGACTATTCCATTGATGGAGGCAAGTACATCTAAGTTTCATCTAAACTACAGCCTTGTTCGGTGTTCAAACACCATAAATATCTGAGAAGTTATCAGAAGGATACAAATCAGTAAGAGTGTTATTCATTGAAAAGGTAATTTTCTTGTCTAAAATTTCCATCTATTGCTTGGGAGAAGTTTTCCATAATCCTCCTGCTTGATTTTATTAATTAATGGCTTCCAGCCAATTGATCCTTTTATACAATTACAAGATTATTCTTGTAATGAATAACAGTCACCAGCTACCCTTAAAAGTTAACATTTGTTTATTAGAAGACCGTAACTGTTATTCCTGATTTCCTATTATAGCCCTCCAGTCTTTTAGAAGATTCTATCTTACACTTGTTTTTATTACTAAATCTGCATCTTTTCGTTCTAGGAATAACTTGGACTTTGCTTCACGAGATGGATTACCAAAAATACATCTCAGTCAGGCATGACTACATCCTTCTCCCTGAACATGCTCTGACCAACACAACCCGCTTGCGGTGGTGGCAGCCTTTCACCATCAGCAACGGGATTGTGGTTTCAGGCCCTGATCGGGCGCAGTGGGCTCTGGATAACATTCTGATTGGTGGAGCAGAGATCAACCCCAGTCAGCTGGTGGATACGTTTGATGATGGTAAGAAAGGCTGTGACGGCTATTCCGTTGTCTGCTGTGATTTTATTTGAGAAAAGCCCTGTGAACTTGCAAACATCCTTTTTCTCCTTTTTGAGCTAAGTGAATTTTTCACGTTGTAGACAACTACTGTTTATATCCTGATGTGTAAATACACATATGCACATGAATTCAGGGGTGTTTGTGTAAATGTATGGATACACCTGTAAGAAAGGTGTTTTTTTCAGTCCACCTCAATTCATGTAAATTTTTGAACAGGGAAATTTTATTTGATCATATTTTTTGAAATGCTATTATTTTAAAAATCAAATTAGCTGTCTGGAGCTGATGTTTTTACTGTTTCTCCTAGTAGCTTACTTACTGCATGTCACAACAGTGAGCAGAGATTTAGTGTTTATATCTAGTGATTCTGTGGATTCATTACTAAGCCTTGATATTTACCAAAACAACTCAGTAATTGCATTTAACTCATGTTAACAGAAGGCACCTCTCATGAAGAAAACTGGAGTTTTTACCCTAATGCAGTTAGGACTGCAGGGTTCTGTGGAAATCCTTCATTCCATCTCTACTGGCCAAATAAGAAAAAGGACAAAACACACAACATCCTGTCCTCCCGGGAGCTCATTATACAACCAGGATACATGATGCAGTTTAAAGTAAGAAATGTTCTCTCTCTACAGTGTAAAGTATGCAATGAAAAACCATTTAATTTCTCTCCAGAAATTCTCCTTCTTTCAGCTATGAAGCACAATTGGATGCATAAAGTATGACTTTAATTATTAGACTTTAAGAGAAATGTTGAAGTGTAGGTAGAGTACATGAAAAGTTGCATGAATGCTAAATGACAGATAATTCTGATTGCCTGTGTCCTTTGGGGGTTACTGGGAGGGACTGGCAGTCTAATCCCTTTCTTCCCACATCACTGGATCATCAATACAGTGAGAGTTATTTTCTAAGATGAGAATATAAGACATGCAGAATATACCATTCCCTCCAGCTGGTGAATAAAGAAAAAAGGCAACACAGAATTGGACTGGAAACAAGGTGGTTTACTAAAAATGCAGAAGTGCTCAGAGTAGAAGAACACCTCTGCTTATTTGTGTGATGGACAGTGTTCTAAATAATCAGAGTAACATTTCTGGATATTTTACTTTGTTAAGGTAGAATTCTGAATACAGACAGTGGCAATAAGAAAATACTTACGTAGTTGTTGCCCGGAAATGTTCTAGGTCCTTCCCCAGTCACCATCTCTTAAATGAGCTGAGAAATAACATGAATGCCAAGTCATAAAAATAGTTCTCTATTTTCTTGTTATGTTTTTTTCTTGCTTTTTCTTTTTTTTTTTTTTTACAAGACAGCTCCAGGATTTCCTATTTTCAATCAATATTTTCTCAACACTGTTGCCTATTTTATACTGACTAATGTACTCCGTGAAAGCATTGCTGTGACCACTTATACACAGTATGCTGTCTTTAAAGAAATTATATAAAAGTGGAGTCTGACATGCTAGATTCTACTGCATGCCAAGACCCCTCTGAGCTGCTGCTTATTTTAGCCAGCATATCATCTTTTTCCACTATTTTGAGGGCAAAATTAAGATAACCCATCAGCATTGAATTTTTCGCATTACCAAGTAAAGTGTTTTTTTCTCCAGATTCTCTCCTCCTTTCTCTTCCCCAGACAGAGCAAGGATTTTATTTCTAAACTAAGAATGCAGCTCTAATGCATGGCTGCCCTTTGGCTTTGAAATACTTAAAATTTAGCTTTGTGTTACCTCTTCAGTACTACATAAGGGATGCTGTAATCTTTCTATTCTAACGTGGCACAAATATGGTTACTTGTTTGTACATGCAGGATAATTCTGTTCTGAATTGGACTGACTTGATTACTCGTCAATGATTTGATGATTTAAAAATTTCATGGATGATTAATACAAAGTTAGGTATTTCACTTTCTCAAAAGCTGAGGCGCGCCCACCTCTCTGTGTGTCAGAAACAATGTTTGTTTAGATAGCTAATTTGAAATTTGGGATATCAGTGTTAGGATTCTGTTTGAAAATAACAGTGTGGTACAGTTGAGCAGTACCTGAAGTACTGTGTCTTTTGTTATCCATCGTCTTTCAATGGTTTTTTTCCAAGGTCTAAGTTTGCAATCTCTTTTATGCAACCTGTAAAAAATAAAAAATAGAGCAACACTTCATCATGTGCCACATTAAGTGTCTGCCTGACTTATTACAGCTGCCAATTTTATTTGTGCTATAGATCGTGGTTGGCTGTGAGGCATCATCTTGTGGGGACCTCCACTCTGTGATGCTGGAGTATACTAAGGATGCAAGGTAAATGAGAGCAGAATATATGGACTTAAAAAATAGTGTGCAATTAAAAACTTCAAGGGCTTTTATTTATTAAAGTGTTTGTTTTGATGTTCATCTTGTAACAGGATCTGAACAAATTCTGTTTGCAAGCACTGGGATTTCTGTACATAACTCCCATAAATTCTCTTTATAATTTATCCCAGATGCTGACTGAGCTTGCAGTTACAGTCATGTTCATGTTACTGTTAAAAATGTGTTCACAGAAAACCACATTCATGGGATACTGTTGTTTTAGTCTTGTACAGGAGTTTATATTTAGGACCAAACTGTAAACAGGTGGAGGTTATTTAATTCTGATTTGGTCTTTAACTGACAAACAGTAACATTATTTCTGTAATAACACTGTGCTGTAGCATAATCGTGCATTATAATTTGTAAAATTGATGGCACATTCTGTACTTAAATGCTTGTAAGTAAATACAGAGCATGGAAAGTCTTCCATGGGTGCACCAGGCTTTCATGCTCTCAGCTCTTGTCTGTGGCTACATTGCTGACAGTCCTTTGGATTTGTTTAGTGAGATTGGTTGTGTTGTGACCTTTAGAGATTCCCTGTTATCCTTTCATTATTCTGTCCGTAGTTCTAATAACATAATTTTTTTGTTTCTTATAGAACAGATTCATGGCAGCTCGTACAGACACACTGTCTTCCTTCCTCATCTAATAGCATTGGCTGCTCCCCATTTCAATTCCATGAAGCTACCATCTATAACTCCGTCAACAGCTCCATGTGGAAAAGAATAACTATCCAGCTGCCTGATCATGTCTCTTCCAGGTAGGCTACCAAAAGGTCGGCTCACTGTGGGCCTATAAAATGTCAGCTGTCTCGCTGGCACTGTTAGCTCTGGAACAACTGCTGGATTTAAAGTGCTCTTTATTGCTGGATTTAGGTCTGATGTAAAACTAATGTTTTTAAGAAAGCTTATTTAAATAGAAGTGGCTACTGCCAATGATACGGTTGCAACCCATTCAGGCTGGCTCTTTCATGCAATTTTTTTTTTCATTTCATCTTCTGCTGGCAAATTTGAAGTTCTCTGTATTTAACTTAACTGTGTTTAACTTTTAGATATCATAATATCATATTTGGGTTTTGATATTTGCAGTGCAACTCAGTTCAGGTGGATTCAGAAAGGAGAAGAACTGGAGAAACAAAGCTGGGCGATTGACCACGTGTACATTGGGGAAGCATGCCCTAAGCTCTGCAGTGGTCGAGGATATTGCACAACTGGAGCTATTTGCATTTGTGATGAAGGATATCAAGGTTTCTTTTCTTCATTTTCTTTCTTATACAACTGCTGCAGTCTAATGTAGTCCAAAGTTAAACAAAAAGATAGAGTGATATATCCTGTCTTAATTCATCATGGGAGTGCAAGTAACAGACTTTAAATTCATAATTTGACAGGGCTGCAGGTAACAGCTCTTGCCTCCATTTATTCTTCCTGGATTGAATCAGTAGTCTCTGCTGTCTGGCACTGTATTTAAAGCCCATTCAATCTTCATTGAAGCCAGGAGGTGGCTGCCTGCTTACCCAGATATGACTTTCAGCCTTCTACTCCTTCCAAGGGTGAAGTCACTCCCAGGGGAAGTGTACATGGGATCCAGAAATTGATGGCACCTGTGGGAGATTCAGCTCTGCACACAATCACAAAAGGGTGTTCTGCTCTAAAGCCTCAATCAGATAAGCACGTGTCTAATGGCACCTGAGTGTCCTCATTACATTGTAACTGCTTTACGGGAGTGGAGCCAAAGTGTTTAGAGCCTTCCAGGCCAGACTCATAACTTTACGAGGTCAGATTCCTTCCCAGTTTTAAAGACATTTCCCCTCAAGCATCAATTTGGGGTTTCTTACGTTGGCACCAATGAAAAGTGGGGGAAGCTCTATTGCAATCCTTGAAGTTGTACTGCTGTAAGAAATAACAGATTGGCAGCTTCAGTTTCATAAAAATGAATGCTGTGCAGCAATGTGTACACTATTAATGGATTTGCTGAAACATATTCAACCTGTAGTCACCCTGTGTATTGAGCCACTAACTTGAATGTAACTACAATGGATTGTGACTGAATTTTCTCAATTATTTTCATTTCTTTGTGTTTTATAACTTTGCTGTTTCATTTTTAGGTGATGACTGCTCTGTTTTTAGCCATGATCTACCCAGTTATATTAAAGATAATTTTGAATCTGAAAGAGTCACTGAAATAAACTGGGAAACCATTCAGGGGGGAGTGATAGGGAATGGATGTGGACAGCTGGCACCCTATGCCCATGGAGATTCACTCTATTTTAATGGATGTCAAGTACGACAAGCTGTGACTAAGCCTCTGGATCTCACCCGAGCAAGGTAATACTTTGAGCAGAAAATGTTCCTTCAGCAGCTCATGAGAAAGGAAATTCTTTCTATGCGTGTGGAGCCATGTGAGGCAGTATTGAAGAGGATAAACTAACTTGGCTTAACCATGCAGTTAGATGTGGTTGGCAAATAAACAGAATGCTTTGTGACTTTGATTTGGGAGATAGAATGAGGAGGAAGCGATGTCAAATGAAAAGGTCAGCTGTTTTCATCATGTCCAACAGAGAGCTGCCTTGTAAGCCAGAACTGACGATGAAGCCATTGGCAAAGACTGGATACCAGACTGCCTGGACCAGTGCCTGATCTGATAAAACAAATGCCACGTTTGCATGTGCCTCCAATGGCAGTCATGAGTGAAGATGCTATCAGTAATTACGGACTCATTTTCCTGTTTCAGTTGTCAAATAAAATTACATTCACCTGGAAATGAAAATGAGTATCTTTTTCTTCTGTTAAATCTCTTTAGCCACAGAAAAACAAATGTAACCAGCCTGTGCTGACCCTTAACAGAGTGACAGCTTTCTGGACTGGTTTTGTCTTTAACTGTCTAAAGAATTATTAGAAGCAGAGTGAATCAGCAAATGGGCCAGATATAAATCAGACTCCTTGTTTCTTATTTGAATGCCTAGGTAGAACATTTGAAATCCTTTCAGTACTTTGTTCAACTTTTATTTGCCCTTTTTAGCATTTTATACATTCACTTGCATGTTCTATTTGTATACCTCATTTGACTGCAGGTACATTGTAAAATTGGATCTATTGTCTTCAAATATATGGAAATATGCTGTACACAGCAAATTATTACTTTGAAAGAGGAGCTGTGCTTTAGATGTGAGAAAACTTATTTTACATATTAAAAGAAATGATTCTTGAGAATCCTGAAATTTTTAATAACTGCAATATACCTGGAAGTACAATTGTTCTTGTCTGGATACTTTTTTGCATATTGACAATCCCTTTTCTCTCTGTTTTACAGCAAAATCATGTTCGTTTTGCAAATTGGAAGCATTTCGCAAACAGACAGCTGCAATACCAATCTAAGTGATCCTAACACTGTAGACAAGGCAGTGCTTCTCCAATACAGTGTAAATAATGGAATTACATGGCAAGTAATTGCACAGCATCAGCCAAAGGACTTTATACAAGCCCAAAGAGTGTCTTATAATGTTCCCCTGTGAGTACCCAGTCACATTTCATTACGTCTAAATGCACAAGATACATTTATGGTAGGAAAGACTCTATTTTTGCATCACTGCAAGAAAAATAAGGTTGATGAGAGGGTAAGCGAAGAAGGAAGTTTAAGCAGAAGGCTGATTAAGAAAGAAAGGAGAGTGCTTATTAAATACTTGGGAAAAAGCATAATATGCTTTTAAAGGATAAGAAGAAAGTATGCTTAATTCTTCCTTTTGAGCGTGTAATTGTTCACCATTGAATATTTTGTGCCTACAGGCTGTTGGTGTTTAGGGATGTACAAATAACGCTTTGTCTTTGCTCTCAGCACCTCTTGGGGGGAGACAGAAGTGTAAGCCTTTGTAGTCTGGAGCTCTCACAGGCTCTTGTGTTTGTGACAACAGGGAGGCACGAATGAAAGGAGTCTTACTGCGCTGGTGGCAGCCCCGTCACAACGGAACAGGTCATGATCAGTGGGCTTTGGACCACGTAGAAGTCGTCCTGTGAGTATCAGCTTCACCCCATCCCACCCCATCTCAGAAATACCTCCAGCATGGCACAAGTGTTAAGCTCAGTAAGAATCACTTTGGTCCAGGGAGACCTTTGAGAATCAGTCTTTGCTAATGTTTTGCCCTGACTGCAACCAGCAGCAGCTAAGATGGCAATGAAATATGTGGCACAGCAGGGGTAGGTGTTGTGCCTCATGGAAAAACACAGGAGGGAAAGCGGGGCTTTATCACCACCAAGTGTTTGTGTGTTCCTGTAGTGTAGCAATGACTGTGAGATTTATTGTGCTGGAGCATAAAAAAAAGGATATTTCTGTTCAATAGTGTGCTGCCATGCAAGGCTGATTTATATCCTTTCAAAGATACAAGAGTCTGCTGTATTGCTCTTTGCACAGAGTAATGTTGTTGTGCCTCTGAAAAATTTGCATTAGCAACTAATGCCTTATTCATTTCCTTTTTTAGTAAGAAGGATACTGTTCAGAAACAGGGTTCACTATATCAGGTTCCTATGGTCCGAGCTATATTCATCCCCTTGTCAAGATTTTACCAAGTGTCTTCACCCTCCTGGTTCTCCCACTATTAAGATGGGTTCCGCTCGCAGCTAACCCATTTTCCTGTGTTACGTCACGAAGAGATGACCTGCTTTTTCTCTAACAATTTAGTTCCAGTAGAAGTGAAATGCTAGTGGCTTCACTGGCGGGAACTCATCGCTGACAGTGGTTGGCAGAGAGAGGCGTGCCTGCTCCATAGATAGGTTCAAACGTTCCTTTTATTGAATAATTTACAAACCAACAATGAGACATCAGGCTTGAATAGCATCCAGAATGTGTAATTATAAGGTTTTTGTCTTTAAATCTGAATTAGCAGAGAAACTGCAAGTAACATTTTGTAATAGTAGAAAAGTGGATTATCTGATTGCTAGTTTACCCTGTACTTCTTTCCACCAAGCAGCACCAGCTTGCATGGCACTCATATCAACCCCAAGCCAAACTGGTCCGAACACTGAGTAACTGCACACGCTCTGCTGCTTTTACACCCTGCTGGGCGCTGCTTCCATAACATTAAGCTTAAAGCTTGAAGGAACAAAGGGATGGATGTGATTCCTGCCTTAGTTAATCAGTGGCTGTAGGATGCTGCACCATTTAAGACAGGAAAAATCATAAATCTGCAGGAGGTTCACAGTGTTCAAGAGACCGTAGATAAGAGCACTGCTGGTTATGAAATATTTCAATTTCTTCCTGCCTTGCAATTAAAATAAAATAAAAAGAGAATAATCGTGGGGAAAAAATAGAGACTAATATTATCCATTAACCTGGGAAGCACAAGTAGGAGTGTGATAGATTTATAATAAGGAATTTTGGGCTAAATTCTGAAGAACTTTGATGATGAAATTGCCAGGTTATAAACAAAACAGACAAACTGAGTTGTGACAATTCAATCATAAGATTTGTTTTATGATAGAATGGAATTCTGTCTGTTAGCTCTAGCTCTAGCTGATCTTGTACACACCAGGGCTACCAGCTGTGTTAAGACATGTCCTGAATCACAATGATAGGGCTTAGCTTTAATTCTTAATATTGCTTCACTTTCCAATGATCAGTGTGGCCCTTAATCTCTGGATTTTCAATGGTTGTAAGAAATAGAAAAAAGTGGACAAGGAAGAAGAATCATCTTAGAAAAACTCATCAGAGGCAGCTTGAGCTTCCAAGCATCAGATGCTTTGCCACTGCCAGTCTCTCTGCCTCTCCCCATTGGTAGTATGAGGGCCTGAAGGTACCTAAAATACAAAATAAGATGCTGTGAGTGCTGTGAGTAGAACCAACATGTCAGCAGTTTTCTGTTTTCTGGACACATCAGTCTTCCTTGCCTGCTCTCTTGTGCTTTTCCCCATTCAATTTAAACTGGAAAGGAATTGGGGAGGAAAAAAAAAAAAAAAAAACCAAAAACATAACACCAAAAAAAAACCACCAAAAAACAACAACAAAGGTTTAGAAATGAAGGTGCTGGAAATGTCACCCCAGGCACAGAAACTCCACCAGCCCTGGGGCAAACATGCTGACTCACTGAGTCAGCTCTCCATCTAGAGAGGAAGCAGTGCGTTCTCCTCTTCACCTACAGCAGAGAGGCATGGCCTGGACTAAAATCATTTAACAGGGTGATGTCATAATGTAATTTTCCATTGATTTTATAGGGAGTCAGTAAGTTTCTGCCTGGCTTATCTTTCTAAAAACAGATACTTTAAGAAACTTCTGTAGTTCTCAAACTGGAAATTACCTCTGCTGGCCATGTGACCTTGACTCAGAAGGGCAGGAACACCCCTGGCTCTGGGAGGTGTTGGTGCTCTATTTCCTACACAGCCTGCTCTCTGTCCCCTCATAACCTTGCCACACCTCCACCCACCTGAGGGACTCCAGCTGATGTACACGCACATGCACCCCTCTGGCCACCATCTAGATTATCCTCTTTGGCCCCGTGCTCACAGATGGTGTGGGTTTCATGCTTGTTTGTGCTCTATGAACCCATGTCACCACAGCAGACACCTGTGTGGCATTACAGCAAGAAGCTGACCTGTAACTGGAGGTGTGGTTTTGGCCACAGGGAAATCTCTTGTTTTCCATACAACTCATCTTGTCAGCCCAGAGAGTAGTGGAAGAATCACAAACATTCTCCCGTATTCCCTGTACCTCTTTGGCTTGGCTGTCTGCAGACCCAGCAGTGTGCAGAGCTCTGCCAGCTTTCCCTCAGCCCAAGGGCAAGTTAGCTGTGCTCACCTTGGGCAGACTATGGGCTGGAGTAGGAAGGCAAGTAAGGAAAGCACCTGCTGCAGGTAGAGCGGGTCAGTAGGCTTGTAGTACTACCCAGGCTTTTCATGATTTTATTCCCCAGTTGATGTGAGGAATATCTGTGCTCCTCCTTACAGTCCTCCCCAGAGACTGTCCACCCAGGGACAACTATGTGATACCTTTTTACATGCCTCACCTCTTCTTAGCTATGCAGAGATTTGAAATTAATTCTGTCATGAGCCCCGCTGCCCCGCTGTAGCACAGATGCAGCCCACAGGTGATACACAGCCGGTGTCACAGCACTGTTCAGTCTAATTGATTTCTGAATCAAGGAACATCCTCCTTTTACCAGCAAACACATTTTCAGAAAGCAATCTATTTGCTTCCTTTTTTTGCTGGGGGGAAAAATAGCCTGCAGGTGATTTGTCCATGCAAAATAGATAGCGATGATAAGAAAATGGATGAGTGCTTTTGTACGTTCCTTAGAATCACCCCACTTTTTAACTAATTGTTTGAATCGCTCATTGAAAAGCAGTATTTTTAATGCTGTACTGCAGCTGCAAATAGTGCTCACGTTGAGCACCTCTTTCCAACACAGTACCTGCTTTGAATATGGGGTACATGAAATTGATCTTGCCAACTAACCATTGGCCAACTTATTTTAATAACGGTTGATATGTATCATGTGATGGAAGAAGATATTAGTTAGCAAGAGGTCCCTTTAGAGCTAGTGCTGATAATTCCTTTTTAGTGCCACATTTTTTCTCTGCAGCTGTAAAGAAAGCTTTGGGCACAACCTTCACGTGACTCCATGACTGTGGCTTTTCTTAGGATAAAAGAAATGTAGTTTACTCCAGACTTCAGAGTGTTTTTTTGTGTCCCTGCATTTCTGCCCTAAGAACAGCCCATTTCCAACTCTGCATTTCATCTGCACCTTGTTCCTCTCTCGAAGGAGAGCTCACAGCCTGTCTGCTGCACAGATACCACTCCCTTCTTTGCATGTGCACTTGAACTGCCATTTCTTTGTATATAGGGAAGGCCTTTATTGACTTCTTCAAATCTGAATTCGGATAAAAGATACTGAGAATAAAAGAACAATGATAAACTGAATACTAATGGTCTGGTGTTGCTTTCTTTGTACCCCAAAACTCATGATGTAATCCATGGGAATTGGAGCTGTGCAATGAATGCAAGTAATATTACACACCCTACTGTATTATGGTTAATTGTTGGGAAACAGAACGAATCCCTCCATGGCCATCACTCCATGCTCTTCATTGTCAAGATATTCTCACACTTTTGGCACAAATGATTTAGTGAGGAACTCTGTTGTATTTGGTGCAAAGGATGCTTATCCTTATTTTGCAACATTAAAATACAAATTATATATCCCAGCTCTAGCAAAGAGTGTTCATGTGGAAAAGCATTTTCATCTACTTTATTTTTTAATAAAAAGCAATTGTTTGAAAATTGCATTGAAATTAAAGTACAAACATAGTCATAACAGAGAACAGAAATACTAAAACATTAGGTAATTATCTGAATATTCACAACATTTATGCCAAATTTAATCTGATGCAGTCTGTGCTTTTATGACATTTTTATTATGTTTCTAAAAAGTGCATGCTGAATTTTATAGAAAATAAAAATGTAAGCATTGATTTGAAATATCAGGAAATAATTTGTTCAATTTTTATTTTCAAAAGAGATGAAAAATCCTATATTGCCTCTAAACCTCATCAGGGTTTTATGACTAATCACAGTGCTGCATGCATTGAAAGGCATTTTCTAACTTGTGTTGTATTTCATTGTTTGCTGTCATTGGTTTTACACTAGAATAAGGTAAGTACTTTCCCTGAATCGATATGAAATATAACTTGCTGCTACAGCTACAGTACTTTGACAAAGTTTTGTGGGTGATGGGTCCATGGAAAATCCTTTGTGTTCTCTGAGATGTGCCACAGCTCTCTAGGGCCCTGTTCCTGCAGCTCTGCCCCAGGGAGTATCAGGGGTAGCTAACATTAGCCAAAGGTTTTCAGCATCTCACCACTGGACAATGGCAGTTTTACTGGAGCTGCAGCACGATAAGCTGTACAAATGGAGGGCCCCCATCCTATCGCATGGGCAACCTCTCAGCTCCAAGGGGGAATTCCCACTTTTTTCTCTAATTAATGACTACAGAGCAGAAGCGTTGGCCAGGTGTCATACGTCAGTGAATCAGTCTGGTGCCTGGGCACCCATGTCTCTCGGACACACAGTAAGATGGCGCCTGGTAGTTCTTGTTACTTGTAGCTATGCTGCTGCGTGCTGCCACAGTTAGATAATAGTAGCCAACACCATGACTGAGCTGTGGGTTCAAGTCTTGATCTCACTAGAGCCAATAATCACATCGCTTTTCTTTTGACTCTCCTAATGAATAATTTGTAATTCTGCCACAAATTTCAACAGAACTGTAGCCCTGAGACCATGCCTTTACAGTTTTCCTTTCAGATTTGGCTTTGTTATCCAAATATTTTTGCTTCTGTTTGGTTCCTACCATGCCCTGTCAATCAAAAACAAAAACATGAAAAATGAGAAAAACGTGAAAAAATAAGTGACGTTAGATAAATTAATTTTTAACTGTATTTTTGTATTTTTTAACTGAATTTGGCTATGTCCTATTTTCACAAATTTTAAATTGCAGGCTTTAGTTCAGACAATGCTCTAGAAAATATCCAGTAGACAGAATGATCTGCTAAAGAGCCAATGGCTCCTCCTCATAAACTGTGCTACAAGTCTCTGTAATCCAGTGCTTTTTCTTCTACCAGTAAAATTAATTCAGAGAATATATATAGAAATTAATATAGAGAGAAATTAATATAGACTTATTTTGTGAATATCAGCCTACACCTACAATACGATACTGTACTGTATTGTATAGGATACACCAATTTATCTCTAACAAGAGTGAAAACCATGCTGCTTTCTATAGCAGACATGAAGTTTTTATGTATGTAGCATCCAGTCCAGCAGTTGAGAAGCCTACCTCAGCCTTTGGAAAGAACAAGTTTGAACCATGCCAGTACAAGCAAAAAACCCAAAGCATTTAGTTCTTGGGAGTTTAGATTTTTCTTGTTTCTCACACATTGCAATGCTGTGGTGTTCCATGCAAGAAGAGGAATGTATATTTTCTTTGTTTGTAACATCTTGATCATCTCATACAATAACTAAAGCAGACTGAATATACATTAGAAAACAATCACTTTTAAATTGTAGATAACCCTTTATTCCTTTTCTCATGTATTTCTTTTCCTTTTCTTTTTTGTCATTTTTGTGTTTGTTCATAGTTTTAAATGTCCTCATCACAACATGCGTGTCAGTTACAAAATGGTTAGGCGCTGCAAGTGAAATATAGGCCAGGCATACCTAGAAGCGTCCAAAATGGTGAAAACCTCTGTTGAGCTGCAGCTGAATGAGAGCAGTGAAAGGCAGCAGGGTATCACGTGGGGCCAGGACCAAGGACAGCAACTCCTTGTGCCGGGCTGCGCGAGGGGTTTTGCGACCACGCTGAGGATCTCACAGCCGCGCTCAGCCCTGAATTTAACTAGTTCCAAAAGGGGAAAATGTTTCAGCCAGACACGTCGCCAGGCTCCGTTCTGTGCCACGTGTCTGCAGCAAGGCCAGCTGGGGTTGGTGCGGGCCACTGAGCGCACTGAGGGTGATGCTGCACAGAGTATGATTAGAATGAACGCTGGCCTTTGGTGCTTCTTTGCACTTAAGCTACCAAGTAGCGTTAAAAGCATACAAACTGACCACTGTCACTCTCTCACTCATAACTTACAAATTAGCACAGAACTTTTCAATTGAAAAATTCATGTGAAATTCAAGGACAAGTCAAACTCAAATGCTCTAGAGCACTAACTTAAACAAGAGTGCAAAAAGTTGTGTTGGATGCATCCACTGTCATTTCATTTTTCCATAAAAAGTTTCATTTTTCCATAAAATTGGATGAAGAAATTTTCAAACTAGCTGGGAGACAGCTTGCAATTTATGGGCGGCTTACATTCTACATTTTGACACAACTGCTTTTATTTAATTTTATCATTGAGATTCTAGATTAGCTGTTGAAAAGGGTATAATTTTGTTACACATGTTTTTGTAGATGACATTGTCATGGTACAAAGCATAAGGTATCTTTGCCTTTGGAGGACCATACTTATTTTGCATAGCATGCAATTATTTCTTTTTCCTAAGGGCCATATTCACTAAAAATAAGCTCATGCACTTGAATGTGTAACCAGTTACAGCATGTGTATTTACTCTTTATGGACTGGGAAAACTCACAGATGCCAACCTACCTGAAGGTAGGATCCAGCCCTTTGGCATTAGTTAGGTTTCAGGCGCCGAACCCCAGGCTGAGCAGTCTTGTGCGCTGCTGCCCTCTCATGGCTCTTTCTTCCCTCAGTAGAAGCAGAAACCTAAACAAGATGAGATGATTCTTCTCCACACAGGTGTGAGCACGTGTCTCTCCTTCAGTCAGGATGCAGTCTCCTGCCTGGTTTCTTCCCATGTAATGATGCAGACTTCCCAGATCTTTTTCCAATTTGAGACGAGGAGTACAGGGGAGGGAAATATAAAATCTGCATAAAAGCATTATACTTCATTTTCTCTGTGGCAAAGGTGGAAGATAACAAAGTAAAGCTTCTCCTCTGTTCTCAAGATGCAGCAACTGATGTTCTGAGACAGAAGGTGACTGGAGTATAAGACTGCAATAGAGAAATGCACTGTATTGAGAGGGTACGAAGTGCATGTAGCTTTAGTGAATATGGCCCCAGACAGCTCAAGCTTTAATTAGCTGAAAGCTCTTAACCTTTCCCCAAGATAATGAACAGTAAATAAAAAGCAAAGTGGGACAGATTCTCGATTGCCTTGTACCTTGTTGTACCAAGCGTGTGCTTTACACTACTTTACACGCTTCAAAAATTATGCAAGAAACAAGAAGAATCTGTCCCACTAGCTCATTGCTCCAGAAGCAATTTAAGTACCAATAACAAACTGACATTCTTCTCTTCCTCCCCTCGCCCTTTGATTTTAACAGCACTCGCAAACAAAATTACATGATGAATTTTTCACGGCAACATGGGCTCAGGCATTTCTACAACAGAAGACGAAGGTCACTTAGACGATATCCATGAAGAAATGAGAAATTTATTTTTTCCTCCCAACATGTGATGTGTTGCTTTCCATTCTTTGAACCTAGCACTGCATCTGGTTTCAGGACTTTTCTGCAACTGGCTTGATGAATAACTGAAAGCCTTTCTCAAGACGGAGTGTACACCACTTTTTCGCACTGTGAACTAATGAGAAGTGACTTATTTTCTCATAGGTAAATGTTTTAATGTTGACGTGTCTGTGAAAATTGTGATCTGTTGTAATATCAGTTACAGTGGCAGTATTGGAAGTAAGCAACTAATTCTGTTTAACAGGAAAAAAAGTTTAAGCACAAAGACTTTTCAGATTTTATGTTTAAGAACGTACATACTAAGTACAGAATTTAACATTTTTTGTCACATAGGTATTTAAGTGCACTGTATTTCAGCTCTGTGTCATTTTATATGATTAAGTTATCATTGTTTGTCCTCTTTGTATTCTACAAAATGACACATTGGCACTGTATTTACTTGTTTTGTTGTTGTAATATTTTTGCTGCTGACTTTTGGGCTATTTACCTTCTGACAAAGTGTATTAAAAAATCAAAGTACCTAATCAAGAAGATAATTGCAAAAGTAGTTGTAAAGACGTTGATATCTTTCAGTCCTATTCTTTTATATGTCTGTTGGTTAGCATTGTTTTGTGGATAAAAAAAAGAATGCTTGACATGAAACCTTTTTCTACTAAGCAGTTGTGGATGAAGCCCCAAACAGAAGTTCCCTTTCCTTCTCTAAATGTAGTCAGTTCTCTGCAACTGATTTACTTACAGTAACTGCCATTTGGTGTCTGTAGTAATGAAGTGATTTGTAAACAGTGAACGTTTCATTGTGTTCTCTTAGGTGTTTGTTTCTCTTGCGGGTCATGTTTGTATCTTCTGATAAGGTTGTATTTACACCAGCAACGTTATAATGCCCCTATAGCCCTAAACTGTCTATTATCATAAATAAAATGCTTCACTTTATGGTGAACCAAGCTAAAGATCCATGCTTCAATAAAAATAATGTCAACAAACAACTCTGATGTTAGACTTGTCGAGCCGTGTAGGCTTTCCAAGAAATCATAAACCAAATTCTTTTACTAGCTATCTAGACTGCAATACAAATATTGATGGTATTTTTAAAAATATATACTTAGTACATGACATCACTTTGAAAACAGCAGTGTCTGCAGAGGCAAACAGAGAGATCTTCCCAGGTTTGCTGGAGCTTGTCCCAGTGCAAGGAATGAAATGGGACCATGGACCAATATATGCACTGACTTTTCTTTATCTTCAAACCCAACACAGAGGGGTCGTGCACCAACAGCATCAGTTTACACCTCACAGCTTTGTCCAAGCATAATACCATTCAGGATGAAAATACGGCACAAGTCTGAGGACAGATACTGGTGCAAATTGGTGTTTCCAAGCTCTGAGTACCACACAGCACAAAAAGGGCCTGGTTCAAAAGAGATAGAAGCCACTATTTCTTCACACAGTATTAGAGATTACATACATGGCAGGCCTTGATAAATTGTGTTGCAGTTATGAAATGTTTTCTGAGATACAAGAGGAGACTAACCAGTACTTGGAAGAGAAATCCATGCACGTTACTAAGTAAGCAAACCACAACACATTCAAGAAATCTGACCTAATGATGGCAGGGGCAGGTATGGAATGGGCAAATATCAAAGCAAAATATCATACACATGTTATGCCCTTAAATCTTCTTGCATATCTGCTTCTGGCCACTGGTTTTGGCACTATACTGGTTTGAACGAGTACAGCATTTGTTATAAATCTATGCCAGATACATAAAATGTGTTTAACTTTCAAGTTTTTTTGGTCATTAGAACCTGAGAAGTACAGGAAAAAAAAGCAGGTCATTTAGTGACCAACAAGTCAAAACTTTGGCTTGGTCAAATTTATGCAACCAGCCTTTGTCAAAACAGGAAACTTGCTGCAAGAGCCCAGCTCATGTGTGCTTTCAGGACTTGAAACAAGGATCTATTCAGAAAAAGAACAGGAAGAAATAGGTGATTTTATTAAAGGACATAGTATCTTAATGTTTGTGCAAGAGATTTTAAAATATTGTAATAGAAAGTTTCACCCATTAAACAAACAAAAAGGCGAGATATTAATAAACACTCATATTTTTTAAGATAATCTTATTTGTCCTAATATGCCATGAGTAATATGTCAAACTAAATTCATGTGCTGATACTATGTTGCTAGGGTAAGGAATTCATTTATTTTACAGGCAGCAAGATTGATACAATGAGGCAAACAGCCTGAGTTCACTTTCCAGACAAGAGGCCAGCATAGCCAGAGAAGCTGCTTTTCACAATTGTATTTATTTCTCTTGAATAGTCTTTGCAACCATGACCACAGAGGGATCCCTCAGCGCATCTCACTAGAGCTGACTATAAACTATAGACATGCTTATCTCAAGAAAATCATCCCCACTGGCAGATTTCCAAGTGATTTTGTTGTTTGTCCTTTCCAAATTCCATGAAGTTCGTCCTTAATTTCCTTCCATTCCTTCAGCACACAGAGCAGCATGCGCATGCCCCTCACTGCAAGAAAGATATTGAGGCCCTGGAACGTGTTCAAAGGAGGGCAACAAAGCTGGTGAGGGGTCTGGAACACAGGCCATATGAGGAGAGGCTGAAGGAGCTGGGAATGTTCAGCCTGGAGAAGAGGAGGCTCAGGGGAGACCTTATTGTTCTCTATAACTTCCTGAAGGGAGGTTGTAGTGAGCTGGGGGTCGGCCTCTTCTCTCGTGTCATTAGTGATAGGACCAGGGGGAATGGTTTCAAGCTACGGCAGGGGAGATTCAGGCTGGACATGAGGAAGTATTACTTTTCAGAAAGGGTGGTCAGGCACTGGAATGGACTGCCCAGGGAGGTGGTGGAATCACCGACCCTGGGGGTGTTCAAGGAAAGACTGGATGTTGTGTTGAGGGACATGGTTTAGTAGGAGCTATTGGGAATAGGTGAACGGTTGGACTGGGTGATCTTTTAGGTCTTTTCCAACCTTAGTGATTCTATGATTCTATGATTCTATGATGCTATGCGGTGTATTCAGTATATGCACTATTTTATTTTTCCTCCCATGTGACTGAAAGTAATGAATCATCTGATGTTAAATAGCTTGCGAAATAGCAAGGGTGACACATCACATAATCAATGGCAATAAACCAGTGACAGTGCTATAAAATGTACTGACAAGCTTATCTACTGATATAAAACTTTGCCATGTGTAACTATGAACACTGACACCTTCAGGATGCCTTATGGTCTTTCCTATTTCCCCAACAGCACATGATCCTGTATTCCAGGAGAATAAGGAAAATGTAAGAGAGATGAAATAAAAATATAGAAGAATGACTTTCTTGCCTGCTGGTGTTCCTGGAACAATGGAAAACCAAAGTTATCATAATTTTGCCTCTAAATAGTCTTCTCTTGAGCTTGCTTCATTCAAAGCTGGTGACATTACTTCAGCCTTAAGAAAAGAGTGATGCACAAGTTTTTTGAAGGACTGAATCAGGCTTTGCATGAACAGAACAATTTAGAGAAACGGTTTGAAATGAAAAAACAAACCAAATACAATGAAGGACAATATGATGTCAAAGAGGAAATGAGGTACCTGCACACCGAGTAAATACCTGGCTTGACAGCAAAACCAAGGGAAGAGAATCAACAGCATACAGTATATAAAAAAATGTCACTTTGCATTGTATCAGTAGAAGCATTTATGGTAAAATACAGAAAACATACATGCAGCTGTCAGTGCTGCTATAGTAGACAGCAGTTATCGGCTGCTGAGCCCTTCACTTAAATATAGATGTAAACAAACTGAAGAGATTTCAGTTTACAGTGGTAAAAACAAGACCCATAGGACTGCAACCTTCCAAGTAGAGAGTTTGTTTAGTCCAGAAAAGAAAACACATGGGAAAAAACACAAGAGTAGCTATAAACATGGTTCTGTTTCATTCAGTTGCTAACTCGTCAGAGCAAATTGCCACTGGGTAACTTGCTGCCCCAGCACCATCTCATTATTTATTCATCAGTGGGCAAGCAGGATCTGCATGAGGCTCTACTGCAGGATGCTCAGCAGCAACCACACTGCCAGCCACCAGCAGCCATCCAAAGGGCTGCAAACTACAGCATCTGGCAGACAAATCCCATTTAGTTCAGCTCTGGAACCACAAGGCTTAACCAGGTATGAGCTCAACAAGGGCTTGCATCAAGAGAAACACGACCAGCAAGTTGAGGGAGGTGATTCTGCCCTTCTACTCTGCTCTCATGAGACCCCATCTGGAGTGCGGCATCCAGTTCTGGGGCCCCAACACAAGAAGGACATGGAGTTGTTGCAGCAGGTACAGAGGAGGGCCACGAAGATGATCAGACGGCTGGAGCACCTCCCCTGCAAGGACAGGCTGAGACAGCTGGGGCTCTTCAGCCTGGAGAAGAGAATGCTCTGGGGGTCTTTATAGTGGCCTTCCAGTACTTGAAGGGGGCCTACAGACAAGCTGGGGAGGGACTTTTTGTATGGGCAGGTAGTAATAGGACAAGGAGAAATGGCTTTAAACTGGAACAGGGCAGATTTAGACTAGATATTAGGAAAAAATTATTCACTGTGAGTGTGATGAGACACTGGAACAGGTTGCCCAGAAAGATGTGGCTGCCCCCTCCCTGAAAGCACTGAAGGCCAGAGGTCTAGAGGGAGGTGTCCCTGCCTACAGCAGGGGGTTGCAACTACATGATCTTAAAAATCCCTTCCAATTCAAACCATTCTATGATTCTAAGATTCTATAAAGCAGTGACCTCAAGCCTGAGCTGCTGAGGAAGTCTCAAGGCCAAATTAAGCTGGTAAGGGACTGATCTGGCAGTTGCCCTAAGAATGTAGGCATGGCTCATTGTCCTGGAGCCTGATGGGAAGAGTTTGAGCCAGTACCTAACAAGCAAGTGCCCAGTAAAAACAGCATTCCAAAAGTGCAGGAGTTCTATCCAGGAGGGCATCAGTAACTGCTGGATTAATAGTCTGAATCTGTATTTATTTTGAAAGAAAACAAGTTGATAAAGCCTCTTTAGTGGAAAGGGGAAAAAAAATAGAGGGAGTATAGGGTTTGTGCTTTGTACCATTCAGAGGAGATTTGTCAAAGACTTTGTGGCAAAGAAATTCTTGCATAAGGGCATGGCTTCTTTCCTGATTGCTTCTGGGCCAAAGGCACTGGGCAGAAAGAGGGATTTAGTGGGTGCTTCTATGTTAGGCTGCTGCTGACAGCATGAGCTGGCTGGAAGCCCCAGGTCCTCCTTTCCTTATGCACTGACACCCTTCTGCTGACACATTGCTCCAACTGTCTAGAAACAGCACATGCAAAGCCACTCATCTGATTTGTATCCATCACTCCATACAAACTAACAGGCACACAGCTTTGTTTAAAATCCAGTCCTTCTCAGAGGACATTTTAAAGCATTTGCACTTCTACACTTTCCAGGAAGTTTTCATGGTGAAGAGGGAAATGTACTCATGTTCAAGCCTCCTCTAGGATACCTGCTATAACACGCAATGATAAAGCCTGACATGAGTAATGTATCTGTACAGGACACAGATAGTCACTAATTAACAGGAGTGCTTGGAGAACCAAGCCAACTGCCACCGAAATCAGGAAAATCCCCATCAATCTTAACATGCTTTACTTCAATCTGTATATGTCCACCTCCACTTTACTAGTTTGACCTGTCCTAGGATGCTCATGAGGCTCCACAACGAAGAGCACGAGTCTTGTTCTGCCTTATGAAGTTGAACCATCTCCTGCTTTGACCAAACATCTACTTTTCATGTTGTTTCTCCTACGTTCAGCACTTCAGCATTGAAGCGTCTCGTACCAGTTTGCCAGACAGTGCTGGAAAGAAGCAACAAAAGGAACTATTAACATTCCCTTGGGTCACGCTGAAACGCACACAAGAAATTAAAACCAGCTTCAGTTCATGTACTTAAATACAGCTATTGACACAATGAGTTTCATATAAATCTCGCTGTGGATTATTAAGGTTTAAAATGATTTATACTCTTGTGGATTTTCCAGCAGGAAAATTTTTACACTGCTATTTCCCTGTTTAAGTTTTCTACTTTCCCTCTTCTTTGTGCAATATTTATTCTGTACTAACTCCAGTTCTACAGCTCTATCTGTAGTGTGTTACTGCACTGCGTGCTTTATTGGTAATAAAGCAGTTCAGAACTTTAGTATGTCAAAGGTGATGTCACACTTCCCTAAGCTCACTGCACCTCTGCTCTTACACATTCTACTGATGTCTCAGTACAAAAAAAGACAAACTTTTGGATAAGTAAAACTGCATCACAAAGGTATCTTTCCTGAAGTACCACTATTTACCCCAGTTCTGTATCCCCAGCATCCAGCACCACCCTAAATGAAGTTTGTTGGATGTGGTGCATTTCTTTTACTCTGATTTTTTTTTCCTTCAAAATGTCTTTTTGCTACGCTCTCTTGGGGATAAGACTGCTTATAACAAACCTCTTACTTAAAAAGCAGCTTTTGAAGTGTTCAGACCTTGAAATTTTCCAGTTTGAGAAAACTGAAAGAACTGTGCTTCATTTTGAAATAATTTATAATTTCAAGCTACAAAAAACAACATCATCAACAACAACAAAAAACCCATCTAATTTGAGAGGGAATCATTTTAGGGTTCTCAAAATACTACATTCCAGTAGACACTTGTTTCTACATTTTTTGTCATGGTGTCAGTGTGTAAGAACTTTCAAACTTTTACCATCTTCCATCTCAAGGTAGAAAAACAAGTCTCAAAGAATCGGAGAGGGGTGAAAACATTTTCTCTTGTGTAACAGAGAGATGTATATCTGTGTTGTAATGCATTTATAAATCAAGGGCTAAAGGCTGCAATCAGTGTGGACATCTCACTACTATTCCTGCTTATTCACAAGGCAATCATAGAATCACAGACTGGTTTGGGTTGGAAGGGATTTTTAAGATCATGTAGGCTCCAACCCCCTGCTGTAGGCAGGGACACCTCCCTCTAGACCAGGTTGCTCACAGCCCCATCCAGCCTGGCCTTCAGTGCTTTCAGGGAGGGGGCAGCCACACCTTTCTGGGCAAACTGTTCCAGTGTCTCACCACCCTCACAGTGAATATTTTTTTCCTAATATCTAGTTTAAATCTGCCCTCTTCCAGTTTAAAGCCATTCCCCCTCATCCTGTTGCTACACGCCTGTACAAAAAGTCCCTCTCCAATTTTCTTGTAGGCCTTCTTCAGGTACTGAATAGCTATGAATCCTCTACAAACTGAAATGAATACAAAGTCACATCCAGTCACCCAGACTGCTGAGATCTGTCTGGAGAGGTGCATTCCTCAGACAGGGGCAGCAAAAATCTGCACCTTAAATAAGAAAAAAAGAAGTGTGTCTGTGAGCGTTGAAGTGTTCGATCAACAGGAAACACTTCAGACCTTTTTTCTGTTGCATTCATTTGCATTACTGGCATATGTCTGTGCCTGATGCCTAATGTATGTAGTAAACTTCTAAAAGGACAGAACTCCATGTATGGCTCCAGGATTGGGGCAGAGTGGCTGGAAAGCTGCATGAAGGAAAAGGATCTGGGGGTGTTAACTGACAGCTGGCTGAACATGAGCCAGCAGTGTACCCAAGTGGCCAAGAAGACCAATGGCATCTTGGCTTGTATAAGTAGTGCGGTCAGCAGGGTTGGGGAGGTGATTGCTCCTCTGTACTCAGCACTGGTGAGACCACACCTTGAGTGCTGTGTTCAGTTTTGGGACCCTCACTACAAGAAAGACATCAAGGCTCTAGTGCATGTCCAGAGAAAGGCAATAAGGCTGTGTAGGTCCTGGAGCACAGGTCTGGTGAGGGAAAGGATGGTTCAGTCTGGAAAAGAAGATCAGAGAAAAAGACCTTATGGCTCTCTCCAACTGCCTGTAAGGGGGTTGTGGTGAGGGGGGAGGGTGGTCAGAATAACTGTTCCTGAATAACAGCAATAAAATGAGAGGCAATGGCCTCAGGTTACACCAAGGGAGGTTAGGTTCGGTATTAGGAAAAATTTCTTCTCAGAAAGAGTGGTGAGGCACTGGCACAGGCTGCCCAGGGAGGGGGTGGAGTCACCGTGCTCAGCCTGCTCAGGAAAGTGGAGATGCGGCACTGACGGACACGGGTTAGTGGGCACGGGGCGATGGGCTGATGGTTGGACCAGGTGATCTTAGAGGTCTTTTCCAACCTTAATGATTGCACGATTCTAACACTGCTGCCTGCATTTTTCAAAACAACTCTGGAAAACAAAAATAAACCCTGAAGGAAACCCCTTCCGGCACCCGCACCCGGACCCTACTGCTCCCACACGCGCGGGCGCCGTCCCGCACCTGCTGTGAGGGCTCAGCCCGCCATTTCCCGCTGCCGGCGGAGCGGGGAGCGAGGAGGATGAGGTAGGTTATAAAAAAAACAAAAGTGAAGTAAAATAAAATTTAAAAAAAAAAAAAAAAAAAAAAAAAAACAAGAGGAACGTCAGCAGAGTGGTGAGCGCTTGGCCCTGACGTCCCCATAGCGCCCGATGGCTCTGCCACTGACAGCCGCCCACCCCAGCCCCTCCCGCTCCCGGCCGAGGCCGCCGGGAACCCCTGAGGCGCCTGAGGCCGCGGACACCGCCCGCCCCGCGGCACGCCGGGACGTGTAGGCCGCGGCGGGAGTGCGAGCGGCTCGGGACGGCGGGGGGTGGACTACGAATCCCAGCCGCGCCCACGGCCGCCCGCTGCTGGCAGGAGGAGGGGCGGGGGCCGGAGTTGGCCGCTCGTCGCCGCCCGCCCCGCGCCCCAGGCGCTCACCTTGGATGCGCGGCCGCCGTGCCGGGCCGGGCCGGGCCGGGCGGCTGCGAGGAGCTAACGGGAGGAGGTGAGCGGAGAGCGGGGAGATGTGGCCGCGGGGGGACCCCGAGCTGAGGGGCAGCGCCGCCGGGCGTCGCGCCCTCCCGGTGCCCTCCCGGTGCCCGCGGCTGCCGCTTGGCCGTCCCTGGGCGGGGAAGAACCGCGGAGCTCCACTGAGCCCTCTCGCCCCGGCCGCCTCCCTGCCGGCCCCGCGGTCGCCGAGGGGATGCGGTGCGCGGTGAGCTGCGGGGCCAGCGGCGGTGCGCCGAGCGCGGGCGGACCCCAAACGCGAAGAGGAGAGGCGGAGGGGGTCCGTCATTTCCTCGCGTGCTGCCCGTCAGTGCGGGCCGCGTGGCTCCGAGCGGCCGTGCGAGGAGTCGTTCGGCGCCTGCGATAGCTGCTTCGCTTCCTAGCGCTAGCTTCAGCACGCGCGTCTTCCCAGCCTTGCCAGCAACTCCATTGATCTGTGCTTTATCCCGTGTTCTGGCAAAGGGTAGAGCCGTGCCTTTGACTCGCTCAGCGTTTCACAGCTTCCAGTCTGAAAGTTCTGGGAGCGTTGGGACCCCGCCGAAGGGATGAGGGGAAGCCGCTGCGCCGCGTGCACCGCGCCCCGCCGTGCCAGTGGGCCAGCAGCTGCGGCAGGACGTTAGGTAGTAATAAAGTAAGGGTAGATAATTATGACAAAAGTGCTCTTACTGTAGTTACTTAGTGGTGACTCAGCAGAAAGTACCTTCATAATTCTTGTATCTGTTGCAGACACACGGTGTTGGTCTGGTTGGGGAAGGCTGAGGTCTGGACCCAGGTCTGGCTGCTGGCTTGGTTTTATAGCTGTTTTTTTTTTTTTTTTTTTTTTTTTTCCATAAAGTTTTCATGAAAGAAGGCAGATTTTCAGAAAGACTTTTGAAGTGTCAGCTACTCAGCGTGTAATAGAATGTGTTCTGAGTGAATAGATGTCTTTATTTCTCTTACAGAACTTTCACAAGTCATACGCTGCTTCGCTATCTGCTGTAGGAACAATAAAGGTAAGGTGATTAAAGGCGTATGGCTCATACTGAATGAACTCGCTGGAGATCAGCTCTGTTCTTGGGGTTCCTCTGATAGTCATGGTCACATTTTGTCATACTTGGCTTGTGGCAATTCCATGCATTCTCAAGACACAAGACACTTGTTCCAGTACTGCTTCTGTCAGTGTTTCTGAACTGAACTGTTCTATTGATTGATATGCAGAGCACTGCCACACATCTCTGAAATGGAAGGAGCGTAGGGATAGAGTGGAGTTTCACTCAAGCAGAGCAGCTGTTGGTAGCTGATAAAGCATGTTGATTTGAGATAGCATATACCTCGTTGTATAGACCTGAGGGTCTTGGCTCAGCAGGATCATGCTAAAAGCTTTGTTAAGCTTAAAATTAGATTTGTGGGGGCAACTGGGGCAATATTGGGTTATTAATGGAATCATGTTTCAGCAAGGGAAAGCTCTAAGTTCAACAGGAAAAAATCTATTGATAAGTTCAAGGCTTAAGCTCTGATCACTACACCATACTACTGCTGCCTGAGTGATCTGCCCAGAGTTGGTGTGCTTTTGTTAGTAATGCCATACGAAATTCTGTGGGCAGGGTAAGTTTGCTTGAAGCTTGTTTAATATACTTACAGTTTGAAAGGTAAAGATGGCTGAGTACGATACTGGGAATTCTGCAGGAAAGTCTTTCCAGTCTTTGCCACAACTTAGCCTGATTCTCTGAGGTGAGTGCTTGTTTAGGGGCTCTGTTGGGTTCTGGCCATCAGATCTTAGACTTAGGGCACTAAGCAGCCATCAGGTGTTGCCATTTGGTAGGCATTCTGATCTCTTGCTGTGGTTCAAATCATATCTTTAGCACACTGCTTTCCAGAGGTGTAGCATTTTGTCTCTGATGGTGCTGAAATGTTCCAAAAACACATGGTTTGCCTGCTCATCTTCTTAAGCCTTTCACTACAGAGGAGTCTGGAACCCACTGCTTTTCTGTGTCCAAGGAAACTTTCCCCTAAGGAACACGAGCCTCGGTGCTAGTGTTGATGTTCTGTGTTTGTTGTTATTGTCTTGATTTCCCTACACAGGATGATCTAGCTGAGCTGGTTGTTCAGCTTTCACTTTGGTTACACCAGTTGTTATTGAGCTGGGGCTGTAGCCCTGTGAGGCAGTAGCAGCCATAGGTAGCATAAACTTGACAGGCTGCAACTGGAATCATTTGGGGAAATGCTGAGGCCCAAACTGTGTCTGATTTATGTAATGCGTAGCTAATAAGCCTTAAAGTACCATTGTCCCTGAGTCTCCAGTTTGAATACATAGTGACTAAAGTGTTTATGTTGTGGTAACTTTCCTGCCTACTTCTTGAGTGAATCCAGACAGTCCGTGGTAACATCAGACCTTTAGCTGAGTAATACAAGAACAGTGGATCTCAAGGAATAACACAATTATAATGACAGTGTGTCTGTGCATGTACAGTAGATGTCAGTTTGACTACTGAACTGGAGTATACAAGATCCCTAGGAATTGTTTGAGGTATTTCAGCTGCCCGTTCTTCCTCCTCTGACATTAACACACAGGGAGAAAGCCATCAGGGCTTTCATTCCCACCGGTCTCTTACACTTCTGCAACACCAGAGCAGGTTGCCCTACTGTCATGGGTCCCCCATTAACTTACATGAAGGTCACTCACCCATGACCCAGTGTTTGCATACTTCTGCATGTGATGAACTGCTGGCTGCTAATTTTTCTTATATTTCATTGCTGATAGAGTTTTTCCATGAGAACTTGTTCTCTTAAAGCATAAATCTGTAACTTTAAGCAGAAGTGTGCACTGTAGCTACAGTTCTCAAGCTCAAATCAACCTATCAATCTGAACCCAGTGAAGTTTAGTGAAATAACTGCCATCCTTATCCTGATGTATCCTTATTTGAGAGCTTCCCAAATAATCTTTCAGTACTAAAGCATGGACAGAACTTTCTGCTCTGATAAGAGTCTGCAGTGTTTGTTGCTTGAAACAAACATCAGTGCTGGAGTACAGTCCACTGGGGCTGTATCAGATTAAGGCATGACAGATTAAGGCTTGGCATTATAAAATTTGAATTCCGGGCACCTGGTTTTCATGGAACAGAATTAAAACCTTAATATGCTGTGCAGCATAGGGCTTGGATTGCCTGAGATGTCTGTCAGCGAATGCTGCCTGCCCCAGTTGTGGCAGGAGCCCTGCTGGGCTGAGGCATGTCTGAGATGTGTAAGTCATGGCTGGAACAAAGCCACAGGTTGTTTTCATAGATGCAGGCATTTGTAATACCTTCTTTAAATGCTTAACTTTTGCTGCTCCTTTCAAACCTTTTTGGCACAATGTGCTTACAGTCCTTTTCTGGACAAAGGTAGAATTGAGTCCAGTTGCTGCTTCCTCACACTGAGGGTTAGCCCCACATGTCCTGCTCACTGGAATAGTGCCCTAGCTACAGAGACTCCAACATTATTTTCTAATCCCTTCTTTTTTTCTGTTACTTTCTTTATCTCCTGTCTCTGCTCTGTTTCATGCTTCACCTTGGAATTTTGCACTGTACTTATTTGCTCATTTTCAGATCTGTATTATGTTTGTGTTTTTTTTGTTCTTCTCTAGTTTCATGTTTAAAATGAATGCTTATGATCTTTTGATATTGCAGTGCTCCAGATCCTGCTGTACTTGTGTTCACATTACTAACAGATGACCTGGGGCTTCTGTATATGCATTTGTATTGAAAGTACGTTCTTGAAAGAGGAAGTTAGGCCAGAAAAATAACTCAATGAGCATTTCTTCTTTTCCTTTGATGGTCCTCACCCAGGCATTCATACTGTTCTTTCAGTTCCTTGGTCATTGTGTCCTGTATGGGTTATTTCTTGAAGGAATCCATTTGTGCTGGAATCAGTTGGAGGACTCTTCTTTGTTCCTACAGACTGATATTTTTATTGGTCCGGTATAGATGATGATTCGATAGGTGGATTCCTGGCCTTCCTGTGTGCTTGAATGGTGAGCACCATTTTCTTGATCTCCTATCTTCAGTGCTACCTTATAAATGCTGCTGATTAATGAAGACCTCACCAATGCTTCTGGAAAAACAGTTCTTCAGTAGCCTCATCAAATTAAAGTACAGGGGTGAGTGCAGGAGTTTGGCTGGTTATTTTATCATTTTTATTCTCTTCAGTGAAAAACCTTCCAACATATGAAAGTGTTAATCACAAAGTGATAATGAGTCAGTCTGAGACAATTTCTGTATGTTTTCCCATCTTAACTACACTGCTGTGATTGTGGAACCACTTTTTTTTTTTTATGTGGATCAAGGTTAGTAGTTTTACTTGTGTAGCAAAGAGCAGATGTTGAGCCATCACACACACTGTGTTGTACTCATTATGTGTCATCTGTTGTTTAAGCTCCCAGGAAGCATTAGATGTTTCTTTTTCTATGAGCTATGTTATCAGCCACAGAAGAAATGCTAAGGCATAAGGTGAGTCTGCAAGTGCTGGTGTGAAGCACTGAAAAACCTCTGTACATCTTTGTTTTTCTTACTGTGAATTTTAAGTATTTCAACAACAAGCAGCACTGGCCATTGCACACTTGTGGCCTTTGTACATAACCCTGATGTCAGAAACTCAAGGAAAGTCATTTCCACTGACTGGCAATCTCCTCAGAGCATCAGGCAACACCCTTAAGTACATAGGAGTCAGGAAGACGCTATTGCTTGGATAACAGAATCTCAGCCAATTAGCAGTTGCCTAAACTGGGCAGACTATGTCATAAGTCAAGTCCTACTTGCTGCTCATACAAGATTTAGCTTGGCACCTAGTGCACAACATACCCTGAAAATCTGTGTCATAGGATCAGCTGACAAGGAACTATCCGTTTCTTCTGAACATGCATCCTCATGTGAATGCAGAAGTTGAACTTCTCTCTAAAAACTATAGGAAGAGAATTGCAGCTTGATTAAACAGCTATTGGTACCACTTCTCAAGGGAATATCTGCCCTGTGCTGGAGCTCTATGTTGGCTTTTTCAGAAACAACAGTTCTTTGGGAATTTCTTCAAGCACAGCAGTTGTTGTACCTTGTTCTGCAGAGGGGCAAATCCTTTCTGAAAGCCCCAGGAAGAGAGCCTCCCTACAGGATCCTTTGAAAATTCAAATCCTCTGTTAGTTAATAAGATAGTTACTTCAAACCTTGTTGTCAGCAGTGAAACTGGAATGTCAATTTATACACTTGAAACCCTCTGTTTTCTTCCCTCCTTCCAACTCAGTCATTTATTCTTGTAACTGCAGTGTGATTCGCTATCCTTCAGCTTCCCCTCTGGCTTCAGACATTTGCACTATAAATATGACCACTGAAATTATTGTGGTTATAAACAGCAACCTTCTGCTCTTTTTTTTGTTTGTTTGTTTTTTGTGGTTTTTTTTTGTTTGTTTGTTTGTTTTTTTTTTTGTTTATTTTTAACTTGATGTAGTCAGCTGGGAAACTGGTGTGTGTGCAAACAGGTTTGATGAATCAATCTATGATAGGAGGACTTGTTAGGTGCTTTCTCTACTGCAGAAAGTGCAGCATGTAACTGTACCCCGTTACATGATCAGGCACTTGTTTGTTGTGTGCTTGTTCCACTTGGCTAGAAGAAGATGGATGAAGAGTGCCAGGTCATGAACAGTTCTAGTGTTCAGCTA
The DNA here is from genome assembly GCF_019238085.1 of Lagopus leucura. NCBI lineage: Eukaryota > Metazoa > Chordata > Aves > Galliformes > Phasianidae > Lagopus > Lagopus leucura. The sequence continues at coordinate 11,863,773 of NW_024962265.1, read as the reverse complement.
CAGACCATTGGTACTCCAGTGTTACATTCACTGTAGCAATGATTCTGGATTAGCTTGGTATGTTTGCTTGATGCTGATCCAGGTTTTCTCTTCTGGTCAGCATTTGGATGGCTGCAATGAAGCCTGCTCCAAAACAGTTTTTTTGGTAGTGGATTTCCCCCACAGCAGTGAACCTAGCTAATGGTTACCCAAGCTGAGGTGCACAGAGGACTGTGCATCCTTATCAGTTGGCTCAAGATCAACAAAGCAGTCTTTGGCCGTGATACCATTAGGATTAACTTGTCTGTTTTTACTGTCTGTAGCTACTGCTTTTGGAGTTCAAAGGGAAAGTTATGAAGGGGTAGATATTGCGGATTCATACCCAATGTCACTAAAGCCACAAACACAGAGATGGGAATGATGTCCTCGAGAACCCATGTAAATACGATCAAAGTAGAAACAAGCCATCCCTTATCTATGTCAAGCAGGGGAGACCAGTGTTTGCTGCTCAAAGTGCCACAGGTGTCTGCCTTATGTGAAATTGATTAAATAGCTCAATCACAAGTTTCCAAAATATTATTTTGTTGACAACAAGCACAAGATTGCTATTTGATAAGAGATAACATTACATACTAATAAATAATCCATGGAATAAATCTTTAGAGGCTAAAGTCCCGAGTGTTATTTATTCATTTTTTCTCTAAGGAGCATGAAGTATAAAATACCTCTTTTTGCACAAGGGCTAAGTTTCATAGTCTTTTAAAATTATCTAGCTACTTACTATTTTCTGAGACAAGGATCTCAGCACCTTGCATCTTATGATTGCATCCTTTTCAGTGAGTAAAGCATCAGTTTGTTAGGGGAAAATCATGCTGAACACAGCAGTCTGAGGCAGGTGAGGCTGTTGCTGCTCCTGCACGTCTCCAGGTCCCATGAATACCAAGGCTAGAGATGTATTCCCAGCAGGCACACAGCATACACAGTATATTTGTATGTGTGACCAGCCACGTAGATTAGACAGACAGCACCAACTATCTCATTCTCCTTCTCCGTTTAAGTAGGAAGGAGGTCCACATTGGTAATAGGTATAAATTAATAGATATGTCCATATATGTTTGTATCTCCAAGGCGGACCCTCTAGCAATTGCACTTAGACGTTGAGGGTCCTGCTGCTAGCTGTTGCATCCCTGTGTCCCCAGTTGCTGGCAGCTGCTCACACATGCCTCTGAGGCCTTCTCCAGTTGCTAGAACAGTTATCTGTGTACACATATGTTTGATCAGGATTCCCCAGCTACTGATAGCTGTCCTGCACCAGGCCCCAGTGCTCTCACCCCCAGAGTGGGCCGGGGCCCCCCTGGTCCCAGTGCTGATCCCTGTGCTGCTCTGGGTTTGTGCAGTTGGGCTGATAGCTCCTGCAGTACAACTGGAGTGGGTGTATGGTGGAGCTTTTTTCAACGCTGTCTATGCAGGCATCTCAACCTTTCATGTGGAAAAGAATGGAAGTTTTCTGTCTGAAAGCTGGATTGGTCCTGATTGTTAGATTTTTTTTAAAGTCTCCCATGGAACCTCTGCATTTCTTTCACTTATGCAGCGAAAGCTCTGTTGGGTTCACAAGTTATTTCTGAGTTTGTGAAGCTTTACCAGAAGACTGCAGTTCTGAGGCATCTATTCATTAGTGTATTTAGTGGGAGTAGCAAAGGAGAAACAAGGATGATAAGTGCAGTCCAAGAAAACTAAGAAAACTCATTCTGTACAACCCCACCCAGTCATTTTACATCTGTGTTGTGCTTGTTCAAAAAATAATTCAATTCTGGCTTGGTATCATTTTATAATTACTTAAGATGATAAGTAAAAGGGCATAAGGGCACTGAGGAATGAGGTCAGAGAGAAAAGAAAGGAATGAGAAAAGTCATAGTTCGGAAAATTGGCTCTTGGGATGTTAGCAACAGACCCTGCAATAGCTCTGCCTTTCAGTGTACCTTTGGTGGAGCATGTTTTCTGAACAGTGAATTCCACAAGCCCTTTGGCTGATGGCAGTCCCCTTTATTTGTAGTCTTAATGGTTTTTAAATACTTGATAAACTTGCAATCCATGATCAAACTTGGAGTTCCTCAGCACAGATGCATTTCTCTAGGGTAATGCTGTATTAGTAATTTCCACCCATGCTTTTCCAACTTGTAAAGCCTTCTGTGCTTAGCCACCAGAAGGAAGGCTTTCTGCTCCTCTAAAACAGGCAGGTCAATGGATCTATCATGGAACCTTTGAGTTGTAGTAGGCAGATTCAGGTACATTCATGTTAGATACGTGAGGTTAGTAGCAGCAGTGCCCCATTCTGAAATTATAACCCTCTTAAGGCTGCAATAGTGGTGCAGTACGTTGTTCTTCATGTCTCCAGCTTTTTTTTTTTCCCTTCATGCGTTGTATTTTGAATATAAGTAACAAGCAAGTATCCACTGTATGTGTTTGAATGTCCACAGTAACCAAATATTAGTTCCTTATAAATTTGATGGCTGTATTCTCATTTATGTAAACTGGATCAAAAATTACTGTCATCTGCAAGATCAGTGTAGATGGCTTTACAACTCTTCTTTATCACCTACGATTGTGAAGAAAAAGTGCTTGATTACTAGTGATAGTGTTATAAAATGATATTTGTTTCCCTTTTTTTTTTCTTTGACACCTTCAATTTGATAGTAGCAGTAAAGACATAAGAACAGGTTTTTATCAGTCTGATAAAGAATTGGTAACTCTTAAGTCTTTTGCATACAGCTTTTAGCTACTTTAGCTTAACTTTTATCTGGCTGATAAGATTAATGGCAGCGTTTCTTAGCAGCAAGTTAATTTTATCCTTGCTATGAAGTTCAAAGGTTGTCCAAGAACAGTATTCCACTATTAAGTAAGGCTCACAAATGCTGGAAGATCACCTTTCTCTTCCTTAAGCTGAGGGTCTGGGAGTTTTCAGAAATCACTGCAATGCTGTTTCCTCATGGGAATGACTCTCGCTATTTTTCTTCTTCCTTGGGCATGCTGAGAGTGAAGGCCCAGTCTGAACTTGTTAGTCCTGCATATTTCTATTGGCAAATCATAATACTGGTGGTCAGCAGACATTTGGAGGGACGCAGAACTAGTCACAGAATGCTGCTCTCTCTGGCTCCTCAGCTACTCAGTGGACAATATATATTATCTGTGGTAATATTGTCTTTACACAGCTTCTTTCCAGATGATTAAATCCCAGCATTTACAGGTGCATGGAGTAATTTCTCTCACGTGCAGGACTTTGTGCTTCCTTGTGTTGAACTCAGTGAGGCTCCTGCCTGCCTGTTTCTCCATCCCATCAAAGTGCTTCTGAATAGCATAGTGGCCTTCTACCACTCTTGCTTGAGCTCCTGTTCATTGCAATGGACAACTCTTGAATTTGGAGGAAGTGATCTTCGACAATCAGCCAACTCTCTAGGATCCTTCTCTCTGTGACCATATCCCATAGCTTCCGAGGCCTGGGACTGTGATTCAGCTATATGTCTTGTTCCATTCAGGATCTTTTTAGTAAAGCATTGGAACTGGTCATCCTGAGAGGTTGTTGATGCCCTGTTCCCAGAGACATTCGACGTCAGGCTGAACAGGGCTCTGATCTAGCTACAGGTGTCCCTGGTCATTGCAGGGGAGTTTTTCCAGATAACCTTCCAACTCCAATGGTTCTATGATTTGGTGATTCTGAGCTCCCCTATCTCATGGGCACTGCAGCCAAGGCTTCTCCCAGGCTTCATGTTTCTAACAAGTTCTTCCTTGTTGGCAAGCATCAGGTCCAACAGGGCACATCCCCTTGTTTGTCAGCATCTCCATCACCTTTATCAGGAAACTGTAATCACTGCACTCTGGAAAGCTTCTGGGTTGCTTGTGCTCTGCTATGTTACATTAAGGCAGTTAGCATTTCAGTTATTTTAGAGTTCATGCATGTCTCATTGTCTGGAACAGAACAAGATGTGTAATGGGAAGTGGTATTTGTGGGCAGGTAGACTTTGATGCAAAAAAAAAAAGTGCTACAGATGTATATTTGGCTAACATCTTAATATGGAAAGTAATTGCTTGCAGTATGTGATAAGATACATCTGGTATCATGAAGGTGGTAGAATAATCCTGTTCTAATGTTGGCTGGACTCGGATCTGAGAGTTACAGGTTGCTAAGCAATAATGTGAGAAAATAAAGTGTCATTCAGACTTCCCCGTGACTTGAAACTATGTAAAGATGGGAAAGAAGTTTGAAATGCATTTCAAGAGTACAGAGCTAACAGGAGCCTTGAGTGGAAAATTCTAGCACCTTTGTCAGACTAAAGGCTCTGGGAGTAATATTGGTGCTGGGCAGACTGTATTTGCTGAATCAGGACATTGGGCCAATCGTGGTTAGCTTTGAGCATTCAGGTGGAGCTTGTTTAATTTCTGTGCAGTAACCCTTTTCTGGGAAAGTATTGATGTACAGTCATAAACTGAGCACCTCTGGGTTAGCTCCCTTGGTTAAAGGTAAATGTGCTTAAACACCTTGCTGGACTTGAGCCCAAAGACCTAGTTCATAACAAGGGCTTCACCCCCATTATTTAAAGGGATCAAACCGTAAGTAACATCTCTACCCAGATTAGAATAATCGTGGTAAGATTCAGTTTAAAATACATGTATTTTTTCCTTATTAATTCACAGTGTATCAAAAACATCAGTGCTGTCTCTTCTCAAATTCTGGGTTACAAGAACTTAATTGAAATCCGTCTTTTATTTTTAAAGGCAGTTTGGAACTCACTTTTTCCTAGGCTTCACTTCACTGTATTTGTGTGAACTTTCTGTCTTTAAATATAGGGGTAGCCAGCACCCCTACTTAATGATGTAGCAGTTCTGTTGTTTTGCTTCCATAAACACGGGGTATAAAATGACCAGGGGTATCACCCTGGAGAGAAGAGTCCAAGAGAGCTCTGAATTATGAGTCAGAGTTCAGATTGTGAATGACTGTGATTCAAAGTTGCATTTACAGAAGTAGCCACCACAGGGCTAAGTAATTAGCAGAGGGTGTCCTGAACATGTTCATGTGTTTATGGCAGTGGCACCCCATTTTAATGGGTATAGGACTGAGAACAGCAGTATCATAGAATCATAAAGTTGATAAAGTTGGAAAAGACCAATAAGGCCACCTGATCCAACTGTCAGCCCAACATCACCGTGCTCACTAAACTGTGACCCAAACTGCCACATCTGCACTCTTCCTGAACATCTCCACCACCTTCCTGTCCAGCCTGTTTCAATAGCTCACCACTCTTTCTGCCACCTGAAGAAACCATGCCTTGAAACAACAGTTCTTTGAAAGCAGCAAACTGTACGTCCTTCAGATACTTGCTGTCTGGAAAAAGAAGCCTCTGAAAGAGGGAAGAGGAAGCAGGGTGGAGGTGCGGGAGGCATTGGTTATCTGGAAAAGGAAGTAGCTTTTCATTGTTAAAATTGAAGTTCTGTGTTCTGGAGATGGGTGTTACTGTTTGTGAGTAAGCAGCAATAAAGTAATCTCTCTTCGATATTCGCATTTCCTTTAGAAGCTGAGGAGGAAGAGGGCAGATAAGCCCGAACATATCCTTCCATTTTTGCATTTCTGCAATTATTTACAGAGTAATTAATGCAAAAGCTTTCTTTACATAGGAGAAGCATAAAAATAGTGGTTTCCCAGTAGTAAAGATAATGAATGTAATTTACTTATTTACTATTACTGACCATCTAATTAGTGCTTTTAAACTTTATTCATAATTCTGCTGCCTGGCTCATCAGAGCGCACTCTCCAAATTCCAAATGAGACATTCAAGCAGCAACGTTCACTGACCAAACCTTTTTTCTCTACTGCCAGGTTTTGCTGTGTAGACTGTAGAGCTCTTCTTCCTTGGCTCCTGTTCAGTGGGATCAGCTATGGAAGATGCTCAAGAAAGTGGAGGGTGTCTTGAGCAAAACCAGAAGTATTGTGTGGAGAGGCCAATATATAACCAAGAGATCTTGCAAGGACAGCTGCACAAACGAGAAAGAACACCTCAGAGTTTGAGGCAGAAAATTGAACACTCTTGTCGGTAGGATTTTGCATCTTATGTTTGTTTTATTGGTTAGAACCATTCTAATTTTCTTTTCATACACATAGGTGGCAGTTCCTTCAAAGAAACCTGCAAGATAGAAGCAATAGTTCTAGTTTGATTATTCACCAAGACTGTGATGAAGCTGTATGCGTATTTTTATATGTGAATATGTAACTGTATTACAAACTGTTGGATAAACTAGTTGAATTACCTTCATTAAAGTGAAAAGGAAAAATATACAGAATAGGAATGCAACACATAAAATTCATAGGACCCAGAAAAAGTCTGTCTTTTTTATGTGGAAATACAGCCAAATTTGCACTTCACATGAGCATTTCACGGAAAAATTGGAGTAAATGACAGCTGTGTGGAACTTAAGTTTTTAGCCTAATGAGGATTTAAGAGGTAGTTTGTAGCTTTTAACTAACTGCCTTGCAATCTAAGTCAGATGGTTACGTGTAAAATGCATTTAACTGTGCAACTCTAGCTTCATAGTGCCAGAGGATAATGAAGAAAAGCTCCTTATGGTATAAATTTTCATTAGCTTTACATTTATGAGTGCGTTGTCTGCAGAGTTGACTCTGTTCCTTGCCAGAATGTTGTTCTGCCTGACTGTCTGTCTGTTAAATATTTGTGTCCCCAAGGTTTGACACTTAGAGATTTGCTTTGGTTAATTGAAGGACTATTCTAATGGTATTGGCACCTAATTCCACTCCCAAATAATGTCCCAAATAAAAATTATGTAGTTCAAAATCTACAGAGCAGAGGGAATTGCAAGAAGTGTGCACGATTAGTTTGTCCCTCACTTTAACAATACATTTCTTCACTATGCCATGTAGTCCCATGGCAGTTTGGGATTATTAACAAATTTCTGCAGTACTCTCACAGTTCCTCTACACAGAGGAGCATTTATATGCTTCCAGTGTTATATTTTTACTCAAGGTTAAACTTTCTTACCACACTGGAATCAACATATGGTGCATGGTAGTGCTGGATAGAGAGAGATATTTCTTGGCTCTATTCATTTGTCATGGGTCAGGGTTTCAAAGATTAATAACTCTGCTAAAAGACACAAGGATCAGTATTTCTAACTTCAGTGCCTTTCCTTTCGTGGTAAAGGAGGACTATATTCTCAGTTAGTTTTAAAATTAGTCTATAGGTAACAGTGATAGTAAAAAGCACTAGTAAAATAACTTAGGGGAAAAAAGTGTAACAATGTTATTACACTTGTGTAATACCATAAGTGACTTTAAGTGTAAAGTTACAACAAAAAGTATAAAACATCCAGACAGCAAGTAAGAATAGGAAAAAACATTACAAAGTATCTTGAGATCTATGAGAGAAAAACACTATCTGAAAGCAAGTTATCCTCAGGGATTGTTATTAGACAAATGATCTCAGACAGAAGTATTGTGTGGCTGCCCCACTGTGCATAGACTTGAACAGTTTCACTTCCCTCAGAATTCCAACCTCACAAGATTGTAAGGCCAACATGTGATAAAGGACTGAAGTAACTGGAGTCATGATTGTTTGTGCTTAAGCTTTGTACAGAAAACACTGTAATCAGGAATCTGAGTCTGTGTTTAATGGAGCTGTTATGCTGCATAGAAAATAAAGGTCTTAATTTTTTTTTGAGCTGCTAGTGTCAAACTTTTTCGTTCTGCTTTGTCTTTTCAGTTGTTCTTCTAAGAAAGCCAGGTCTCATCTTTACAGTTTCTTACCAATTTTAAAATGGCTTCCCCGTTACCCGGTGAAGGAATACTTATTAGGAGATATTATCTCAGGTATAAGCACTGGAGTTATGCAGCTTCCTCAAGGTGAGTACCTCTGTGGATCTATTCATTCTCTGCTTTTCTTTTTCTGTGTTTGCTTTTATGCTAGTGATTGGCTTCCTGAATGGGTGCCCATGAAAATGGCATGGGTCTTTCAGATGTGTGTGTCTGGAGGTCAGTATAGCATTCAGCAGACAGTCAGTAAGGAGGATGCCCTGAAAATTGCATGTCACTGTAAAATATACAGTGAACTCTGAAAGAATAACTGTTTAGTTTAAGTGCATGTTTAAACCTGTGCTTAATGCACCTAATTATCTTCTTATCTCCTCATCATGAAAGTTGTTGGAAATTCCCCACAGAGTGTAGCAGTATCCAATGGATGTAATAGGAATCATATTTCAAGAGTAGTTCTGGCAGGATATTCCATAGGAGAGCAACTGTTGTAAAGTAACCAAACTAAAATAATTCAGAGAAGAATATGCAAGAAATCAGAGACTTCTGTCTTAAGGATAGAAGTTACCATCTTAAGCTACTGCCACCTATTAGATACATCACATATTAGATATATCTCTGTGCTGACGTAGTAGTGGGCAACAGTTGGCATGGTGAAAATAAATCAAGAGAAACATACGTAACAAGAATGAAAATCTTTGGACTTTCCATTAAGCTAGTTGGACGTTTCACACCTAGTAGAGCCAGGCTTTTAAGCTGGAGCAGATTCTGTAGAAGAATAGGAGGGAAACTGTATTCATTTTAGTTCTTGGTGACTGGGCTAGTGAAGCCTTTTGTTAAATCTGTGACTATCAGCAATTTCAGAGCTGCTGCAGTGTTAAAAACTGGCATCATTTTTACTGGACTGTCATTATGGGGTGCCATTACTTTCTTGGGAATGGCAGTGTCATGACAACAGCTGCTGTCCCAGTAGTTCTTGGATTAGAGAGGATCCTTGATTTTTTTTTTACAGAGCCCAGTCCAGCGGGATCCTCATGTTAAGGATAATGAAGAATACATAAGTTTACTTAAGTTTAATTAATCTTTGGCTTATTTCCTATTTCTGCTTCACTCATTCCCATTTAGGCTGAGGCAGGTCTGAAGAGTGAGTCTGTAAATCTTAGAAATCTAGATTTTTATGGGATGATCCATTAAGGCAATGAAATATCCTAACTTAGTGCAATTGACCTTTTTAATTTTGCAGCTTACCTGATTAATGCTTTTTTTTTTTTTTAATAATTAAAGATTCTTCCTTACATAAACATAAATATCACATAGCAGGGGAGTTGAAACTAGATGATTTTTATAGTCGTTTCAACCCAGGCCATTCTATGATTCTATTCTATGATTCTATCTTAAACAGATCAGTGCTGTGGTGAACTTTTAGAGAAATCTGTCAGGCATTAGGCACAAACATTGCCATGTGTATACTGATGTACAGTTTATGTGATGAACTAGATAAGGGCACTAAAATGTAAGTGGTCAGCAGTGAACTTTAAACTTTATGTTGTAACTTTGTTTTAAACTAAACATTATGCTTTTCTTCAGTGATTGCAGTCATACCCTTGAACTGCTCTTGATCTTTCCCTTTCTGAAAAGGCATAAGTTGAACTCCTGTTTTTCTGGAAAGGATGTCATTATGGCAAGAATGAGGTCAAAGAAGCCTGGGAATCTTGCCAGGTTTGAGCAGTGAACTCCTCTCATGTCAATATCTCTTTATTTCCTTGGCACTGACAGTATTTTAAAAAATGCCAGTACAAGTGAAAAGGGAAGAGAATAAAAGGGTATTCATAGACCCACCTTCCTACTTTGACAGCACTGGTTTTTAGTTCCAGTCACTTTTACTGGTAAGTTCATTGCATTATTAAAGGCCAGGATGTTGTGGTACAGGATGTTCTGTTGATGCTCTTGGCGTGAAATAGCCCCTGGGACAGAGTACGTACATGTGAGGTGAGTTTCAGAAGTACTTAATTAAAAGCTCATTGCTGCAATAAAATAACAGTATCATCAATCCAGTTCTGTTAGAAATATGAATTCTTGGATTGGTTAGGTCTCGGACGTTTTGGGCATCAGCAAGTTCCTGTGAGATACTGAATTGTGCAAGACTACTTGGATGACACAGAAGATTCCTTCCTGGTCTGTTCTTTCAGGATAATCTCGTGCTTTGTCTCTGGATTTAAAAATACATTAATAGAGAGGTGTTGTAGAGTATCACTAACTCTCCTTTATGGGCAAAGCACTGAATCCTTTAAGTGTGATGGACTGTTGAGCTTTTCAGGCTCAGACTGGAGCAGTTCACCAGAATGTGGTAACAACACAGCTTCTTTGTGTGTTGTGATTCTGCACTTGTCTAGGTGAACTGGAGAACAAATCAAGCCAGGATGCATCATTCTCTATAGTGCAAGTCATGTAAAACTACTGGATATGCTGAACTGTTCAGTGCAGTTACTCTCCATATCATGAGATGCACACCATCTGCTAGTGAGTGCAGTCCCATGGTAAGCACTCATACAGTCCCATGGAGTGAGAGCACTGTAAGAGGTGTCCCTCCCTGGCTTCCCTCAGTGCTGTTCTCCCACAGCTTTATCCTCATGCTTGCCAGCTCCATCAACAAATGGGAATAGTGTGGATTGCACTTAGACTGCAAGGGAGTGCATGTCTTAATAACAAATCAATTTCATTTACTGAATATACTGGAAGGAATACGAACTGTAAGCTCTTTGTCTTTCTGGATCATAAACAATGCTTCCTTGTTTCTTATACACTCAGGAACACGTTTTATGGATATGTGAAGTGTTATGTAATCCCACACGTCCTGGGAAGAGGCGAGGAAGAAAGTGTTTGGTCAGTTGTAAGATGCCATGAAAATCATGTATGATTAAAAAGGAGGAGAAAAATCAAATGTGTTCTGGATTTCTAATGGTGGAGTGTTCACTCATTTTTTGAGAACAAAAAACACAAAATGTGTTTGTTAACTGTTTCTTCTTAATCTTCCAACCAAAGATATGTGCGCACAAACTAACAAACCCATGCACATCTGCAGTCCCTGTAGTTACAGACTTATTTTTTCCTGAATTAAATCACTCAAGTTTCTGGGCACCGTTTTAAACTACTATGTGTACTTATTTAAGAATATTCTCTGCAAGACTTCTCTTTACCTGTGATACATCTCTGATGCTCATATTAGACAAGTTCAGCTTTAGTAGACCTGAATTCTTTTGCTTGAAATTGTTTTTTTTCTGCTAACATATGTATTTGTGTTTGTTTTCTAGGTTTAGCTTATGCTTTGCTGGCAGCTGTTCCCCCAGTATTTGGCCTATATTCCTCATTTTATCCTGTCTTTCTGTATACTTTTTTTGGGACCTCCAAGCATATATCAATAGGTATAACTGTATGGATAACTGAAATTCTTTGTGTGTTTGTGCCTAACAAAGCTCTACAAATTAAGTTACATAAACAGAAAGTGTAGTGGTTTTCTGTAAACTCACATTTAAGTGAATAAGCAATACACAAATGTGTTGAGCGTGAGCAAGTTCTTTTATTGTTAATTTATCTATCCTGCTTAGGAAAGAACAAAGAGCTGGGGTGAGAGGGTTGTGGTTACATAGAAACGTGTGCTATGAACTCCTGAACTATGATTTCATCTCTGTTGTCGACCATCTGTCTGGCCATGAGTCTCTAATTTGCATAATAGAAATTGAGATAGAAAAATGGATGATGTTTACTTACCATAGAGGTCTGCATTTGATATCTAAATAGCTTTAGTGATGCTGAGTACTGGAGTAACTTCTGTGACTAAAAAATATGCTATTTAGATGGAAGAATCTATTATCAAATAATTCCATGGGTCTTTGCAGTAGTAAGGAAGCTTGGAACTGTTCTTTACACCTGCCAGAATTTTAACTTATTTTCCTTTCCCCCTTATTTCAGGCACTTTTGCTGTGATTAGTATGATGGTTGGTGGGGTTGCTGTGAGACAAGTGCCTGATGAAGTGATCTCTGTAGGCTATAACTCAACTAACACTACAGATGCCTCAGATTACTTCGGTCTTAGAGATGACAAGCGGGTACAAGTAGCTGTGACCCTCGCCTTTCTTTCGGGAATTATCCAGGTATGCACACACAGTTTGTTGTAAGAGCTGCTGCCAGACTTGCAGCTGCAAGGGGCAGCGGATCTCAGTCAACAGACTCATGCTTCAGCAGTGTGCTGTGTAGAATGCAGGCTGCTTCATGGCAGCCATGCAGCAGAAGTGGCTTGCAGGGAGATGCGTGGGAAGCAAGTCTGTGTCTGGGCTTCTTGGCTTGACTGGCAAAAATAGGACCTCCCCTTTCATTCTTTCCTATCTTGTCAGAAAAGAACTCTACTTGATGTTCCATAAATGCATACAAGCACCTGTTTACTTGTGTCTTGTGTTGTACCTGCCAGTTGAATGGAAGATTTGGTGCACTGATGGCTACTTCCTGAATCGAGGCTATGAAAGGGCCTGGGTCAGGCCTGCCTCATTTGGCTTGGGGATAAGAAGATCTGTCTGCTATGTACTGCTGAGATTCAGATTACAATGAGAGTCACACAGTTCCCGTTTCTCTTCTTCATTAGTTGTGTTTAGGCTTCCTTCGATTTGGGTTTGTTGCCATCTATTTAACAGAGCCTTTGGTGCGAGGATTTACTACTGCTGCTGCAGTTCATGTCTTCACATCACAGTTAAAGTATCTGCTTGGAGTAAAGACTAGCCGATACAGTGGACCCCTCTCAGTTGTGTATGTAAGTAACTACTTTCACTAAATATGTAAATGCCACGTTGTCATGGTCTAGTACTTAAGTCCTTTTCTATTAAAAAAAAGTATTTTGCCACTTAGTAGAACAGTTCCTTAATATTCAAAACTGGGTGTCGGATCTTTAAGTGCTATAGCAATATTTGAGCATCTTAAAGTGTAAGTTGGGTGAGAATAAATCAGCACACTCCAGCGTGAGCAGATGAAACTCATTGCAATGGGTCTCTTGTAGGAAAGCATCTGTCCTCCTAATGAAATAGAAGCCTGAAGCTTTGTATGACATGATTTACTGTAAACCAGAGATGTTTTCCAAAAGTAGGAAATGTTCTCAGAACTTTGTCCGGTCTGTATTTCTTGAGTTTCACACATGGTTCCTGATGGCTGTATTCTTCATTTCCTGTCTGTAAGCTGTTTTGCAGTGTGACTGGACATAAAGTGCTGTGCCATCATAAATGTACCTGTTCTTTAAAGCACTGGAACAGAACTATTTTTTAAAACAAGGCATTCCATGTAAAAAGTACTGTGTATTAAAGACTATCAAATTAGAACTGATTGTTTGGAGCATACAGTGATCCAGTATTTGGCATAGCTCATAGCCTTATTTTCCTTACACCTTCTGTCTAATGCACAACATGTGATTCATAATTATAGGAGAGAAGAGAAACCATGCAGTGTAAAGCTGTTATTTGGTTAATATGACTTCAGTAAATTCAAAAGCTCTTGTTCACTTAAATTTAAAATTGACAGTGGTACTTGGAAAGAAACTTAATAGATACCTTACAGCAAAGTGTTGTTTAAAGGGACATTTCTAATAGAAATCACAACCAAAGCATAAATTAAAGCTTTAGTTATGATTTCAATTAGAAACATTGAGAGTGACTGAGCACTGGCTTAGGTGCCCAGAGAGGTTGTCTCCTTCTCTGGAGATGTTAAAAGCCACCTGGACACAGTCCTGGGTTATGTGCTCAAAGGGACCCTGCTTGAGCAGGGAGGATGCACTAGATGACCTCCAAAGATCCCTTCCAACCTCAATTGTTTTGTGATTCTGTGATTACTTTTCATGTTGTTATGAACAACGGAGTTGAAATGCATCCAGATCTGATTTGCCTACCATTCTAGAAAGCTCCAAGTTTATATAAGCAGTGCTGCAATTTTGCAGACAAAAAACCTTGAGTAGAAGGGTAGGGAAAGTCTCAAGTGTCTGTGAGAACCAAAGCTTTTAAACAGACTGAAGCTTTTTTATTGCTGAGCAATCAGTATTTCAGTTACAGTGGTGAAGGCTGTAGGAAATGTTTCTTGGAAATCTTTCTTGTGTAATTGCACAGATTCAACAATTTGGATGCAAGGCCACACAGGTTTGCTGAATTATTTTGCTAAATTATTACTTGCTGAATTTGCTGTTTAGTTCAGTAATATAGATATGAAGATACTAACTGCCAAACAAATCGGAGGGAAGGTGTGCATTTGAGGTGAGCTGCCAGGACTCTGATAATATCCCTGTAGTTGCTGTAGTTTTCCTTCTGTCTAAAGTAGAATGTGTACATCTTCTTTCAAAGACCTCTCCAGGGGTCATTTATGTCTTCTTTTTAAAATGCTGTGGAAGAAGATGGAGTAATGGTTGGAGGATTTATTTACCCTCTAGTAACTTTTATGTTTCAGCAAGCTTACTTCTTTCACACCCTTTCTAATGGTGTTTTTCAGCTGAAAGAACTTTGCAGTAATGGCCAGTTGTTGCAAGATTGTTGTTATTTAATCACATTGCTATGGTAACTTCAGTGGTGTTATCAGCAGCTTTATCCTTTAGAAATGGCTTTTGCAGCTGTAAATAGATGTGACTTGCCAAAGAATACTTGAAGGTATTAGAAGAGATTGGTATTTACTCCTTTCATGTCGATGCCTGTATGAAATATGTGTGAAAATGCTGAGCATAAGAGATGAGATTTGGTCTTTTCCCCCCATTATAGCAACTGTTCTCAAATTTTTGACCCATTTGAGTAAGATTGGTACTATAAATGGTTGCAAATCTATTTCCCTCATTGAGATACTCTGAACTTCTGTATTTTGTTGGAACAACGGGGATTTGGGTGAAGCAATGATTAGCTGCAGTTATAGATGTAGAATAAAAACAGCAGTGGCAAACACCCTAAGAAAATAAATTTGGATAATTATGACCTTCATGGAGATACTCCTATTGTCTTACAGAGCCTAGTTGCTGTGTTTTCAAAAATAACAACAACCAATATTGCTGCATTGATTGTTGGATTAACATGCATTGTTCTGTTGCTGATTGGCAAGGAAATCAATCTCCGCTTTAAGAAGAAACTGCCAGTTCCTATTCCGATGGAGATCATTGTGGTAAGTCAGTTGTTAAATTCTGTAGCTTAATTACATACCTCTTCTAAAGTTGTAGAATTTTTGTAGAAAAAAATCTCATTTTTTATCAAGTCTTATGGGGCTTTAAGGTAACTTCTATGGAGTGTAATTTGTTTGAGACTTGGTCCAGTTGAGTGTTTGGATGCTCATCAGGTTTAGGCACTGATGTACCCAAGTTTTAGGCATGAGCTCCTAAATAAGAATTGAGCTTTGGCACCTGAGTGAGTCTCGGCATGACATGTCTCTGAGCAGCATGGAGTACAAGAGCTCAGAATCCCCTCCTGAGAAAGGTGCTTATGGATGCCTGTTCCAAAGGTTCTGCAGGGCTTGCTTTCTTTTTAAAATGTCGTGGTAGAAAGAGGAGCAAGAAACAGTGGGACTTCTTCCTTTCTCTATTTCTGAAACTTCTCTATGCATGGATTTTAGTGTAGTCTTCTAAAATACAATCAGTCCTGCAGTCAAGTATCAGACCAACTTACTAGTCCACATCTCACATTAACTTTCACTTTTAAAAGTGTTTGGATTTAAAAATGAGTTCTCAGATAACTGGAGCTAGCAAACAACCTGCGTGGAATCACAGCCAAGGGAGTAGGTGAAGGCATGAGGAATGAAGAAAGGAGGTGCTTCTCAGAGATGATGGAGGAGATGCTTTAGAGTATTGTTTAATAGTAAGGCAATAGCATCACAATCTTGGACCTGTAGCTTTCATTGCTGCTGCACCTGTTATTTTTGCAGATAACATGCATACTCTGCACAAGAAAATATGGCAGCAGAATCCTTCTCTTGCACTGAGTTTCCTAATACATGCTATTCTGTGATGCTGTTTGCATTTCCTACTACATGCTATTCTACCTGGGCTTAGCTCAAGCAAGGGGTATATTTGTGTGATTTGGATCATACCACAACATGCTCCATTTAATTGTCTCCAGCAAATGAAATCAGCAAGGGTTGAAGGTGATGAATGGAAAACTTTGGAACTTCCTCCTTTTATCTGCTTCTATAACCACTAACTCTTAGAAAACTGATTGACAAATGAATGTTATCCTTTGTGTATTACTAACAATAAGCTGTTATTCCTTCAGACATATTTATCTCTTCTTAGCCCTTGATGCATTTGCGGGTTTTTAGGTCATTATCGGCACAGGAGTTTCAGCTGGAATGAATCTGACTGAGTCATATGGAGTGGATGTTGTTGGGAAAATTCCTCAAGGGTAGGGGTGTTACATTCTTATTCAAACTATACTTTTTTCATATAGTGTGTAGCTTTTATGATAGTAATTGTAACCGTTTATTTCTTCTCCAAGGTTAAGTGCACCAGCAGTTCCTGAGATTCAACTCATCCCAGCAATATTTATAGATGCAGTAGCAATAGCAATAGTTGGATTTTCAATGGCTGTATCTATGGCCAAGATCTTTGCCCTTAAACATGGTTACACCATTGATGGGAATCAGGTAAAAGTATTTGAATTTTTCTATGGAAAATGTTCACTATCACCTTCATTTATTTATTAAAGCAGAAAGACATAAGGGACAAGAATGGGTTTTTCTTTCACTGTGGAATCAAGTTTTTGGCAGCCTACACGATTAAATGCCAGGAGTTATTTTAAGCTCTTGTAGCTCTGTTTTAATGATTAGTTACACTTATACCTTTGTTTTGGGAAACTTTGGTTAAAGTTGGATGTGTGCACAAATAATAATTGTTGGGACAGCCATTACTTAGGCTACTCTCCTGGTAGGCACCTCTTTTACTTCTGCATTCTTTCACAGTGAAACATTGAGTTCCCATGTGATAAGTATATTGTCTTCTGTACCAAAGAACCATTACATATGGTTTTAGAAATTCCAATGATGTTTTACTTTTTATTTATCCATTGCAAATAGTTGGTTTGTTTCCTGTGGGTGGTAATACAGTTGTTGTTTGTTTTATTCTTAATAAATAGATATTTTAGAGTAGAAAGTGGAGAACATTATTTGTATGATAAATCATTTTTGATGCAATTTTAGCATTAAAATTCAAGTTATCCATGAGTTGAAAAAGTTCTTAAAAACAAACAACTCTGTCATTCATTTTAATTTTCAGTCTCACTAATCACAGTAACGTTTAAGGATGAGAAATGTCTCCAGCACTTTATCAAATACTTCATTTAACAGATGATTTAATGTGCATTAACTTGTACTTGTGCTTCTCTCACATGCACAAGTTATGATAAGGTAGCTATAAAAGCACTGTAAATAAGAGGTGGTTGTTATTGTGTAAGGATAGCTCCATCTTCATACAGTTGCTAGGTGTAACTTTTGTTTTGCTCTGATTTTTCTTACACAGGAACTTATTGCCTTGGGAATATGTAATTCTGTGGGGTCATTTTTCCAAAGCTTTCCAATCACTTGCTCAATGTCCCGGAGTCTTGTTCAGGAAAGCACTGGTGGGAAAACTCAGGTATGTAAACCCAAATTTGGAGCCAAAGTTTGTTTTCTTTTTTTCCTTTTTTTTTTTTTTTCTTTCAATTTTTTGTGTTCCAAAGCTGAAGACTGGAGTTTCACTAGACTGCCTTATTTCTCTGCCTTGGCCAGAAGAAGAACTGCAGTTTCCTCTGTTTCATATCCTGTCTGGGCCAGGATAGGAGGCTGCATGACAGTGAGAATGGACAAATTTTGTGGGAGGGATCAGAAATGACTCAACTGGCCTTTTGGGAAGCACAGGAAGCATTAGCTCATGAGTAATACTGCCCTGTTGGGGCATTTCTGGCTATTCAGATGTCATTTCTTGCTCATTTTGTTCAGATTGCAGGTGCACTCTCTTCAATTATGGTTCTGTTGGTAATTGTGGCAATTGGATACCTCTTTGAGCCACTTCCACAGGTAAGGTAGTTTTGCCTGCTAAGCACTGCATGTCAGTGAACAGAAGCCAGCTAGTATTGCTTACAGCAGAGATTGTAGAGTGGTTGATGAGTAAGTCCAGTCAGGGCTTGGTTCAGAAACCCTTCAATTTTGTGTAAATTCTTGCTGTAAGTTAGATTGACAATTAATAAATATTTTGGAAAATGCAGCGTGCTGTTTTGCTGTTGTTTTTAATATTGAACATCCTGGACTCTGTTTTTAAGACATACAATTAATATCTTCAAATGATTCCCATTTTGTTGCAGGATAGGAATTCTGGAAGGAGGCTGAAAAGTTAAATGAGAGTTATAAATCAGCTGGAGAGGGTTGGGGTTTGGTGATGGCTCAGCATAATGAGTTGAAGTAAAAACAATTTTACTTATTTCTATTAAAATTTATTCATGTGGATGGATGCACACTGATCAAAAAAACCCCACATGATTCTGATGACATGCACGGGATGATATGTGATCCCTGTTTTGTTGTTTTGTGTTTGTTTGCTTTCTTAATAAGATATGTATCTTGGCTTACACCCATATGACTGCACAGAATTTTTACAAGATATTGCAGAGAAACTTGAAGATTGAGATTACAGTCCAGCTGCTTCAAGTACTGCAGGCATTATAACTGCAGCAGCCTGAAGCTCAGGAATACATGATTTCTCTTGCTGGGAAGGACAGTAAATCAAATTGTACTGATTCTGGCTTGCCATTTCTGTGACAGGAAGAAAAATATATCTCCACTGAACTACCTGAAAAGTTGTTTGTTAAGCTGAACATCTGCAGTAGACCTATATCAGTTTTATGAGCACAGAAAACAGTTATTTTCAATGCTTTGAAGTAGGTATATTTTGCTTCTGAAAATAACATTTTTGTAATTTTCCTAGACTGTGCTGGCTGCAATTGTAATGGTGAACCTGAAAGGAATGTTTAAACAGTTTGGAGACATTGCTCACTTCTGGAGAACCAGTAAGATTGAACTGGTGAGTAATGGACACTTAAAGCATATATTTAACTGCAGTAAAAGTTTTGCTCCTCCCTATCCTCCAAAACGGCATAGAAACTTAGCAGGAAATTACAAATTGCATTGTAACACATTGAATACCCTTGGAGAGTGATCTGTTGCAGACAAGAATGTTTTTGTGCTTGTTCAAAAGAGTTTAGCTCAGATCAGAAGTAGTTTAGTTGTGGTAGAAGCAGAGCTTTTGCAGTGTTGCTATAGGAACTGTACTGAAGGCTGTAGGAATGTCTGAAAGGAATTTGAAACAGAGTAACAGAAAACTACATGAAAGCATTTGTCATCCTCTAAGATTAACCACAAACCTGTCCATAGTGATTTTCTGGATTAATGTTAGCTTGTCATTGACATAAAGTAAGATGATTTGTGATTTGTAGCAGTGTGCTTACTTTTGGGGGAACGTGGAAAGGTGGCAGAGACCTCAGTGTACTGACACATAAGTAGTTCTTGACCTCATGGGTCAGATACCCAACCTCAGGAGTTAATTGCAGCCATATATATATGATGATTTCCAAAATTCTGGACAACTGCAGAACTAAATCCTTGAGATCATCAGAATAAAATGGTATGTCCCCATTATTGGCTTGAGCTTAGAGATCTGTGAAATAGCTCAGAAATGCAACTAGTTTCTATATGGTATGGCACAGAGACCTTAGCACACTTGAAGCACTGAATTCTTCCTTTTCAGTAGCAAGCTCCTCTCAGCATATGTATGGAATCAGGTGCCTCATCCAGGCAAAGACAATTAATTGTTCAGGAGTTCTCAGGGCAATCCTTCTTTATGTATTTTATTTATACAGCTAACAGTTCATGCTGCAAGTAGCAGAGTTTGCAACAACTGCTCAGTAAAAGATGAAAATAAATGAGAGCTACTTTAGCACACTTTGTATGTTTCTTTATCCTTCAGCATTGGGAGTCTGCTGTTAACTCAGTTTGGAGAATAGGACTTAATGTATTTATTAATTTTGGACAATTTGTCAGATGTTATGTTAATGTGCCTTGAGCTCTTACACGCTTTTCAAAGGTTAAGGCAATTACAGTCTGCTATCATGATGAATTACATCCTAGCCTGTTCCTGAGCAGAAGAGGTACATAGGCTTCAGGCTGAACAATGGTATTGTTTTTGTGTTAACAGGAGATGCATATTAATTCAGAACTTTTCTTTGTTTTAGGCCATCTGGGTTGTAGCTTTTGTGGCTTCTCTTTTCCTGGGACTAGACTACGGCTTGCTTACTGCAGTAGCATTTGCAATGATAACCGTTATTTACAGAACACAAAGGTCAGATTTCTTCTTTATTAACATCAGTGTTTGTTGGACTTCTATGTGGTTTTGTTTGTTTAAGGGATGCAAATAAGCAGCAGACCTTTCCCTTCAACTGCATACAGTATAGAATCTGCTTAATAATGTAGTTCATGCAGGACATGACCCATGGCCCTGATCTTGGGTTCAAATTTTATTTTTCTGAGAACAGAATTTCAGTCATAGATGGGAATTTTGAATTCTTACTTAATTTAATCTTGTTTAACTTGTTTTTAATGCTTGGAATTCAGAACTTCAAACCTGTTTGGTGTTAGGTTCAGTAAATGATTAATTTTTCTGTGCACTGTCACAGTCAAACTAAAGAAGCTGTGTCAGATTATCACTAGCTGAATGTTTAAGTATTTTATAAAGAAGTTCTAATTCATCAAAAAAGTATCCGTGCCCTTCCAGTTTTTCAGATCACTTCTTGCTCTCAGTACAAAGCTTTTAGTTCACTGTAAAAGTTGTCTTCCAGATCTAGAGCAGAATGATTTCTAGCATGTGTGAATAGGACTTCACCTGTTACACAAGGTCCCTATGCTCAAGGTGTTAGTTATCTAGATGGAAAATCTGTAAAAGTCTTCATTTCCCATCTGCATTGGAGTGAAACCAAATCCTGAGATTTCCACTCTGCATAAATAAGCATATTCTTCTGTCAGCTGTATGTGGTTTGATCCTTGCAAACTTCACAGTTCTTTGCTGTCATACTGCCTCTGAGTTGGGAATGTTCATCTTCTCAGGCATGCTTGACCTGGGAGCAGGCTTTTTGGAGCTGCAGCATATATTGTGCCAGTCCGAGCTGCTGTACTTGTAAGATAGTCAATGAAGTAGCACCAGTTCAAACCAAAGAAAATTTGCTCTGTAAATTCCACATGCTGTGGCCAATGCTGTTCAGAAAATGGCAGCACTACAGTGCTGTTTCTAGATCATTTCTGCACTGACAGAAGCAATTGGCATGACTTATCACTCAATAGCCCCTTGGTTTTTTTTCTTCCACACTACCCACTGCATTTGAGCACATTTAGATAAAATTGTGGCAGACAGAACGACTATTTAAAATAAGATTCAAAATATTTTAAGTAGTCACTTTTCCACTTTTTAAGTGATAATAGTGAAATGTTTGCCTCTGTTTCTCTCCAGACCTCAATACAGAATCCTTGGTCGGATTCCTGACACAGATATCTACTGTGATGTGGAAGAGTATGAAGAGGTAGGAGTGTATTTTTGTGTGTGGTTTTATGTATTGGAACAAAGATGACTGTGGCAGCTGTCTGGTGTGCACCTGTGATATTCTTTCAGGAAGCAAATAAATGTTAATAGGAAAAGCCATATTGTTTAGAATGCTACCTTCTTGTCCTGCATGTATGTTTGACTAGGAGCTGATAAAAAATAACCTTTACGCTAATTATCATTGTGCTGGCCTAGTACAGAATGGTAAGATTTGTAGAAATATAAATGCTGTACCTGCTGTGTACACAATTGCAAACAAGGCCAGCTTCTTTAATTGTGTGACACTACTGGAAGGCTGGAATGCCAGGCTGAACAAGCCCAACTCCCGCAACCCTTCTTCACAGGAGAGGTGCTCCAGCTGTTTGATCATCTTCATGACCCTTTCCAACAGCTCCACATCCTTCCTGTACCATGGGCCCCAGGCACAAGCTTTATTAAACAGCATCTCCCTGCCTTCATCCTATCCCCTGCTCATTAAACAGGCTTGATTAATGGCATAATTGCTTGCCATGCGCTTAGCTTCTTATTAATGTGATATTGTTCGACCAAAAGCTGGCAAAAGCAGTATGTTTTTAAATACATAGGATCTAGCAATAAATGAGCTAAGCATGCTGCATTTATTCACAAACAGCAGCTACAATTTCCTGTATGCTTTGCCATGTTCTCATAGGTGCTGCTTTGAAGGCTACATCCCTTTTTACTCAGGAACCAGTTGATAAAAACCTATATGAAAAGACCATGCAGTAACTGAAAACATTCTCTCACCAGTAGTTCTATTTAGAATATGATGCAAAGTATTGTGTGTGTGTGTGTGTATATATATATGTATGTGTGTGTATATATATATATATATATATGTATGTATACGGACATGCTTATAGCCATATTCAAAGAAGAGGAGACTTTGTTTTTGTTACACCGAGTCCAATTTGCTTTTGCTACTCCTGTATAAAGATGAGGTTGGCAGCATAGGATCTCTGCTGCTGGTCAGGTCGTTTTCATGTAAAATGTCAGAGTGCAGGCTGCTCAGAGATGACTTAATTTAAAGTAAAGGTAAGAAGTGATATTGAGACCTACAAAAAGGCCTGTTTACAACCAAGATTCTTAAAGGCTCTTGCTTGTGTAGCTGAGGACGCAAGAAAGAAAGAAGGAAATCATGCCCACATAAAGGGAGGCTAAAAGAAAGTGTTCCTAGATCTGCATGATTTCCTCATATTAATATCAGCCGCAAATAGAAACATCAGAGAACTGTAAATATTTCATTCCTTCAGATGCTACATCTTTGTTTGTTCTAAACAGAAGTGTCACATGACACTGATTCTGTGCAATATGACACCTGGAAGGGTGGAGGCTCTGATCTTCCAGTTGGCTTTGCTCACAGCACTGCTGACTATCCTTGATACATGCCAATACCCATTCTGAGTTGGCCTTTGGGCTGTGTGTTTACAAGTATCCTCATGTCTTGTACCTATGCAAGGCAATACTTCACACATCAATGTTTTTTTTTTCCTTAGGTTAATGAATACCCTGGAATAAAAATATTTCAAGCTAATGCGTCACTTTATTTTGCCAATAGTGAGTCATACACAAGTGCACTGAAGAAAAAGGTGAGTAAAGCAAAATCTTTAATACCTATGTCTTGAAATTTCAAACTTATTTTTCTGAAACACATTCATCTTTCAGGCCCTTCAGGTGTAGCCCCTAGTGCAGTGTTTCTCTGGTGCCCCCCGGTCATCAGTAAAATATGAGAAGGTAATCCTGCAGCCAACTGCACACCATTTTAGCAAACAGCAACACAGGGAGGGAATAAACAACATACAGAGTATGCTTCACCTCCTGCCTAACCCAGGTCTGACTGAGTGGGGATGGCAGTAACAAAACTGCCTGACCTGATAACAATTACATCCTAATTTCTGAACCATTTTTCTGTAGCTCCCTTGACGAGTCTTACACAAAAGAGGTGGGTGTACTTCTTCAGAAAGCAAGAGGTATTAGTGATTTGTGTCCACACACACTTATCTCCCCTTCACTTTCTGCACTCAAATCAGCATTCTGTTGAAATATGGCACCTCTGATCTCAAGAGAGGAATATTATG
The DNA here is from genome assembly GCF_019238085.1 of Lagopus leucura. NCBI lineage: Eukaryota > Metazoa > Chordata > Aves > Galliformes > Phasianidae > Lagopus > Lagopus leucura. The sequence continues at coordinate 11,840,279 of NW_024962265.1, read as the reverse complement.
CATCTCTTCCTCATCTTAACACAGTGCTTGCGAAGATTATTCCTTCTTCCTTTATACTGTTCTCACCACCACCAAGGAACACTGAATAATGCAGGCATCTTCAAAATTTATGGCAGTGATGAATTCAGTGCTAATTGATACTGCGGTGTCATCCTAACAAGCTCAATCTCGTCTGATCGTGCTTTCTTTTCATGCCAGACTGGAGTGGACCCTTGTGCCATATTAGCAGCAAGAAGAAAAGCCCAGAAGAAGCATGCCAGGGAGGTAGAGAAGGCCAATAAAGTAAAAAAGAAGGCTGTACTGAAGCTAGTGAATTCTGCGGTAAATATTCGCCTCTACTTTATCATGATGCTCTCTGGTATTACCATTCTTGTTCATACGGGGTGCTACTCAGGCAGGAAAGCTTGGAATACAAGCACTGTGAAGTGCTGTGAAGTGTAAAGGTCAGACTGCTAAGGAATACTGTGGGTCAGAGGATCGTGACTGCAATGGATAATCATGTTGAACCTTAGTTACATTCAGGTGCAGCGTTAGTGGAGCAGAGCCTTTCACACTGTCATACTGTAACAGCAGTGCTGTGAGCAGAAGATGGAGGATCCTATTTCTGCTCGTCCCTCCTACATTCTTGGACTAATCATGCAGAAATAGGATATAATAAAATTAATTTAAATGAGGAGCTGTAATAAATAGATACCATCTGCACTGTTGATTCTGGCATCTGGAAGAACATGTGTGTGGAGAGGAAGGGGATCTACACTGGATGAGTACTGGCTATCGTTTAATTGTATTTATCTTCTCTCACAGACCAATGATGTGGAAGCGAGCGTAAAACATGAGATAGCAAATGACGGGTTACCTGTAAATGGAAAATTTGCATGTGTGGATGCTGGTGTACAAGATGGGTCTCCTGATGAGCTTGAACACTTTGTGGAGCCCAAAACAAACATCCATTCTTTAATTCTGGATTTCACCCCAGTGAACTTTGTGGATTCAGTTGGAGCAAAAACATTAAAATCAGTAAGTTTTTGTTTATTTGTTTGTTTTTCAAAAACACAGATAACATGTAAATTAAGTTCCCACCAGGAAGCCTGTCCTGGGATGTAACTGTCAGCTGGGATACAAGACCAGTATCTCATATAATCACGGCTTTAATTCTGTAGCTCTGTAAGTTTCAGCTGAGTACTGGGGAATGTGGAAAGTGCAGCTCTCATGGTAACCAGCTTACATCTTCCAGAGCTGCTATGTGCACAATGCTATACCCGTGTTTAACTTTGGTTTAACTGTATTGCAGGTTATAAAAGAATACAAAGAAGTTGGTGTCTGTGTCTGCATTGCCAGCTGTAGTGGTGAGTTGAGCTTTTGTGTGACCTTTGTAGGAAAGACTATATTTCATCTCTTTTCCTCTGGCCTTGAATTTATTTTCTGCTGCCAGGTGCCTCAGTAGTGTCAGTGCTAATTTTGCATTAGAGTTGGATTTGGGGAAGAGCAAGCTCCTTGAGTCTTCACTTTGCTGGAAGTGAAACATTGATGTAATGAGTTCTCTGAGAACTAGATCTTGCTTCCATTTTTTCCAGCTGGCAAACTGTGAATGGTACACACACTGTAGCTTGCACTTGTTCTAATAATGTAATAAGAAAAGCTTGAAGTGTTCTCAGCTTCAATATTTGGAACTGTAACATCTTCAGCCAATAATGGACTTCTCTGTATAGCTAGAAAGGAGAATTACTTTCTTTTGTAGTAGAGGAGTAATGATTCGTCCGGATGTTTTAAATGTTTTAAATAGTGACAAGTAGGACTCAATAATTCTTGTCAGTGTCTTCCTGAGATACTGTTTTCCATCCTTGTACTTTGGTTTGTGCACTGATGCCATGTTTGTGTTTTTGTTTTTTTTTTTATTTTGTAGGCCCAGTAATGAATGAGCTGACCAGACTGAATTTTTTTGATAACACTGTAACAAGAAAGTTGCTGTTTCACAGTATTCACGACGCTGTCCTTGCTTGCCAAGTGAAAGACAGGTCTGCTTCACAGACTGCCTTGGACCACTGAAGAGTGGCAACTGGCAAAATGGACATAGAACTTATGCTGATAGAGACTTTCTTTGAATATTCAATTTGCACAGGTTAAAGAGTACCTAAGGCTGCCTGTACGTACGGGTATAGAGTGGGGCTTACTTTCTGTAGGAAGAATGGACAAAGAATTGAAAGCCTTCATGCTCTTGAATTTTTTCCTTCAATCAGGGTATAGCTGTTCAGTGACATGACCTCACAATTATGCAAGATGAGAGAAGTTATTGTATTATGCTACAATCTGATAGACAAGGTGACATTCCTATTCCTGTTGAGAAAATGGGCACTTTAACTCACTTGCAGAAGATAGCTGTTCTGCAGTTCCAATGTACTGTACCAATGTCTTTACAGAATTTTCTTAAACAGTTTTTAAAGCCTCATGTCAACATCTGCATACCACAGATTTATATAAACTAGTACTCTGCCAGCTGGATCAATGAATTCACACTGGTGACATTAGCTGCTGTTCTTTTTAAATCTTGATGGTACCATTTTGTTTTTTTAAATATCTAACCTGTCCCAAATGTACTGATCTCTTCATTGCCCAGTTATTTTCACTGTGAGTTTCATATTAGAAAACCTTTGTTTAATTATTATGTTATCAATATGGTACTTACACTGCCAAAACCATGTTATACCTTCTAGAAAATACTACAACACATTTTAAGCAAAAATTATGTTGTCCTCATGTTTGAAGACAAAAGTTGTGTATGCCAGGAATGAGGTCTGATAAAATGGACTTAAGAAATGATGCCCTATATGCAGTCTCTTAAGCTGGAATAGAAGGTTAGATAGAGCCTGAAGTCTCAAAGGTCCAAGAGAGAAGTACTTTTCCATTGCCTGAGATGTCTTTCTACCTACCAGCACAGCTGCTTCTGCCTCAGCTTTTAAGTGTTTGTGAAATAGATTTCAGTAGAACTCAAAAATGCATTTGGCTATTTATAATGAAAAAGTAGGTTCTTTTTTCTTTCTTTTTTCTTTCTTTTTTCTTTCTTTTTTCTTTTTTTTTTCTTTCTTTTTTCTTACTGTTTAACTTCAGGTTAAAACATAAAATTTGGAAACACTTCAAGCAAAATAATGCCTGTTATTCCCTGAACTATCAGTATGAAACTGGTTAGAGGTAGGAATCTGGAAGTGTTCCTCTGTGAGATATTTCAGTAGCACATGGGCAGTAGAGGAGGATCAGTGCCATTTTGTTTTGCACCCTCAAAGCAAAGGTCCTGTGCAAGCAGAAATTCAGATGATTTCCTCTCTTCTTAGTGCAGAACTTGCTACTTTTTATTTTGGTTCACACTGTTGCAATTATGGTTTGCTTCAGGCAAACCGAATTTCCCAAGAACCAGGGGCAACAGGAAGATGTTTTCTTTCTCCAAATGCCCTGCCACCAGGGATAGAAAGCTTTCTGCATCAGAAGATACTGCTTAGCTAGAGTTCAAAGTGTGAATGCACGTTAACACAGTGTGCGTTTACTTAAACAACTTTGGGTACATTTTATAATGTTTACTAGTTTGACAAGCCTTTGTATCTGCATACAGTATATATTTTTCTACTTTCAGCTTGTTGCAGCTTTGGTTTTTAACTATGTAGTCTCTTCTGTTCACATCAAAATCCTGTCCAATTCTAAAATAAAGTGATTATCAGTACAAGTCGAAACTGTCCACTTTGTCTCAGCAAGACACTGCATGTGGGACAAGCCAAGGACTGCAGGACTGCAGTCTGTTGTTAAGGGGTGGGCTGGGAAGGGTTACCACTGGTATAGAGGTCCTTCTGGGCATCAAATCCAGCATGCAAACATCAATGCTTCTGAAAAAGAAACCTAACAAAAATATGCATCTCTCTCTTGCTCATTTTAGCAGCCACGTACAGTCTAAGTTGGTCTTGGGAAGTAGTTGGTGCTGTTTTTCTTTCCCTTCTTCCTCCTACTTGTGCACATCTTCTGTTCTTTAACTAGGACTTTCAGAAAAGCTCTAGAAATGTTATGCCTACTTATGGTTCTACTTCAGTAATCTGTAGCTTCTGGGCAACTAATGCTTTTCCCAGGCAAGATACCTTTCCCTAAAAGTGGTCAGCTGTATTTTGTGGCATCAAATGAGCAAACAAGTGCGCACGTATATGTGGGGTTAGGTTAAAGCAATACAACCGTGCGTACACCAGATTTGATACTACCCTTCTGAAGGAGGGGACAATCTTCAGGTGAATATACAGGAAATCCTCCCTACTGGTGGGCTAACAGAAATTAAAGATGATGAGGGGGGAACCAAACGGATGTCTTCTTCACAGGTAGTTATGGACTGCATTACCCATCGTTCAGAGTTGAGGAAGCGTTCCCTGTGTTGGGGTTATCATCCTTTGCATTGCATTCTTCATAGCGGCTCTGAAGCACTTCCACAAATCATGCTGATGCAGATCTGCACTGAAGTTTGCTTGCTTTCTAGTGTTCAGGTTCCTGCTCCTCACCCTTCTGGCTTTAGCACCCCCATAGAGCCCTCTCTGCACCAGGCCACACCATGATGCAATTAATGCTGCTCTGCCTGGGTAACTGCTGAAAGAATGGATCAAAAGCCTTTGTCAAGGCCATCCTACATGTGGCCTGTGCAGCACTAGCACTGTGCAACTTGCTCCTGATTATTGCCAGCACTGTTGTAATCCATCCAGCAACATAAAATCTGGAAGCTTTTGTTGAGTCTCACGGTCGTGTGCTTTGCTGCTATCAGCTGACCCAGTGCTTCCTACTCCAGCCCATTACCTACTGAAAAGCTCATCTCCCCACTGCTGTTTAGATAGGATTTAAACTCTCAGTTATCTTAAGCTTGTCAGCACGTCAAACAAACTCACATCTTTTGAACTCAGGAGAGGGCTCTGCTCTTTCTCCTCTTCATTACATTTAGATCCTCACTGCTGCAACCTCACCGCAGCAAATAGCACTGCACAACCCAAGTCTGGGTTGATGCTGAGATGCTACTTAATTTTCAGAATATTCCCTTCCCCCATTCTCTGCAAAAGCACGAATTATACAGGATACCTGATCAGTTCCAAATTCTTTGTACATCCTTTACTCATCCTGCTCAAGCATTTAATTTCAAGCACTGTATTGATAATCTGATATTGAATCATTGCTAATTTCTGAGCCACTTTACTTTCTGGCTCAAAAAATGGCAACATTCTCTTCCTACCACTAAACCTGCACCCCTCTCCAAAAATGTTCTTACAAAAATAACCATTGAGATCAGTTTTTTGATCAGACATGGGCAAATACACCAAAATGCCTAAATTTGTTTATTAAGGCACTGATGCTTTGGCCAAAAGTCTAACAAAATCCATTCACTGCATACACTTTTCCTTCTGCATACACTTCTTTTATAAGAAAGCCTGATTTAACTTTTCTCATATTTAAGATGTAACAGTTCCCATAAAGCTTTACATTCCCATGTTCCTTCAAGCTTTTTTTCTATTTTCATGCAACGCTTGAAAAAAGAGAAAATGAAAGGCTTGGTTTTCAGTGACCAAGCTGCAAGAACATGGTAGATGAATAAAGATCCCCCTTTTAACGTTGTCTGCTACAAATGTTGTCTAACTGTAAGCTATGAAGGATGAGTACCCAGTCGAGGTCACCCTCTGTGTAAAGACATATCAAAACTTAGGAAGCACTGCAGTCACTTAGGAATGCTGTGGTGCCTCTACAGCAGAGATGATAGGTTTGGGGGTATAAACAGTGACTGGGGACCTAGCTCAACATTGCCTTGTTTCATGTTATGTACACCCTTTAAAAAATATATTGCTATGTTGTTAGACTTCGAGATTTCTTTAGCAGCAAGACTCCACTAAATGCAAAACTCATTCATAAGGAAATCCCACCTGTTGTTTGGAACGCTTCATTTATTTCTAGCTTCCAAGAACAAGCCAGGAGTTACCACATACATACAGATTTTGGTTTCACAGAAAATTGAACTGCAGAAGCAGGAAAAGCACTCCAAGATATCAGTTGTAGGTCATGTAGCGGGGAGTAGCGCTGAATTTTGCGTAGGATTTAATGACTTTGTTCACTGCCTCTAAGAAGTCTTTCTCAGTAGCAATTTTTCGGCGTGCTCGGATTGCAAACATGCCTGCCTCTGTGCACACACTGCGAATCTCAGCTCCTTTCAAAAAAAAAGGACAAATAAGTTCAACACTGACCACCAGTGGAGACGAAGCATACACAGAATGGCTAAATGAAAATTCACCTTACCTGTGCTATTAGGACACAGTCGAGCCAACAGCTCAAATCTTATGTCCCTTTCAACACTCATGGAGCGAGCGTGGATCTTGAATATGTGAGTCCGCCCCTGGAAAAGCACAGAAGACAGAAATGTTCACACTGTGAAAGAGGTGACGACTTGACCTGCTCTCAGTGCAGCTGTCCTCTTCCCCAGCAAGGGCAAATGGAAAATAAAATTCTTACTTGGTACCTGACTGTCGTTTCCTATGTCTGGACTAGAATAATTGAGCAATGGAATAATAACTGTCCATGAAACTGAATTACAAAAATATCTTAAAGAGCTCTACTGGGAGAAGTACTTCAAGAAAGCTCTCAAAAAGAACTAAATAACACACACTCCAACTTAAGATCTAAATTATAGAACCAGTTAAAGGATTATCTATTAAGATTGAAATATACAGCAAACATAAATACAGGTTCTTTGCCAGGGATGAAATCTGGGCAGCGTGAGAAAAGTTTCCTTGGCACATACTTAATCCCCCAACTTTCCATGGAGTTTCACATAAGTTAGGAGCGCTGCTTTCAGTAACTCTTGTAAACTGCATCCAGACAGTAATGAAACACACTGAAGAAACACTGATACCAGAAAATACTCGGCAGCGAAAAAAAGCATTCTGACCTCTAGATCAGGCAAGCTGAACTCTATCTTCCTATCCAACCTGCCAGGCCTCATTAGAGCTGGATCCAGAGTATCTGGCCTGTTTGTAGCCATCAGCACTTTGATATTGCCTCGTGGGTCAAAACCATCCAACTGGTTGATCAGCTCCAGCATCGTGCGCTGCACTTCGTTGTCACCCCCAGCACCATCATCAAAGCGAGCACCTGGACAGACAAAACACAGAACAGCAAAGAGACCTTCAGAGCAGGCAGATATCAAAGCTGCTGTGTGTGGGAAAGCAGGAGAAGAGTATTTAAATTACACACAAATATTTGTGATGAGTTGAAAGAAGATATGAAGGAATTCATTGAAAATAGCACAGTTCAAATAAAAAGTGAGTATCTGTCAGCTATAATAAGTGCTGTGTTTAGTGGGAAATATTAGTGATAGGTGGACAGTTGGACTGGATGATCTTGGAGGTCTTTTCCAACCTTGGTGATTCTATGATTCCACGATTCACCCTTAACATTAAAGGGCCCATTTCCCTGCTAATAACAGGCCAAACTGCTGAGATTTATAAATGGGCTGGATTTCTGTTTTAACATCTCCCCTCAACCAAAGTCTACTTTCTCAGGACTGAAATACTTCTTTCTTCAGGGGGGAGGGGATGAAATGTGATTTTTAGGTAGTAGTAAAGATTTGCCAAATAGTCTAGAACCTGAAGGGGGTTTCAGTTTACAGTACTTCTTCCAAACACAGATTTTTTTTTACTAAAGTTTAAGTTATCTGCATGTTCCAAACATGCTGAGATGACTTCTCATCTGGGCTAAATATGTCTTAAAGCTATGTAAGCCACTTCTTGACACCTTCTCAGACTGGGACATGCTGGTAGTAGTTTTGCTAAATATTTAGAGTATTTAGGTATTTACAAGCATAATTCTTGAAATGCAGCAACCAAGATAAAGAATTCAGGCACGAAAGGAAAATCTGCAATTTCTCCCATGAAGTCAGAGCTATGCATAGTACAGACATACCTCCAATGGCATCAATTTCATCAAAGAATATAAGACAAGCTTTTTTAGTTCTGGCCATTTCAAAGAGTTCACGAACCATTCGAGCTCCCTGAAAGCAAAATGAATCAAGACTTTGTTACAGACTCAAAGCATGTTAAAAGGAAAAATTTCATGCCTCCAAACAATTCTAGCTTCCAATGATAAAACTCTTTTACTAGTATAAATAACCAAACGTTCATAAATCTGATAGCAATTTATAGATGAGAGACGGATTACTATTCTTGAACTCAGAAAAAGTACAGATGACATCAGGGCCAACTGAAAAACAAGTGGTAGAACTGGAAACAAAATCCTCATTCCGAAGTCCTCCCATAACACAGATTACACTCCACACTGCAAAATTCATTCAATTGGTGACAACATAGTTCATGTGTTGTAACTGATTGCCCAATCTACATCCATCTGCCTGACAGTCCCTCTGCCCCCTTGTATCTCCAAGCATGCTACTATGTTCATCCATTAGACTTACTAGGGTGCCTTATCCCCAGGACTACAAGCCTGTGATTCACTCCACATTTCATTAAGAATTGGCTCTTACCTCTCCCACATACTTCTGCACCAGCTCAGATCCAATTACTCTGATGAAGCAGGCATCAGTCCTGTTAGCAACAGCACGGGCACAAAGTGTTTTGCCTGTACCAGGAGGCCCAAACAAAAGCACTCCTTTGGGAGGCTCAATTCCAAGGTTAACAAATCTTTCAGGCTGCAATGGTGAGAAACAGAAGGCAGCAGAGATTACATGCAAATTCAGAAAATCATCAGTGAAGAACAAAACAAACCAGGCTGGCCTGGATTTCATTTGTCAGAACTAGACCTCTTTTCCCTTGACATTTTACACACAGCTTTATCTTTTCTTGCTTTTTCAAATGCTAAAAGATGATCAGCATAGCTTTAAAACAATTAAAATTCCAACCTGAAGGTTACTTACGTGAAGAAGAGGGGTTTCAACCACCTCTCTGAGCTTTTCAATCTGCTCTTTACAACCACCAACATCACTGTAAGTGACATCTGGTTTTTCTTCCACCTGCACAACAAAAAGATAAGTGAGCAGTTAACACCTTGATGCAGCCTCTGTAGGCTTTCAACTGCCAAGAATAAAACTGTAAGTAATCAAAATTAGGAGAGAGAACAAAGCAAAGTAAAATAAGTAAAGGTAGTTCTTACTTGCATCATGGTGACTGTGGGATCGATCTTTGGAGGCAAGGGGATGTGGATTTGATACTTGTTTCTGTCCACTCTGGTGAGAAGGCATAAAGAACATTTATTTTAACAGCAGTTAATAAAACTGTCACGAACAACTAACTGCAAATTAGAAGAAACTGAATTCTTAAACCATTCTTTCCTCTGGCATCAAGATAACCCAGCCCTTAAAGCTAGCAGAATGGCTTGAGATCGGAATTCCTTCTGCAGAGGATCTTAATATTTCAAAAAATACTAATTCCAAAATATTTTAAAAACTAAACTTCAAAATATCCCAGAGAACAAATTGGCAAAATATTGATTCTCAAGATAATTGGCTTCATCTCTTCAGCAAACATTTCCTGCAGCTACTCTGTGTGTATCTGCCAAGAAGGCCAAGGTGGAAGCTTGCTGCTCAGGTTACCTGAAAGCAGGGACTATTGAGGCCCACACTGAAAAGTTTCAGTCTGGTGCACTGAACTGACTTTCACCAGAATGACATCAAACTCAAAATACCCTGAACACCGTGTGCAGATTAGCAACTGCCTTCCAACAGAAAGACCTTATTGGTATGATTTCAATCCCTGTGAAAATACCAAATGACAGTTGCTGATCTGCCAAACTAATGGATCAGATGAGAAGCTTCAGCCTTCAGTAAAACTGTAACACAAAGGATTTTGCTTACCCAACTCTCATGCCTTCTTCTATGTCAGTAGGTGCCACCTGGTCACTGAGATCCACCACAAATTTGGCAAACTGCTTGACATTGATAATGTACTTGGGATCCTCAGAGTCTGCATTGATTATCTTTGTACATCTAATACACAACATACAATTAACATCATCAGGAAAAGAATTAACTGCTTGCCTACTTGTGTAAGCATGAGGATAGAGATGGTGGATATACGCTCCCAGCACACTGAAAGAGCTACACAACCTGTGATTCCAATATTATAGCGTCATACAACGGTAACAGACGCACAAGTAGCACAGACATCTGTAAGGAAATGGTTTGGTCAGGGCTTGAACTAGTAACTGAGCACCTGGTGAAGGCGTGTGGCTGGCCTAGGGAGCAAGGCAAATTGTTTGCACTTGTGCTCCCCACATGACCAGAAGGGGCGGAGCCACCCTGGGTTCAGATTTGGGCTAGTCACTGAAGACAGAGCATCTCTTAGACCTAGGCTGCTTCCTGAGGAGTGCTGTACAGCCAGAGAGCTCCTTCACCAGCTGGGCAAGTTCAACTTTTCTTTCTGTATGAGACTGTTGGCCTACCTGCCGATACCTTGCCTGGTATTGCCAAGAACCTGTCAGAAGCAATTCTGCTTCTTCATAAGCATAACATCATGTATCATATTTTATAAACATTTTGTATGCTTTTTGATACAACGGTAAAAAGTACTTCCAATTTGCACAAAATATGACTCTTCTTCAAAAAGAAAAAGAGTTTGTGAGTTATAAATTGCTTTTTTAACACTAGGCAGCTCCACCATAAGGACAAAAAAAGAATGCACCCACCTGGCAACCTGTAAAGGCTGCTCACTTTGGAGAGTTTGCTTATCTGCAGCCAGATCCCAAAGAGCAGGAGGAGCCAGGCCAGTGTCGGATTCCTTAATTCCTGTGTACAACACAGACAAGGTGAGGTGGAAGAAGCAGCTGGTATGTCTTCAAACATCAATAACCTTACACACAGGCCACCAGGAAACTTCCTGAGATCTCTAATTAAATGCAAAAGCACAACTTTAGTGAACTTCAAGTTTCCTAAAGATACAAGACTATGCCAGCTGAATATGCCAGGCTACCAACACCACTAAGCTAACTGTTCTGCTATGCTTCTCTTCATTGGGCAAGGAGTGGCACCACTACTTACTGATAATTTGTTGACTTTCTGCAGTACACAGAAGTTCACTCATGATTCAAATGTAGATGGACACCCATAAGTTAACTAGTGACAGAGGATTTGTTTCACACTACTGTAATGAACAGGCTTACAATTTTAAATACAAATTTGTTAAACTACAAATGTATATGTGCAGCTTAGCCCTGCCCAATCAAAAGCAAGACCATCACCTACAAAATAAAAATTGCATGTTACAAAAATAAAGAAATGCAGCCTTTGGCAAAAAATAAAAATCATCAAAGAAGTGGTTTGAAATCAGCTTCTTCAAATACTCATTTTTGTAGCTCTTCTACTGAACACCATGTTAAGAAAGAAAAATACCAGTGAGCTCATTGATTTTCTTAAGTAGTTGTTGAATATCATCTTCTACTTGCTTGATCTGCCTGGAGTATGTGCTCTGGCCCTGGAAAAGAAACATCACATTGATTTTTGCAAATCAATAATTTCATGTTTAGGAAAAAGTGACAATAACTGCTGAGCATCAAGATATTCAGTAGATGGGTTTGGTATAACAAAAACTACTGATCACAGCCAAAGACAACATTGTTAAGCTCACATTATAACATTTCTGTTAACTCCGAGCAGGGTGCAGCTTCACAGTTCTGAGCATTGTGCAAGTGGAAGCTTTTTCACATCTTTACTCACAGATTTGTTTTTGCTTTTGAATTTGTTTGGTCTTATGTTTTTTTAACCATTCTTAAGTTTCAAAACAAGTCTTAGTAAAGATTACATACAGGAGTTCTGCAAACAGCACAGAAGTGAAAAATCCTTTTTGTATGAGTGCTTTTATTTCCTCCCCAAACTCTCTACCAGCCCCAAATATAGCAGAATCTTCACGGTGCACATCAGAAGCCATATTCTCATCTGCGATAAAATATTTTATTGCATCGCCCTGCCAAACGCAGGCAGACCTGGATTTGCTTTACAAGGTCCTCCTTGTATCAATTTGCTAAAAAAAAAAAAAAAAAAAAAAAGCCACAGTGGTCTCAATCTGTACTTCAAGGCCCCTAGTTGCAGGGTTGTACTATCAATATAATTCAGACTTCTGACAAGCATGTCCACATCCCAACATACACTTAGCAGCAAGTTTCTTTATCCTGAAGAGTTCTTTCATAGACCCGCTGTAGAATCGTTTAAGGTTGGAAAAGATCTCTAAGGTCATCAGTCCAACTTATGCCCACTAAACCACATCTACACATTTTCTGAACACCTCCAAGGATGGTGACTCCACCACCTCCCTGGGCAGCCTGTGCCAGTGCCTCACCACCCTTTCAGAGAAGAAACTGTTCCTAATACAACTGAACCTCCCCTGGAACAACTCAAGGCAGTCCCATCTCATCCTATCACTGTTACCTGGAAGCAGAGACCAACTTCACACCCCCCCACACAGCCTCCTTTCAGGCAGCTGAAAGCAGTAGTAAGGTCTGCCTTGAGCCTCCTCTTCTGCCCAGGGAGGTGGTGGAGTCTCCTTCTCTGGAGATGTTCAAGACCTGCCTGGATGCCTACCCGTGTGACCTGCTGTAGGGAACCTGCTTTGGCAGGGGGGTTGGACTCAATGATCTCTGGAGGTCCCTTCCAACCCCTATAATTCTGTGATTCTGTGATTCTTCAGACCGACCCATCCCATCTCCCTCAGCCGGCCCCCATCACAGCTGTGCTCCAGACCCCTCACAGCTCTGTTGCCCTTCCCAGGACACCCGCAGGGCCTCCACGTCCTTTAGCAGCGCTGTCCCACAGCCGCACGCAGCACTCGAGGTGCGGCCTCAGCAGCGCCGAGCGCGGTCAGCAGCGGACGCGCGTTACTCACGTAGGTTTTCAGCAGGGCGATATCTCCTTCATCCAACGCTGAAACAAGACAAGAAAGGCTTAAGTCGCCAATCATAAAGACAAGACAGAAGCTCGTTCCGAGACCGCATCTGCGTTTGTGCCTTTGCTGGCCAGGATCCCCGCGGCCGACAGCCGCCCTGCCCCGCTCCGCTCCGCGCCAGCCGCTTACCGCGGATGGGTTTGTCCTCCTTCTCCTCCTCCTTGGTCTTGCGCTGGTCCGCTCCCAGGTAGTCCGGCATGGCGAAACCTCCCAGCTCCGGAAGGCCGAGCGCTGCTGCGTAACGCTTCCGGGCCGCGCCGCCGCCTTGCCGCGGGCCGGCCGTTCCCTCCTGGCCTCACGGCGCGGCGGCGAATCGCGGGCCGCTCCCGGCTGCGCGTCGCACGGAGACGCGTTCCCTCCCCCCGGCGGCAGCCGCTCCCCTCGGCGCCGAGCCCCGCTTCCCCCCTCGCGGCCCCGCGGATCCCTCGCGCCGCCGCTGACCCGGAAGCGCTCCCTGGGCTCCTCCACGCGCCGGCTCCCGGCAACCGGCGAGGCCAGGCCGGCGGCTTCCGCGGTCGAGGCTCGGCGCGCGCTCCCGCCGAGCCGCCATGCTGCGCGGGGCGCACGAGGGGCAGCTGACGGCGGTCACCGGGGCGCTGACGGCCGGTAGGTGGGGGAAGGGCGGCCGTCCCGCGCGGCGCTGGGCTCCTGGGCGAAGCGGGGGCCGAGAGGGGCGGTCTCGAAGCGGCCGCCCGCGGAAGCGCAGAAGTTGGGCTTTAGAACCCAGCGGGGGGGATTCGCGTGCCGAGCGCTCGGGGCTTTCCTCGGGGTTTGCGCGTGAGGCGGCTGCAACAGGTGCGGCCGCTGGGGAGGGAGCGGCAGCGGTGCCTGGGAGAGCCGAGCCGCGTAACGGCTGTTAGCTGGGAGCGGCGGCGCTGCTCGGGGTTCGAGAACGCCGCCGGGTCTGTGGGACGGAGCGCCCGCCGTCCTTACAGCTTGGCGCGGCTGACCGGGCGCTCTGCGGCCGAGCCTGGGGCTCCCGGCATCCCAGCACGGGGAGATGTGGGGCTGCGTGCAGAGGGGGGCCGCGGGATGCTCAGAGGGCTGCGGCACGTCTCCTGAAGACAGCCTGCGGGAGTTGGTGTGGAGGAGAGAAGGCTCCGAAGAGCTCCTCCAGCCTTCCCTTGTGTGACCTTAGAAGCAGGATGGGACAAAAACTTCTTACGCGGACAGATAGTGTTAGGACGAGGGGGAACTGTGTGAAACGATCAGATGGGAGATTGGGCATAGAGGTTAAGGGGAAATTTTTCACGGATTGGGTGGTGAGGCACTGGCACCGTCTGACAGCGGAGCCTGAGCTGGTACCTGGTGTGGTGCCTGATTCGGTGGGTACCAGCCCTACCTGCAGCAAGGGGGTTGGAACTCGATGGTCTTTGAGTTCCCTTCCGACCCAGCCCTCTTTATGATTCTGTAACTTGGCAATCTGCAGCTTTGTGTCATGTAGTACTTTGATGGTACTTTAACATCAACAACAAAAAAGTAAGCCACAGAAGGTGAAGTTGCTTTTGTGTTTTTGCTTATAGCATCAGTGCTCTGTCAAGTGGAACCTGTGGGAAGATGGTTTGAAGCATTTATTAAGAGGAGAAACATAAATGTTTCTGCCTCTTTCCAGGAGCTAGAAGATGAAAAGGAACTTTCTGAAGAATCGGGGGATGAGGAATTGCAACTTGAAGAATTTCCTATGCTCAAAACACTTGATCCCAAGGACTGGAAGGTATTCTGTTGGCAGTGACACTGCTGTTTTGGTTTGTGGTTTGTTTGTGTGTGTTGGTTTTTTTTTTTGCTGGAAATCTCCTGACAAATTTACCTGCCACTCCCAGCCGCCCCTCCTTACCCCAGTCTGAATCTTTCTGTGTCTGTCAGCATTTGACTTGACTGGTTTTGTGTTTTCCATGCGTAATCAGTTGAGGACAAACTCAAAACTGCATGGGGTGAGGGCTTAGTCTTCTATATTCTGGAGTTTTGCTTAGTATTGACACAGCAATTCAATCAAACTTACTAGGATCCAATCCAATACTTAAATACTATTTGGGTTGAGGTACTGGAGTTTCTTTAGCAACCTCTAAAAAATTGTTCCTATGGGCTTTTTCGAATGTTTATTGTGAGAGAGAAGAATCCTGCCTTTTGTTTTAAAGATGTGCTTTATTAAAGATGTTGCTTTACATGTGTTGTGGCTTCTTAGATCACATATGTCAGTGTTTACTAGAGCTCTTTGTTCTTTGTTCCTCAGAATCAAGACCATTATGCAGTTCTTGGGCTAGGAAATATACGATATAGGGCTACTCAGAAACAAATCAAAGCAGCTCGTAAGTATCTTTCCCTCATAAGCATACTCTTCTTTCAGAAGTACAGCTCTGTTTTCTACATACAAGTTCAAACATGTCACAAAGAAGTTTTTTACTATTTTTACAGACCTGCTCTTTGATTCCAATTGCTTACCAGCCTGTAGTTTCACTTCACAGTTCTGAAATCCACAGGCCCAAAGCGAGTGAAATGGAAGATTCCACTGAGTTCACATCTTGTTCTCTTATCTCAAGATTTTTGGTTAAGAACAAACAAACTGCAGCAACAAAAAACAAGCAGGCAAACAAATCCCAACACAGGCTGTAAATTTATATTTTTGCATTTTGGAGTCTGCAGTCAAGCTCAGTGAAAGGTTGAGAAATATGTCTGGCCCTGCCTGTTTCAACAAATTGTTACCTTCAAGCCCCCTTACAATTGTTAACTGCCACGTTAATGCTACTGAATGTTTAAGAAGCATAGATACTGCTGTTATCTTCCCAAGTGGTAGGCTCAGGCTTTCGTGGGAACAGAGTGATAACTGTTAAATTTTCATGCATTTAAATATTGTACTAAAAGTAATTCGGACCTCTGAGAAGTTCACTTGTGCTCTTCTTTGGTCATTTTGCTGTGTGGTAAGTGTAGAGCTCCTGTTGCTGAGTGCTGGGGATATTATCAAGCCGTTAAGGATGTGTTCTGTAAGGTTGCATTCCCTTGGTGTTTCAGATAAGCAAACAATAGCACTAGGAAGTGCAGTGTGCTGCTTAATGGTAGCATGGGCCTGTGTCTGAAATCATGAAATGTGAAGGTTCACAAGTGCACAAGGGTTATCAAGGGTATTTTATGGTATTTACACACCAAGAAACATGTCAGGCTTCAGAACTTTTATTTCTAGAAAGCAATGTGGCCAAGAGCTGACTGCAAATATTTGTTTGAAGATTGAAATTGACTGTTAAATTCTCTATGAAATAAGCCAACAGCTTTGTGAATTTATCTTGCAAACTGTTACATAAAAAAGCTGTCTCTGTATGAGTAGAATCACTGTCCTCAGTTAAACCACAGGTGAAGGCTAAGTTACTCGCAAGTGGGTAGGTTTCCTTTGGGCTCACTTGACTGAGCTAAGGCAATGTGCCAGCCTGTCGCCTACCAGCAAAGCCATGGCGAGCAACTGTGTGGTCACAGACAGCACAAAAATAGAAATCATTCTTCACTTACAGCTTGGTCACATTACCTTGTGTTTGGAACTGGCTTGGGCAGCACATGTAGCAAGTTATTGACTTGTACAGAAAATTATGTTGCAGTTGGTACATGGCCATATGTTGGACTTCTTAGCAGTGCCACTGTGGGTCCTGTGTTAGTACTGCATAGAGCAACACCTGGCCTCACTAATGTTCTTGAGCAAGAACTGGGGCATCTCTCTCCTGATGATTGTAGAGCTCTAAGACAGCCTTGATAACAACTTCAGATGACATTCTAAAGATAACCATAAGTTATCTCTCAGGATTTAAGGCCTGAGTAGAGAACTTGACCAGAAAGACGTGTGTGTGTATGTGTGCGTGTGTGTTTGTGCTGAAACATTTCTGAATGTTATGCATCTACTTGCCAGATAAATCCATGGTTTTGAAACATCATCCAGACAAGCGAAAAGCTGCAGGAGAGCAAATAGGAGAAGGTGATAATGATTATTTTACGTGCATAACTAAAGGTAAGTCATTGACCTCCTTTATGAGATTTGTCTCTGTTGCTACTTTTAAAGAACTGTACAAAGCCAAAGACGTTCTCTTCTGTTTTGGCAAACTTCTTTATCAGCAGCCATCACTGAAATGTAACTTCTCTTTGGGTGGAGGCAGTATGGAAATACAGCTGACCGACCTTTGCCCCTTGGTGACAATGCAAAACTTATTGTGAACTCTTACAACAGTGTATGCAAGGGTGAACCACTAGAGGTTGCCACACGCCTAGAATAAATGAAACACTGTAAAAGAATTCCTGCAGGACACCAACTGCAGTAGAAAAAGTCAGAATTCTAATGCTCTTAGTGTGCCAACAGTGTCTGTTGATTTCAGCTGGGATATCGGTTTTCTCAGACGCTCGCTTTTGCCCACAGATGACCAAGTGCACTCAATGACATTTCATTCCTGCCTGCAGTGACCTAGAATGCTCTTGCTGGCTAATGGCAGAAACTTAGAGATTAGTTTAGGTATAGCCAGACTTATGCTTCTGGTAGTGCTTTTATTTTTAAACAAATGTTTTCAATCAGTAAGGGTAGGGGAGAGCATCTTCTAATCCTTCCAAGCGACTTGTTCTTGCTTGTTAAAATGTTAGGAAATGTTATGTTAGACGAGCTAATGATGTTTACAGTCTTCTATAGAGCTAAGCTACATCTTTTCAAAAATGAACAATGATTGTGTGGTTGGGGCTATAACAAAGGAGACAGGCTCTTTAACAGGGTCTGTTGTGATAGGACAGGGGGAAATTGATTCAAACTAAAAGAGAGGAGATTTAGACTGGATACTGGGTGAAAATCTTTTTTACAATAAGGGTAATGAAGCACCAGAACAGATTGCCCAGAGAGGTGGTGGGTGGCCCACCATAGAGCCATTTGAGACCAGACTGGGTGGAGCTGTGAGCAACCTGATCTAGCAGTAGGTGTCCCTGTTCGCTGCAGGGGGTTGGGCTAGATGACTTTTAAAGGTCCCTTCCAACTCAGACAATTGAATTGAATTGACTGAAACCAGACTTTTTTGAGATTATGTTAACAAATACCAGAATAGTTGTGACTTTGTTTCAATTTGAAACAGGAAAAAAAAATCCTAATATCTGAAAATTAGTAGGGAAACCTATTTTCCACCTGTTCTAATTATTTACTTGCCTGTATTCAGCTGTTGGGAAAACCAGCTTCAAATGGAAAGTGAGATCTTCAGGCAATATAGAATTGAATACGAAGTTCTGCTGCTGCCTGATTAGCCCAAGAAATGTTCTGTCCATTTGTTCAGTGTTGCAAACTGTCAGATGTGAGATACAGCATATTTCCTGAACTCAGCTACAGGTGGCACTAGGGAAATGGTCTGAGGGTTGTTGAAGCTCCCATCTTGTAATGCAGAAGACAACTGATGTCATATAGAGTACTGGCAGAGTCCCTGGGGGCAAGGGAAGATTGGCACGCAGCAGCTTATTGTTGTTTCCTTGCATTCATTCCTTCCTCAGTTTACAGAACCACAAAGCATCAAGGTCTCCAGCTTGTCACTTGCAATATGTGACCTTTACAGTGTGGCATTCTCTCTACAGGGAAGCAGTCAGAGAAGCCCACTAATAATTGCAATATGAATTTGATTTTCTTGGATTTCTACTTCTAATGAAAAATAATAGGTATTGTAGATCTGACAGACAAATTCCATGCTTCCTTGAGGAAAAAAAAAAAAAAAACAAACAGTTTACTGGAGCTGCAGAGTGTAATTTCCAGGTTATAAAGTTGTAATGTGCTGTTCTCCAACTGGAGGACTTAGAAGACTTTGTTAATTTGTCTGCAAGGATTTGTTGCAAAATAAAAGCCTGAAGATGTCATTCCCAAGCTATCAGTGACAGCTGAATTGAGTGCTCTGTGATTTTTTAAAATATAATTAATTTGTTACATTTTAATAGTTAAATATGTTGTTTTTCGTAGACATTTTCTTCCTGCTTAGTTAAACAGGAATTGCCAGCAATACAATTGAGAGTTGAGATGCCACCAAAATAATTAAATTTCTGGCTGTAGAAAATCAAACACAAATCTGGGTGCACCTTTTTAAACATGTAGAGCCTTTTCTGTTAGCATTCCCACTTTGCCAGGAGAGCTCCTCTCAGTCTCATGTTTGATGTCTGGTCACTTGTTTCAGCTTATGAGATACTGTCTGACCCTGTGAAACGACGAGCGTTCAACAGCATAGATCCTACTTTTGATAACTCTGTACCTTCCAAAAGTGAAGCAAAAGAAAACTTCTTTGAAGTTTTTTCACCAGTTTTTGAAAGAAATGCCAGGTAAGCCACGTCCTATTGCTTTTGAAGTGCAACAGAGTATTTGCAAACTCTTCTGGCATTGTTATTAGCAGGTGCAATTTTTAAGGGATGCTGGGAATTGTTTTCTCGTCAAATTAACACAATTAAAATTCTCAGTGAGAATTCTCAATGAGAATTGAGAGCATTCTCAATGATTTCTTTTTAAAATAATCTCCAGTGCCATACCAGTGACGGGGTTTGACCCATGAGATTTTCTTAAAAAAGACAAGACTCTTCTTGGTTCCATATTACATACTGTCCTGTTTGTACAATACTTTGCTTCATCTTAAAGTAATTAACTGTGCCAAGTTCGTGTGTGTTACTGACTAAAAATTCCTTTTTTTATGATATTCTTATGAGGATGAGACATTAACAATAGTTACATTCACAATTTAGCTGGTTAGGAGAGAAGATATACGTAAATGTCACTATTTGGTGATTCTCTCTTGTAAGGTGTGTGACTTTTCCTGCGTTTGATTCATGCTTGCCAATTAACTTTGTATTAAGGCTGTCACAAGTCTAAACTCAGTTTAACTTATTTTTTTAATATGAAAAAGTGTTTTATTATATGAGGCATTCTGAGTGACCTACTGCTTATTTTAGGTAGATTTATTAAGTGTCTTAGTAAGCAATCCCAAGATTCAGATCTGGTTTTGTGGCTGTCAGATGATCCCTTCTCCATTGGGATATGGATTCTCTGTCATGGAATAACAAACTCTGGAGCCCATGGAATAGTTCCCTCCTTGTAGGAAAGAAATTGAATGTAGGCAGAGCATGCGTTATTCTCTTGTACTCTGTTAGAAAACATGGGAAAGTTGTTGTAGGCTACCACAGAGCTGAGTTACTCACAGAGCACCTTTTGTTCTCTGTAAGCTTTTCTACCAGGAGGATGTGTGTGGAGAATTGAGGCCCTGTTACTAGTGTTGGTAGTTTGTGCTCCATCAGATCTGCTTCTATTTGTGCCAAACCTGGGAAGCAGGAGGCTGCTTTTCTGGGAGAGTTCCCCAAACAAGGCACAATCTGGAGCAGACAATCATGATTTCTTCCTTTTTCCTCATGATCCATTTGTGTGGTGGGAAGGAACTCACTTGTGGCATTTTGATTTGTACTTAAAGCATGTCATTTTATGAAACAAGATTGCATATATATTACTTCTTGAACATTTCCATTGATTTTCAGGTGGTCAAATAAGAAAAATGTTCCTAAACTTGGGGACATGAACTCTTCATTTGAAGAGGTAGATGCATTCTATTCATTTTGGTAAGTTAGATGATGACCTCAGCTGCTCTTCACAGTGTTCAAGGTGTGCAATATAAAGGGTTTGCAGACCAGTTTGTATGTAGATTGTTGCCCTGTGGTCTGTTCTGGCTGTGTAAGGTCATGACATTGCTTCACAGCTATTTGGTGTCTTCCATAAACCATGCTAGATTTATTCTAGCTAGAACACCCACGTTGTAAATTTACAGTTGCAGAGGGATTTTGGACAGCGCTTGGCCAGGGTGGCTGCAAACTGAGCTGTCCCACACAGTAAGAGGGGAGGTTTGTTTCACTTGTGTTTTCAGTGGAGGTGTCCAGCAGGTATTTAAGTTCCCCTCATTAAAGAGAGTCTGATTAGTCTGAGAAAGTCACAGAGCTTACGGCTTGGCTCATCTGCTAAATATGGATGCCTGCATATTAGATTAAGATTAAATGATTTCTCTCTTAACGCTGCTGTACATCTCCACTGCCTGTACTGGGAGCTTAGACTGTGAAGTTGATGGTCCTGCAGAAATAGGAATTTTTAGTTTCAATAGCATTGACTTAACGCAGTGGTATCTCTGTAGATGCAATGTAATTATAAATGATACCTTATAAATTGTAAAAGCTGTGTAAGTGCCTACCAAAAAAACCTGATTTTGAAGAACATTCTTTATTTCTAATAGTTTTGCTGTTTTATTCTATATTTTTAAAATTAATTCTTTTTTTTTTTTTTTTTTTTTTTTTTTAATTCAATTTAGGTATAATTTTGATTCCTGGAGAGAGTTTTCTTATTTAGATGAAGAAGAAAAAGAAAAAGCAGAATGGTATGTAAGTAAAAAGAAATTTGGTAGGAGAGTGACAGACTAAGGACAAGTTGAAAAGTCTTGCTGTATTCAGACTATAAAAACAGGAGAAAAGGCTGCTGAGCTGAGATAGGGTTCTGCTCTCCCAGCTCAGTAGTCAGCTGAGGAATTGAACTGGACTGTGGGATTTGGGGTTTTGTTTTGGTTTGGTTTTTCAGTTGTGAGATTGAAGAGTTCTTGGGGTGCTTCTATCGGACTTTGAATTTGTTTTGGTTGGGGGAAAAATAAAAGTTTAAAAGCATCTCCAGTGTGTTCACTGAAGTTCAGGCTTGTTATTCTTAACCTGCCTGAAAAGTTGAACCGGACCCAAAACAGAGTAGATGAGTAAGCAGATACTGTTTCTTTATCCAACTCCGTGTTAAACTATGCTGGGACAAGCAATGCTTTCTGGAATATAGAAGAATTATTTTTGATGGCTTGATGTTCATAAAAATTGCATACTTCTTGGTATAGTGATAGTAGCTGAATTATGCAGACCGTGTTGCTGTTGGAAAATACATTCTAATTCTATTCTTATAAACACAGAACATTTAAAGTAAAATAAAGCACTGAATCATTTAGTCTGACCTGTATTTCACAGGACACAACCTTTCACTCAGTCACTCCTGTATCTCCATAATTACATAAACCTCCTGTTCCAAGTCTGAACAGAAACCAGTTTTGTAGCCAGCTGCAGCAATTAGCCAGTTCTGTGTCTAACACTGGTGCCATACTTAGGCTCTAGCTGGACATCTGTTTCTTTTATGCCTTTTTCTGCACTTAATTTGTTTTTTCTCTTTCTGATCTCATTGTTCTCTTCTCCTGTGAAGGTTCTGTGAAGGCACTGTAATCAATTCTATACCAGCTGTATTTTTGATAAATTATTTTCTAGGCTTCTTATTGGAAAGTTCTTGAATTAATTGCATAGCCCTGTATTGTACTTAATTCCAGTCATTCAGTGTCTGCTTTAAAAATGTTTAGACCAACAATTCATAGCATGCTGTACTTAAGCACATTTTGGCTTCCTGTTCTTTTTGTGATTCTTTCTTGGCAGAGGTTGTGTTGCACATCTGTTCTAATCCTTCAGTCTGTTACTGACTTCTCTACTCTTAGGGGAATTGTTTCCTTTGTTCCAAGGGATATTTATCTGCCTTTGGCTGTATGGATGAGTAATTCATAGAAAGAGTTCTGTACACACACGTTTACTTGACACAGCCTATTTTCTGTGAAATGGTGATAATTGGCATTAATCATACCGCTGCCCTTTAATTAAACTCTATACTAGCATTTCAGTTGTTTTGCTCGAGCTTAATGTTAGGTCAGCAAATGGATGTATTTTGGAAATAGAGTCCATGATGCCATTCCCTGTAATGAGAGGTGAGACGCCTGTTTTGCCAGGTGTTCGGCAGGTTGGTTTGATTGTTTCAGCACTTAGCACTTGGGACACCATCTTGGGGCATGGAAGTTCTTTTTCTGAAGCTTGTTGTTGAAGTATTCATGAAAAAGCATCCGTGTGGGGCAACTCTGAAATAGTTTGTTGCTGAATTTCTGAAAGTTACAGACTCTGTGTTGTGCATTAGTGCTGAACTAACTACGCTCTCCCTTTGCAGTCGAGATGAAAGAAGATGGATTGAAAAGCAGAATAGGGCCGCCAGAGCACTGAGAAAAAAAGAGGAGATGAACAGAATTAGGATACTTGTTGGTGAGCATACAAACTGCTCTTGTAAAAGAGATTTGTTAACTAACAGCAGAAAAGCTCTGTTTTTCTTTTGTACGTGACGTGTCCTTTCCTCTGCCAGACAATGCATATAGCTGTGATCCCAGGATAAAAAAGTTTAAGGAGGAAGAAAAGGCAAAGAAAGAAGCAGAGAAGAAAGCAAAGGTAGAAGCAAAACGAAAAGAACAAGAGGCAAGAGAAAAAGTAAGTTAACCACTTAGTTTATTTTGTTGAAAAAGCCTGGTTCGTTCACACCTGGTCTAGAGGCTTCAGCTTCTAGATGGGTCAGAAGGTTACTGTTAAAGTTACATTGGGCTTTACAGATGCATTGTCCTTGATCCCAGCATAACAGGCAGTAAAGGCTGACAGCCTTCTGAGAAAGAGATGAAAATAAGGAGCATGGATCTGAAATGAAAAACTTACAGAATTGGGTTTTGTTATTGCATACACTCCCTCTGTCTTAAAGGCAGTCACTGATTTCTGTGACCTGCCTTCCTCTAACATAAAGCAAGCAGCTCTATGCACTTCATGGGTATGGTCCACAAGAAGTTGCTTGCTGTGAAACACTTTGAGGTAATATTACCTACTTGATTAATAGTAGCAGCTTGGAAAATATGTCTCTGGAAACAGTATTCAGAATGAAAGGCTTGGGAATTGTAGGTTACTAAAAAGTGCTTTCAAAGACAACACTGAAGTGTTGCTGAGCTCCAAAATATGGAAACTGCGGATTTTAATATTGAATGACCTTATAACAGCATGACTTGCTTTGTGTATATTTTTGTGTGTTTGTTTTATGTTGTTGGTTGTTGGTTTTTTTTTTTTTGATTGCAGCAAAGACAAGCAGAATTAGAAGCAGCACGGTTAGCAAAAGAAAAAGAGGAAGAAGAAGTTAGGCAACAAGCATTAGTAGCAAAGAAGGAAAAAGAGATACAGAAAAAAGCAATCAAGAAGGAAAGGCAAAAATTGAGAACAACGTGCAAGGTACTTCAGTGTTACCATAGTGAAATACAGGTTGTGTGAGTGAAATTATTATGTTTGCTTAGATCAGAGCTTATCATGCGCTTGTTCTTGTGGTCAGAGATGGGTTTGGAAAGTGGGTTTGCTGAGCAGCAAAATGCTCCAGTGCGTACTTAGTGTGCAGTTCTGAGTGAGGCTGACCGAACAGGCCGAAGCACAGCAGGGACTGAAGAATGCTGTGTGTTAAGATTTTGTCTGAAGGGTCAGAACAATAAAATTCAAGAACTTTGCAGAACATGTATTTCTGCTTCCAGAACTGGAATTACTTTTCTGATAATGAGGCAGATTGTGTTAAAATGATGGAGGAGGTGGAAAAGCTTTGTGATCGTCTTGAGCTAGCAAGGTAAGTTTTCTTACTCCTATTCCTGCTGGTTTTGACATCCACCTTTCTACTAGCGACACATTGTAACTTAATCATTTATTTTTAGTCTGCAGTGCTTGAATGAAGCACTTACATCCACAACAAGGGAAGGAGGAAAGGCAGCTGTAGTAAAACAGGTAATTATATATCCCCTAGGAGGGGAATGAGAGCAGTCAATTCTTTTACAAAATCCTGCCTCTACTATCCATGACCCGGGACTGGATCCACAGAAGGTTTAATATGCTGTAGACACATGGAAGGGCCAGTGGGTTGGATGCCAAAGTATAGGAAAAGCTTGTGCTCAAGATTCATGAACCTCCACAAGGATCTGCTTCAATTTGCCAGGAAAGCAAATCCATTTGGAGTAACAAGGCTGAACCCATGTCTTGCAGAGAGAATAAGATGCTTTCTCTCATCTGCTTTTGAGTAACATCTGTGAACTTTATTTCCTGATGGAGAAGATCATCTGCCCCCATCCCAGGGTTAGGTTTTCTCATGAGACAACTGAAAAATTAAGACTGAAATCCCTCTTGCATTCCGTATGATTTAATCCAGTTTCTCAGTATCCAGGAGAGTGTTCCAAAATAGGATATTGACCTTTCTGTCCTTCTTTAAAGCTGTTCTGCTTTAATAAAAATTATCTAAAGTAGTTTTCCTTTTGCCAGGAAGACTTAATTAAGAGACAGTGAGCATCCTTCCAACAGGTGTAAGCATGTAGTGTTTTAATGTTATCAGGACTGCACTGTACATCCAGTTATCTAGGCAGAAGTAGATACATGAATGGTATTTAACTGCTGTCTCAAGATGTGATTACAGTTCACAAGGCTGTGTGATGGATAAATTCAGTTCTGCTTGCTAACAAACTGTATATGTGGCCACCTAAGCCTGAGTAAACAGTGAGTAGCTGAAGTCTGTGTTGTTGCAGTCAATGCTAATTTAGCTTTGGGAATTACTGTACTCAGAATGGATGTTGGACTGTCCCTACTAACAAGTTTAGGTTCTTAATCCTTCTGTGGATCTGCCTCTTGGTGTCAGATGTTAGCATGGATATTCCCATTCCATTCAGAAATCTTGCCTTAATCCTTGCGTTTCGTAGTGAACTTGGGATGGACTTCTACTGTAGCTGCTAATCTGGGATGGCTACATTTGTGCACGTGATGGAGGGAAATAATGCAGAATCAGATGAGCTCTGTTTCTTCATGCATCATGTGCAGAACAGAAACTAAGCAAAGTTCAAGGCTCAAAGCAATTCTAGAGAGGGGGGGTTTGTAGCAACATATAATGTTTCTTTCTTTAAAATGAACATGCTCATTTACAACCCCTCAGATAGAAGAAATAAATGAGCAAATAAGGCGAGAGAAAGAAGAGGCAGAGGCTCGTATGCGCCAAGCAACAAAGAGTTCAGAAAAGTCAACAACAGGTGGCGGAGGTGGGAGCAAAAACTGGCCAGAAGATGATTTACAGTTATTAATTAAAGCAGTGAACCTCTTCCCAGCAGGGACTAATTCAAGGTACTTCGTAGTTAAAAAGCTAACTAATAACTTTAAGTAAATAACAAGCATAATACAATTTGTTTTCCGACTGTCCTAAATATGTCAGTAGGACTCTTTAAATTTCCTTGTTTTCCTTGACTGTTGAACAGCCTCTGGTTTTTCTTCTGTTAATACTGTGCTGTAAATGTGTCTGGAATTACTTCTGGGCCTATTTATTTCACTTAACTGGACCTCAGTCCATCAGCAAGATTGTGCCCTGCTCCATGTTTGCATATGGCTCATGACAGGCACCAGTCATTAAAGCCCAGAACAAAACTGAAACAGTGACTGTGATCCAGCTGCATGGGAACACAAGCGTGTAAGCTACTTGCAGTAGTTCCACAATGAATGTGTTGCTGTTTTTCTTCTACATGTTAGGAGGAAAACACATAGAAAGTGCTAAGTACCTCTTCTCTCTTTGGGAGAGAGCTGGAAAAAAAGGAAAGGCTGGGATTGACAGAAATCCCAGGTGATCACTTCCTTATGCCTTAAATCCTTATCTTTCTCAGGATTAAAATACCTTCTTTCACTTAGGATTCAGAGATTTGAAGCCTCTATTACCACATTTGGATGCCTACTTTAAACCAAAAAAAAACAAAACCCAAGCTTTCTTACTTAGGATAGTGATAGATATGGCACCAGCATTTGTTTCTGCACTGCGTCGCAGCAGTCAAGAGCAGCAAGAGCTTTGATAGGCCTTGATCTGTGATGCTCCTGTCTGATCAGGTGCAAATCTTCCCTTCCGTTTTCTAAGATGCACTGTGGATAATTCAGGGGCTGGGTTGTTCCAGCTCTCTCCTGCTGAATCTCCTTTATCTGGTGTTTAAGCCCACTTCCAAGGGGCGTAGGAAGAAGTGTTAATAACGTCGCTGCCATTTCAGTGGCAGTGCAGTATTTTATATTGGAGTTGTTTAGGGAATTCAGGTAAGCAGCAGCCGAGCAGTCTCAAGGACTAGTTTTGCACTTCCACACCTACATTCTACCCCCATGCCTTTCATGTCTGAGAAGCCAAGAACTTTGCACAAGCTGACTGAATTCTTAACAGAAACATAGTATTTAGTAACTAAAAACTTTCCATATTAGTTACTGAGAGTTTTCATGTGTTTAAGTACTAATAAATTTAACTTAGGAGTTGGTATATGTACAGCTGCATACAGAAGCTTGATTGTAGCTTGTACAAATATAAGCAACTACATTATGTGCTGTTTTTCCCTTTTCTGTCCTTGGTTTAGGTGGGAAGTTATTGCCAACTACATGAACTTGCACTCTATCACTGGAATAAAACGAACAGCAAAAGATGTCATCAATAAAGCAAAGAGCCTCCAGAAGCTTGGTAACTGTATTTGCTTATTTTTGTACTAAGATCCTCTGCACGTTTCTGTACTGCTTGATCTTCAAACAGCACAGTGTGTCTGTTGGGAGAAAATGCTGTATGTCCCAAACAGAAACATAGCTCAGGTGGAAAACTTAGAGGAGCATTTCTGTGATGCAGTATTTCCATCCTAATAGCTATCACATTAAGTCTTTACCTCACGAGTGAATCCCTGAAATTCTTTTAATCTAACTCAATGCACCTGTAAATGTCTAGGCCCTATTCTTATGCTTTGAGTGAGAGGAACTGTCCACCTAACTGTGGGATTCAACACCAGTCAGACAGCTAAATTAACATGGCTTTTGTAGGCTCTAGGAGCTGGGATACTGAGAAAAGGCTCTGGATTATGTTCTCAACAAAAAGCAGAATGTGCTACTATAGGGGAGGGGGGGAGGAAAGAAAAAAACAAACAAACAAAAAAACAGCATTACAGTTGTTTCTCTGTGCCATGTATCTATATAAGGAGGCTGGAGACTGCCTGTGTTCCTGACTGCCCCTGCGACACAGGTAGTCTGGGTAAGGCAGGAGATCTGCTGCAGTCCTTGCACAAGACAATCCCTTTCAATCACACTGAAGCAGCACTTTCAGGCTTAAGTTTATGTGGAGGAGGTATTTATTTCAGCAGCATAAAGTGAAATAGGAGTTGGAGCAAAATGTATTGGGCCCTGAACAGTATTTTTATGTACCAACCTCTTTGCCATCGTCATAAAGAAAGCATGAACTGGGGCTTTTATTTTTTGCTATTCTGTGCCTGTTAAGATATCTGCTACAGTGTTTTTACTATTATAGCTGGCTTCAGCTTTGTTGCAGTAACTATTCCATTTCTCATAGACCCTCATCAAAAAGATGATATCAACAAGAAAGCATTTGACAAATTTAAAAAGGAACATGGGGTGGTGCCTCAGATGGACAGCGCTGCTCCCTCTGAACGATTTGAAGGTAATGGTGAAAAGAGAGCCCTTCTTGCAAAGCTGTCTCCTCTATGCATCTTAGTATATTAACTTCAGACTTGTTTACAGAGAAACTTTAGTAAGAAGGTGATACAAGCTCAGTTACTAGATCTATCTGATAATTTCTCATACGCTTAGTACAAACCAAAGCTAACTGAACAGTGACAGTTTGAAATGCTTCTTTGTGAGGCAACAGATTAAATCTGATTTTGAGATCATCTGCTCCTCCTTTTCAGGAAACAGTAGGCATGAGGGGTTGTCTTGAAATATAGGATGATCCTACAGCTAAGCTTTGGTTTCCTGCTAAAGCCCAAACACCTCCAATCAAACCTTCCAGGGTCTTGCAACAGACTCTTCCCTTAGTGAAAAACAAAGGAAAAGCAACATCGCTGCCCTAAGGATGTGATTTCACAGGACAGCTATGGTTATCAAACACCTGCTTATCTTATACCTTCCAAAGATTCTGTGCTGTATTCAAAGATCACACATGCCACTCGGCCAGTAGTGCAAGGATTTAAAATCTATGACTTTTTTAATGGATTATGCTTATCTCAAAAGTTTGTTACTAAACTTTTTTTTTTGTCACTTTTGCATTTGAAAACAGGATCGCCTTTAGATTCATCCCCTTGGACTACAGAAGAACAAAAGCTTTTAGAGCAAGCATTGAAGACTTACCCAGTAAATACTCCTGAAAGATGGGAGAAAATAGCAGCAGCTGTCCCAGGCCGGTCAAAAAAAGACTGCATGAAGCGATATAAGGTAAAGTTTTCTTACCCTGTAGTCTAGGTCTCATTAGAATCTATTGTGTTTACTGTTGCCCTCCCTCCCAAGCACTGCACCTGACAATAGCAAGCTAGCACAAGATGGAGCTTTAGAGAGAATAATCTTTTTTGTAATTTGGCCCCCAGAGAGCAGTAAGGACTAGGTTTTCTTTCCCTGCAAGCAGTGAAGGTGGGAGCTGGGAAGAAGAGTCTGCCTCTTGAAACTTGTCTTAAATGTGACAAGTTATTAGAGATTGTGAAGTCCTATCCATAGCCCCCCCCTTTTTTTTTTTTTTATTTTGTGTTATACTACAAGAGAAGTGTATGAGCATTGACCTTCAACACCATGTCAGTTGTGGTTGGGTTCTTTCTAGGATAAATTGCGTTATAGTATTAAACTGTCCAGATTGCTCACTATCGTAAAATGGCCTGGGTTGAAAAGGACCACAATGATCATCCAGTTTCAACCCCCTGCTGTGTGCAGGGTCACCAACCACCAGACCAGGCTGCCCAGAGCCACATCCAGCCTGGTCTTGAATGCCTCCAGGGATGGGGCATCCACAGCCTCCTTGGGCAACCTGTTACAGTGCGTCACCACCCTCTGTGTGGGAAAACTTCCTCCTAGTATCTAACCTAAACTTTCCCTATCTCAGTTTAAAACCATTTCCCCTTCTCCTATCACTATCCACCCTCGTAAACAGCCACTTATTCTCCAAGCTAAACAATCCCAGTTCCCTCCACCTTTCCCTTTCCTCACAGCAGAGCTGCTCCAGCCCTCTGATCATCTCAGTGCCTCCTCTGCACCCACTCCACGAGTTCCATGTCCTTCCTGTACTGGGGGCCCCAGGCCTGGACGCAGTACTGCAGATGGGGCCTCACAAGAGCCAAGTAGAGGGGGGACAATCACCTCAGTCTCCCTGCTGGTCACCTCTTTTTTAATGCAGCCCTAGCAGAGTGTTTCAGGTTGCCTGCAAAGTCAAGCTGTACATTTCAATAAGTTGTGTGCTTTGTTTTTTTCCCAACTCTCCAGGAACTCGTTGAAATGGTCAAGGCAAAGAAAGCTGCTCAAGAACAAGTGATGAATGCTACTAAAGTCAAGAAATGACTTTTACTGACAATCTTTGTTTTATAATAAAAATGCAAATACTACACATTTTTTCATTACTTCCTTAAGTATACAAATACGCAGGACTACAGTTGGAGTTTGAGTTTTAATCTTTTCAAATGCCTTTCTCCCAGCTCAAAAGCTATAAGAAGGAGATAGTGGTAGCCTCTTAATTCTTTTTTTCTTTTGAAGCACAAACATACTGGAAGTTCTTATCATCCACTACTCACGAAGCCAATACATCCCACTGCAGATCTTGTTATACTCTGGAAGTTGTTCAATTGGACCTGGAATTTAAAGAAAGTTGACCATGAGATGACACATTCTGAACTGTTAAGGAAAGCTGTAGAGGGGGTTACAATAGGGGAACCTGGCAACATACCCAGGGCAGCAACTGCAGGATGCTTATCATAGATGTACTTTGTGCACACTTCTCTAATAGTCTGGGCATCAATAGCCTAAAATAATTAGAGAGACATCTTCATTACCAACCCTGGCCAAAAAGTTATTAGCAGCCCAGAGGAAAAGGCAGCAAAACAGTTAAAACTTTCTGATAAAAAGTCTAACCTCTGTACTGTACTTCCTATAACAATTAAGAAACTTAATTACTGCAGTAGGGGCCTAATTAAAAATTTACAACAGGGGTGGTACTTACTTCAATCCTTGCCTCAAGTTCTGGAATTGGAATTCTGCGCTTATAGCACAGCATTTGTCTTCCGATGTCTTCACAGATTGGGGTGGAGCCTAAACCAGGAGAAAATAAGCTTCAGTTTATCAGCATACAAATGCAGGAAAGTTTAAAAAAAAACAACAAACAAACAAAACCTCTAAGTCTCACCATCAAGTTGCAGCAGCATATTTGTCTTCAGAAGATTTTTTGCTCGAGCTACTTCATTTTCTGTGACACTTGTACAAAGTCTTATCCTGAAAAATAGTTTAGATCCAAAAGCATTACTTAAAGCTGACCTGAGGCGTGCAAGAGGGCTGTGTGCCTCCTTACTGCAGGCAATCTACCCAAGCTCTTCTACCAATCTACCCATCTCTTCTATAGGCCGTGCTGATAAGAGAACTTGATATGAAAACAAGCCACAGGATATGCAGAAGCAGCATGATAAAAGTAGGAAAGGTTTTGGAAGCATACCAGTATTCAGCCTAAGATCAAGCTTTTCTCCTTAGATGAGCTGTTTCCTTTCATTAAGTGAACGCGTTGAGCCACGTGTGGTCCATACTTGCCAGTTTGAGAATGGCTGCTGGTAAGCTACCAGGAGCCAAGCAATTAGAGGTAATTAGCCCAGAAGGCAATCCATTACTTCCTGGCTTTTGGTAAGATAGCAAACAGTGTACCTACATCACACTGCATAGAGAAGACTATTAGAAGGACAGAAGGATGCAGTACTCTTAACCCATTACTTCAGCACAAGAAGGGCTCACAGCTTCTCTGGTGTTAAGCTGCAGCATACAGACAGCTAAAGCAATGATGTTTTTACCTATGAGCTATTTACAGAGATCTCAGAATAATGGTAAATAAGTAAGTGCTACACGATGGAAAAAAAACTTATTTTGTTTTCTTTCAAATTCATCCACTTCAAGCCCGTAAATAACATGTCTATCTCTAATTACATCTTCAGTTCAAGCATTAGAATTGCACCTATGATCATGTTTTCAATTTAGATACAAGGTTTTAGATGAACAAAATTATCTATAGTCCCAGGTTTCAAGATTCTGTATATAACAGCTCAGCTACTTTTCACATCACTCTCCTATGTACTCTAATACCTGGTGTGTCACATGGGACAGTAACTGCAGAATCATTAACTAGTGACAGTATTTAAAGGTAACTGTCCATTCATTATGCTGAATATTTACTCTTTCAGTTGTCAAACATGCAGTTCATGGCACTGCACGCTGGCTTAGCAGCATTCTAAAAAGTCTGACATACATTTCATATCTGTTCTCACATGAAAGTCAGAAAGAAAATCATTGCCATTATCTTCCTTGTAAAAGCACTGCTACTAACTACAGTTCACACTTATTCTTCCGGGGGAGAAAAAGAAACCTAAGCCCAGAAGTGTTCATCCTAAGTAAAAGTGCCAGAAACTGGCTGCTGGGAATGTGCATCTCATGCACTGAAGTTCAGAACCAGATACAGTTGTTTTTCCCAGGCAAGCCAAAGCAGAGAAATAGAAATATTCTCTTCAGAGAATTCCTTTTTTTTTTTTCTAAAGTAAAGTATATTTGTCCACAACAATGTTTTTTTAGACAAACAGTAGTTTGCTTACCATTCTCTCTGAACAAAATGCACCATGTCCTGTACAGTCGATGGCTCACAGACCATATAGAGCCCCCACAGCCCTGTGTCAGTGTAGCAGGTGTTGAAGGACTGGAAACTATGACACAGGTTACCATGGCAGGCAATCTGAGCAAGTTTACTGGATAAATTCTGCTGAGGCAAGAGAAAACACATTTCATGAATTTTCTGAAGGCTTGTTAGTGCTGTTTTCATTTCTATCATGACAGAACATGCAATGGTATCAGAGGGTCCAGCAGAGGCTACGTAGTCCACTAGCAGCTCTTCATTGTCACAGTTTCTTCCCTTGTATGTAACCTCACACTTCCAAATAACAGCCCAGATTTTAAGCCAAAATCATAAAGCTACACAGGTTCAAGAAAGGAACAGCTGGCAATACCCACACATTCTGATAATGTGTAAGGATGAACCATTCTTCTATTGACTGGCAGGCCTCAAATCACCTCTATTTTAGTGATCTAGAACCACTTCCTAAGATTCTCATAGATCTTGGGCAACAAACCCTCTTTGACTTCCAGCTGGGTTTCCCTTATCCTGCTTTAATGAAGGACCTTCAGAAATAATATCATGAAGTAACAGTAACACCCTCAGATATGCTCAAATCCACCTGTGCTGGCAGAACCCCATCAGGCAAGTCTCACCAGCCTCATTACAAGCAGGGTGCTTGCAGGTCCACTTACCACTCCTCCTCCAAAGGAACGATCCCAGTTACCTATCAGAGTGTTTGCTACCATAAGAGGAATGGTATCTGGGTCAGACCAGCCAGCTGCTTCTACAGCGATGGCAATGTGCGCCAGGGGCATCTTGTCATCTCTTATACGGATCTGTGGGAGCACATGAAAGCAGATGTAGTACAACCTGCACGTGGTAACGTGCTTGACAAGTTCAGCATTCATACACAGACATCTTCGCTACACCAGCATCCCAAAGCAGGCACTCGGAACCAAAAATTAAAGGGCACAAAGTTACATTTTACATCAGCCTTAACTAGTTGCACTCTGGACATTTTGTAACACTTTCCCACCTACACACAGAGGGCACCACAAATTGTTTTTTAGAAAGAGCAGGAAGGAAAGAGAATGACTTTTCAGTATCTGAATACAGTTGGAATGTAACACACATGCCTCCATATCCCCAACAAGAGAACATGTTCCAATGGTGAAGGCAGGGGAACAAAAGGAAAGCAGCAGCAGGAGTAAGGGAAGTATTCTTCCAGGAATCAATGGGGCAGAGAAAGCAGTGGCAGCAAGGCTTGCCAAAAAGAAGTTGGTAAGTGAGTGCTGTTTTGGAAACTACGTACCCCTGTTGCTACCCCTGTTGCTGTCATTGCGTGCAAAACAACTGAGCTCTCATCTGCATGTGTCAGTTGTGCTCCAATAATAATAAATATATATATATATATATAATATAATATATAATATAATATATAAAATATATAATATATATATAAAATTTATATTATATTATATTATAATAATATTATATATATTACGATATAATATATATAAATAATAAATAAAGGGATAAAGGGCAGCTCAAAAAGCCACCAGCAGCTTACCTCACTGCCTGTGAAGCTGCATGGTGGAAGGGGTGGCAGTCCTCCTTCTGGAGCAGATGGCAAATTACCAAAATGGCATTTTGCTAGGTCAAGTAGCTCGTCGTGACAGACCCCTGAACAAAGT
Source organism: Lagopus leucura (assembly GCF_019238085.1). NCBI lineage: Eukaryota > Metazoa > Chordata > Aves > Galliformes > Phasianidae > Lagopus > Lagopus leucura. Next base: position 11,806,143 of record NW_024962265.1, on the reverse strand, counting down.
TTTTTCACAAACTCTGTAATGCTACTCTGCAAACACTTCATTTAAATTGCTTTAGCAAGCAGTAAGGTTCCGCCCTCTAATCCCACACTTTCAGATTGCTCACAGCACTGTTACTCAGCATAAAATCACAATCATATTCCAAATCAAACCGCTCTCAATTTCAAGCCTAAACATTTTTTCTCTTGTTTTTTTTTGCTACTCCCTTTTCACAATGACCTCCTCCTCCCAGGCCCTTCTTTTCAAGCTCGCATAGAACAATGACCTCACCCTCCAATTCAATTCTCCATATTGATTTAAGAATGTTTCTGGAATTTTACTTGAGGGAAAAAGGGAACAGAAGTCCAAAGGCTACAGAGGCACAAACTGAACAGGCAGGGCTAACAATGAGCATCTGGGACCTACTGAACAACAGGCAATTCACCGTGTTGTTCCCAGGAACTTAAATGACCACGGTTTTAAGTACAGTTTCACACGATCCAGGGTGAGTAATAACTCATACCAACCTCCAGCAGCAGCCAGGACTATTCTGGGTCCTTTGTAATGTGTTGTTATGTACTCCACCAAGTCATTACGGTTTATGGATCTGCAACAGTCAAGGAATCATCACTACCATGTCAGTAAAGTTTATGACAAGATGAAGAAATAAGAGTACAAAATGATACAGTATCAAAGTAATTATAAGTTCTGCCAGCATACAGAGCAAAAAGCTACAATTAAGAGGAAATAGGAGCTTCATATATTTTGTCTTTCAGAGTTCATACAGCTTCCTGATAAGGAGTAAGAATTACAACTCTACTCCATGTTGATCTCAGTCAGGTGGAGCCAGGATCCACCAATGATCTCATGTCAGTTTTACGATAGCACGTTTGGTGATCTCCTCATCTGCACTGCTGTAAACAAGTGCAGAAAAGAGCAGTGTAAATGCAGGTTTATTTACAGCAGTGCCTAACACCTGACTGGTGGGAAAAAGGAGCACTTCCAAGTTTGCATCTTTTAACAAATAACAAAAATAATGGCACATAAGGGAGGTGTGCAATAGACACGTGAAGTTCACGTACACTTTTATGACTGCATAAAGGGGCAACAGGGAAGTTCTTACAATCACATTCAGTGCAATTTCATGTATCTTCCAAGGCCAACATTTAAACTAAAGTCATTCCCTGCATTTTCACAGGAATCTTTTAAATATAGAAAAGTTACCCCACAGTTGAAGATGGCCACAAACTTGGACATACTTGATGTTTTCAGTGGGTCCTAAAATTGTCCTTCCGAGGGCTGTTTTCTGATAGGCTGTGGCATGAAGGTAATCAAAGACAACTTCCTGTAAATTGGTCTCAACCTCTTGCATCTCTCGGAGTATAACTCCTCGCTCACGCTCAATCTCCGCTTCTCCCAGGGTGCTGTTCTGGATTATGTCAGCGAGGATTTCCACAGCTAATTGAAAACAGAGATGGGAATGGAAACTGAATTTTCAGACTACCAGAAAAATCTGGTTCCAAACGTAAAACTCAGCTCAAAGCAGGGGTGGCCCAACATTCACTCATAAGAGCTGCTGTTTGGAACTTGAAAAATTTTAAAAATGTACAAGCTCAAAAGGCACTTCCAAGGGCAAGTCCAGCAGAAACACTTGTAGTATCAACATCGCTTCTGCCACAACAACCCTTCCCACATTCCTATAGGCTTAATAAAGTACTTTTTGCCCAAGAAAGAAGGGATTGTCAGGCAGTAAAAGAATCATTCTCATGCTTCACCAGGAGCTGGATGTTTGTTTTACTCTTTGCTGCTTTTCAGATTAACAAAAGCAGTTACCTCTTGGTAAATCTTTTGAAAAAGCCTTTGCATAATACACTGTTTGTTCCCTTGATGTATACGCATTCAGATGAGCTCCCATGTTCTCAATCTCCAGTTCAAGGTCTAACTGAGATCTCTTTTTTGTACCCTGAAACAAAACAATAAGGAAGTGAAACTGAACCTTTGAATCCACTTGCTGACTATTAATACCGCTTGTCTGCCAAAGTCAAGGTGAAGAGAAAGTCTTCTGAAATGAATATTGGCATACTAATCTATCCAATATTTAGGAAGATCTAAATCCCACTATGCTCACAAATTAAAATGAAAAGTTGGGTTTTGTGTCTTCTAAGAACATTTTACAAAGCAAAGACCAAGTTAAAAGTAGACCTGGTACAAACCTGTAGTTCTGTATCAGCTACACAGGACTAAAAATTTGGCTTTGCTATGTGGAACCAAAATCAAATCCCCCTGATTTGTAAACTGTTTTTAGACAATTCTAAGTTCCTATCACTGATCTCTAAAGATAACTAACTTAGAAATTTGTTGTAAATTTTAAGCCAGTACTCATACTCACCTTGAAAGCCATATGCTCAAGAAAGTGAGCAGTTCCATTGTTCTTCTCATTTTCATATCGGCTTCCAGCATCAATCCAAAGTCCAACCTCAATGGGGATAATAATTTAATCAATCAATAATGCAACTTTGCTGTTTTTCCTCTATGAACTACACTTAAGATTTTTAAGACCTACTTTTAAATTGCTTTTTCTTTAAGTGAACCAGAAAGAAAAAAAGATCTTCGCAAAATTCTCATTACAAAACACTTGCAAAAGCCTTATGAATCCTATTTCTCTGCTCCTTTTAAGAACAATTGCTAATAAGCATTTATAGACCCCAACAAAGTTCCATAAAGAAAAAAACAGGAAGTTATGAAAAAACATCCCCTTTACAGGTTACCTACTGTGCATGTTGAAAGCCCAGAGTCTTCAGAAGCTACCTGCAAGCCATTCTCCAGAGGACTCACACGAGTCTCAGGAACATTTAAGACTACTTCTGTTGCTGCCTGAGCAGCTCTGAATCTGCCTCTTCCCACATGTACGCACTGTAAGAAAAAGACATCAGTCATACTTAGATTGTAAGCTATACCACAGATTCGTTTCAGTTGGAAGGGGTCCTTAAAGGCCATCTGGTCCAGCTCCCCTGCAGCGAGCAGGGAGACCTACAGCTAGATCAGGTGCTCAGAGTCCCATCCAGCCATTGGGTGTCTCCAAGGACAGGGCATCCACCACCTCTCCGGGCAACCTGTTCCAGTGCCTCACCACCCTTACTGTTAAAAACTGCTTCCTTACATTCAGTCTTAATCTCCCTCTTAGTCTGAAACCATTGTCCCTTGTCCTATCACCACAGACCCTGCTAAAGGAGTCTGCTCCCTTCTTTCTTACGGCCCCTCCTTAGATACTGAAAGACCACTCTCAGGTCTCACAGAGCATTCTCTGCTCCAGGCTGAACAGCTCCAGCTCTCAGGCTGTTCTCGTAGGGGAGATGTTCCAACTCTGGGATCATTTTTATGACCATCCTCCTGGCACGCTCCAACAGGTCCATTTCTCTTCCATACTGAGGGCTTTAGTCCTATCCTATCCTGGAATGCTTTTCCTAAAATGTATTCCTGAACTTAAATGTAAGTTCATGGCTCCTTCTTTAAAACGTGCATTTAAAAAAATATTTTTCTCTCAAAATTATTTGTCAGTACTTCACGCAGGAATACATTAACCAACTCAGAAGGAAAAAAAAAAAAAGCATCACAGAATATCCCAAGTTGGAAGGCACCCACAAGGATCACTGAGTCCAACTCCTTGCTCCAGACAACACCACTCAAAAAAACCAATCAGACCATATGTCTGAGACTGTTGTCCAGATGCTTCTTGAATTCTGGCAAGCTCTGTGCCTTGACCACAGCCCCATTGAGCCTGCTCCAGTGCCCAGTCACCCTCTAGTGAAGAACATTTTCCTCATATCCAACTTGAGGATCTCCTGTCGCAGTTTCATGCTGTTCCCTTGGGTCCTGTTACTGTCACCAGAGAGAGCAGAGATCACTGCTGCCCCTCCGCTCTCCTTATGAGGAAGCTCCCCTCCCTTTCTCTGGGCTGAACAAACCAAACGACTCCAACTGCTCCTCATACATTTTAAGGCAACTGAAATGAATTAGATTGCAACTGCTTCCCTTCAACTAAATGTTGGGGCCTATGTCTAAGACTGCAAGTCACAGTCATCTGCTGCCCAGAATAAAGGCAGATATTGAAATTGCCACCTTGTAGTTAATCCAGAAGAAAAGTTACAAGAAATTAACATTAAAAAAATCATTAAGAAATTATAGAATGTCTTGAGTTGGAAGGGACCTTAAAGCCCCCCCATCCCCACCCCCTGCCATGGGCTGGCTGCCCCCCAACAGCTCAGCTGCCCAGGGCCCCGTCCAACCCAGCCCTGAGTGCCTGCAGGGATGGGGCACCCACAGCTCTATGGGCAGCTGTGCAAGGGCCTCACCGCTCTCTGAATAAAAAGTTTCCTCCTTACATCTGATCAAGATCTCCCCTGTTTTAGTTTTAAAACATATCACTGTCTGCCCTTGCAGGAAATTGATTTCTGTTTATAAGCACCCTTTAAGTATTGGAAGGCCTTAATGAGGTCTTTCCAGAGACTTTTCCTCAACAAAGGGAAGAAGCCCAGCTCTGGTTTGGCTTTGTTTGCTCAGGTGGTCTCAAAAGCCTCCTGGGCCGCACAGAAAGCACACAGCCCCTCCCGACACCCCCCGCCCCTGAAGGCACGCAGCCGGGCGCTGACACTCCCGCCATTCCAGCGCCTCGGCTCCCACGCTAAGACTACAACTCCCGTCGTGCACGGCGACACGCGGCCTACAGCCCCCCGCCCTCACTGCGGCGGCCCGAGCAGCGCAGAGAGCCGTCGAAGCGCCGATGCCGCCCAGAACTCCCCTCTCTATCCCCGCTCCACCGCCTACCCGATTCCCAGAGCCGGACGGCCGAACGAAGCGGGTGCACCAGGGCAGGAAGAGCCGCCGCACCGCTAAGCGCCCCGTGGACGCCGCCATCTTCGCCAGCCGGCGGGGCGGAGGCTCGCTTCCGGCGGGCGCTGCGCAGGCGCAGAGCGCCCTGACTGGGGCTGGCGACCGCCGTCGCGGTGCGGGGAGCTGCTGTGCAGCGCGGGCTGCGGGGAGCCAGGGGACTGTGTTCTTCACAAAAGCAATGGTCGTAGTTAATATCAGGATGCTCGAGCAAGCCATGTTCAAGGTCAGCTGCTCCAGAGCTGGTCGGCTGTAAACTGTGAAACAGGCTTAACCACTCTCCCCTCCTCACGCTGCTCCGCAGAACTGCGCTGTTCGGGAAAGTCAGTTTTCCTCCTAATAAACTGTTATCGGCAGTTTCTCTAACGCAAAGTTGGATGTTTTCTCTGTGCAGTGCTGTGTATAGAGCTGATGCCTGCCGAGCTTCCTGTCGCCATGCAGCACTGAATTAGGGTAGCTCGTTGAGGCATTTCTCACGCAGAATCAATCCAACTAGGTAAAGCCAGGCTAAAAATCTGAAATCTTGTTTCACAAAGTGTTCTGGACATAAGGAACATGTCCAAGAGGCTGGACTACCAGGAGGCTTCATCCATGCCAGGAGATGCAGTCCCTGACACAGAGAGCAGCCCCGTGTAAGCTGTGCTGCAAGCGGTCCCTGGGCACTAAGGCACCAAAGCTGCCCAGCACTGGACATGGCCTGCCAGAAGGGACCTTGGTAGGAGCCAGGGTTGGGCTGGGAAGGGCTCTAGCAGTGTGCTAGTACAGGCAGTTCCATCTCAGAGCCACGCATTCCACATTTCTGGGCATGCTTTGGATATATGGGTGTAGATAAACAGGTACAGACAAGCAGAAAGCAGTGCTGTCAGTTTTCATTTCCTCTTTAAAATGTTTACTTTTTCTGCTAGATTTAAGGGCTTTTTACTTAGCTTATCAAATTATCTCTCAGAAGTATACTTTTTTTTTTTTTTTTTTTATTATTTTCCTATTCCTATTCCTATTTCCTGATCCTATTTTCTCCCCTCTGCCTCACATTGAAGCACACTACTTGTCACAACCTCTGCCTCAACACAGACACCATAAAGCTTTTTTACTGCTGTTCTGCACTGCTCAAGAAAGAAGGCCATTCATGCCTGTGTTCTGTGCCTCATGTTTTCCTTTTCAATATATGCAGCCAGTATCTGAAAGAGCTGAGTGCTGAGAGAGGGACTACAGCCCTCAGTCCCTCTGTCTCTTGCCCACAACTCTGTGAGGATGTTGAGTCTCGAAAGTGGTGAGAACTGAGGATCTCTGTGCTCAGTGTAAGCTATCTCCTACATCTACCAAGATCCTGTCATTCAGAGTTAATTCATAAGAGCTGTCAGAAGTGGTGTTCCTTCCCGCTGAAATGAAATTGGTCAGGCACTGGAATGGACTGCCCAGGGAGGTGGTGGAATCACCGACCCTGGGGGTGTTCAAGGAAAGACTGGATGTTGCGTTGAGGGACATGGTTTAGTAGGAGCTATTGGGAATAGGTGAACGGTTGGACTGGGTGATCTTTTAGGTCTTTTCCAACCTTAGTGATTCTATGATTCTATGATTCTATGATAATATTAATTTTAATGTAGATTTCAGGTGACACTAGTACCACAAATCACACACAGCAGTGACAATTGATAGTAGTTCCTGAGCTGTCTCAGAAGCTAATGATTGAGAAGGCTATTCACAGTTATTTACATTGCCAGACTCCAAATCACGGGGCAATGCCAGAAAAGTCACCATATATATAAAAGTCAACATATACCATGTTGTTGTTCTGGAATATTTTTGTGTGTAGGCAAATCCCTTAGCATTTCACAGTGAAAATATACTGAATGCCCTAAAACCTTTGCACTGTCACTGCATGTGCTGTGTGCTTAAGCAGAAGCTTTGATACTGCAGAGGGGATCCAGTTTCTGTCACAAGGACGGAAATGCACAAGGACTGCATTATAACAGTAAAAAAACCAAAAGCACAATGTACTGCACACATTTAAAAATGAAAGTGGAAACTGTTGTCAACTCATTTATTAAAATACAAACCTAAACACCAAGAAACCAGGTGTTTCTGAATTTGATACAGAGCCCTTGATTACATTTGTTATAGTCTCTGTGATTTAAATTTTTACTGTTACTGTTATTTTACTGCCCATACCGCTTTAGTACCCACATAACCTATGTCTGAAGCATTCCAGCTGCAGTGTAGGCACATCCTTTCAACAGAGAATTTGCATTGGAGGCAAATTAGTTTCTGTGGAATAGAAAATCCATCTCTACATGAAGCTAGCCACACTTTTTTTCTTTTTTTCCCCATTTGGTTTTTCCCTTTTTAGTTTATGCATATTCAAAAGATCATTCCAGTTCCAGCATTCCTTGTTTCAGATGCATCTCTGTCAAGCTGTAAAATAAAAAAGCAAAGCATCAAACTGTGCATTTGAAAATTAAAATTAAGCTTCTCTTCTATTTTACAGTTAGATCTAACTGATCTCATTATGCTGAGATTTATCTCAAAGACATTTTACCAGACTTCACTGAGCCATTAGCTATCCTAGAAATTTGAATCCTTGCTAGACAGAGAATTACAGCTTAAGATAAACTGATTATCCTCATATTATGTCTCCTACTTAATAAAATAGCAATGTCTCATATGTAAATGCAATCTAAAATTTAGCATTCAGCAAAGGTCATTAGAGAGATGCAGCTTCAAATCAAGAAATGTTGCTATTCAGCTAAAAATGCAGTAAAAGAAAACAGATACTGGTGCTTTAACTGTACGAACTGAATATACAAACACAATCTAAGTATCTCTGAAACACTACTTTTCAAATGGTTTGAACAATATCTTTTTACAATTAGAATATTTAGAAATGGGCTATTATAACAAAGGGTGCTCACAATATCTCTATGGTTAAGGTAAACAGTTTTACCTGCAGCTTCCAATGGAGAAACCTTCCTTTATATCTCTTACACATCTAACTCAAGCAACAATGAAACAGGAGGACCAGGATTAGCAGGGGAAGTTCTGAATAAACAACTTGTCCTTGTAATTTATCCTGCATTTATCTACGTGGTACATAAACAGTTCCATGCAAGTTTCAGGATGCCATGTAGCCTTACGAAATGGGTAGATGACAGAGATGAGATTCTCAGAATGACAGTCTGGTTCTTTCTAATTCAGACTACAGATTTCACCCTAAGAAAGAGCAGCTTTGCATTTTATACTAAGTAGCTCTTCTAGATCAGCATTCCTCATGAACAGTACAGCACTTTTGGTTTTTGAGCAGGATTTTGTGTCCAAACTGATAGGAATTGCACTAAAACCTGTAATAAAACATGGTCTGAATTATACAATTCCAGCTAATTTTCTGGGGAAATGAGGTTTCTGTGCTCATTACTATACAGTAGCGACCAAACTGAACACAGAGTACTCAAAGATAATGTCATTCCTATGTTTCATGAAAATGAGTGGCCAGGAAACTGCAGCTGAGGAAGAGGCTGTGGTATCAACTCACGTTTTTTTAGAACCCACATTGGGGAGAGATTGTGTTACACAATGTCCAACTTTTAAAAAAAGAATAAAAAGATCCAGCTGCTCCCAGTGCCCGTATATCTGACTGGTTGCTTACAGAGAAATATTTCCACCTCACAAAAAAATGCCATTCAGTAGCAGTGAAAGTGATATAAATTGGAAATCTACATGTTCCTACCTGATTCAGGTGATAACCAGGTGTCAACACAGAGGCTGAACACCACACTTGGAAATCAGTACAGCTTTACTTCTGAACTAGAATGACAATCTTGACATGAGTGAAGTATGATTATACCAAAGGGATTTTCTTTCAATTGTATAGATAAAATACTTCTTTCAAAATAAAAAGTTCCTGTCAGCAGGACACACTGTCGTGATCAGGTTGCTATGGAGGTTGTCTGGAAGCACTGTCCTGACTTGCAGATTGATTCAACTTCAGTCAGCAGGCAACGGCAACGCAGCATCAGAACAGCGCTGCTCAGGAGAGAGACCTTCAAAACTGCTGAAACCAGCACACAGTAAAAGCATTAACGATTGAAATTGCCTGCAGCTAAACTACTGGTTAGTGCTGGGTTTGCTTTTGTGGAGTCATCATGTTCACTGCTTATTTACAATTCACTATGTTTTTAAAGCAATGATATAGTATTGCACTTAATGAACATGCCGAAATGCTGCTGCCAGGAATTGCATTTAGCTTAGCCAAGCAAGTAGAATTCAAACAAGCCTAAAAACTTGGGCTAAAAAAAAGATACTTTTTTTAAGAGGAAGTTGTTTTTTTGTGTGAATAAAGCTATGCTGAGTATATAAATCAAGCTCTATATATGGTTTTCATGTCAGCTGCTCACTGGCATCGAGCTAATTATTTTTATCATTGCTACCTATAGGTTATCCTCCATCTGATTAAATTGCAAATAACTTTTCAATCCCATGGCTTCTGGGCAGTAAGTGCAAGTGCCTACAGGCCACTGACATCAGTCTTTTGCACTCTTGAGCTGTAAGGAAGTCTGCAAATTCAACATGAAAACCATTGGCTGAATTTACATTTCATTTGCTCATTAAGAGAGCAGCTCCTTTGAAACTGCTGATTAAAAACTTTCTTCAGGGAATATTATAGTATTTCATCCGACTGAAGTTCTTTTTCTCTTAATAATATTTGTGCTCTGAAATAAGAAAGGAGGACCTGTCACCAAGTACTGAACAACTCACTACCTGAGTTCTGAAGACTTCTATCAGAAAGATAAAAGGAAGGAGTTTGGATAGTTAATAACAAAGTTCTCTCTCCAAGAACAGTATGCCAAATTCAGTCTGATACAGCAATTCAGTCGGAAATTACTGTAGGTTCATCTGATTTAGCAAAACAGATACGTTTCTTCTCAGCTTTTAGCAGGCTTACTACAGAACAAGGATCTTAGAAAACAGTTTGTTTGTTTGTTTGTTTGTTTTTGCTCTTGTTGGCATTCTACAAAAGTGTTGCTTCTGCACCTTTCCTTGGCTACAGCCACATTCCACATTCAGGTGAATTGTTTTATATCATTATTTTAATTTGATGGTGGATAACTTCCCCAAACTCCAACATTCATTTCAACTTTTTTTGCCAATCTTATGGAAAAGTCACTTTAAAAAAATATTTTCTCCAGAAAGTAATCAAAAGGGCACACAAATTGCTAGAATAATTCAAGACTATTCCTTCTATGTTCAGACACCATGCAGGTAACAAAGATGTGAGCATCTTTTCTTAAGGATCTGTAGAAGGAAACCTACATTTTTTAAGAAGAATGCTGTTAATGCAACTCTTCGCACTGATATAGCACTTAAACTTTCAATTTTTGATCTCTGTAGTCTCAGCAATGTTTAAGAAACTGCTAACAAACATAAAATTCAGACTATGTAGTTTAATATAGCTAATAATGCAGCATAAATACAGACTTATCCATAGTAGCAACTGACTCAAGGCAACTTTTGTTTAGTTACCTCAGTTCCCCATTGCAACTGAACTGGGGAAGCAACATATACAGGTATTCTGCTTCATAGCTCTATCCAACTTCTTAGCTGGTTTAAGCCTTGCACTGATTTCCATAGTCTTGTAAATTCTCTGAGGTCCATAATGCCACTATGGACTAGCTGAATTTAATATCTTTATTGATGATCTGCATGAGGAAATTGGGTGCACTCTCAGTAAATTTGCAGATGGCACCATGTTGGGAGGAAGTGACAATATGCCTGAGGGTAGGAAAACCCTACAGAGGGATCTGGACAGGCTGGACCACTGGGCTGAGGCCAGTGGGATGAAGTTCAGCAAGCGCAAGTGCCAGGTCCTGCACTTTGGTGACAACAACCTCATTCATTGCTACAGGCTTGGGGCAGAGTGGATGGAAGACTGTGCAGGGGAAAAGAACCTGGAGGTGTTGGTTGATGCTTAGCTGAACATGAGCCAGCAGAGTCCCAGGTGGCCAAGAAGACCAATGACTTGTGTAAAAAATAGTGTTGCAACAGGACAGGGAGTACCTGTACTCAACTCTGGTGAGGCCACATCTTGAGTACTGTGTTCAGTTTTGGGCCCATCACTACCAGAAGAACATTGGAGCATGTCCAGAAAAGGACAGTGAAGCTGTGAAGAGTCTGGAGAACAAGCCTGATGGGGAGCAGTTGAGGGAACTGAGTCTGGAGAAGAAGATGCTCAGAAGAGACCTTCTTGCCCTCTACAACTACCTGAAAGGAGGTTGTGGCAAGGTGGGGTTTGGCATATTCTTCCAGGTAGCAGTGATAGAGTGAGAAGGAATGGCTTTAAGTTGTGCCAGGGGAGGTTCAGGTTGGCCATTAGGAAAAACTTCTCAGAAATAGTGGTCAGGCACTAAAATGGGCTGCGCAGGGAGGCGGTGGAGTTGCTGTCCCTGGAGGTGTTCAAGAAGTATGTAGAAGTGGTACTAGGGAACATGGTTTAGTTAGGCAATTTTGGTAGTAGGTGGACGTTTGGATTAGATGATCTTAGAGGTATTTTCCAACCTTAATGTTACTATGAATTGGAGTTCTCATTCACCCCTTTGCACTGGACTAACCAGCTCTTTCAAACTAGTTCTCCACACTCTGAGTAGCCAACAGGACAGAAACAAGACAGCTCCAAAATGTGGTTATCCATTGTACTCTGGAGACCTCTGTTAGGATGGTTACTCAGAAATGTCTGCTGGTGGCACTTATCTCTGAACTAATGAATAGTTCAACAGGTAAAGATAGCCAACTTCAAGGCAGATGCCTTTGGGCAAAGCAGATCTTATCCTGAGCTTCAGGCTAGTAGCGCATTCCAGACCTCACTTATCTGAAGATCAGATCCATACATTTTATTAAATTATTAGAAGGTATTATACAGACTGTAAACGTATTTACTTAAGGGCACAAAAGGCTGAACTTATATTTTGTAAGGATCTCCAGCAAGTACAATAACGTGGAAATTCAGTAGTATCTTTATTAAAGTTCTTATCAATAATTAAATATAAATTAAAACAATTGAGTAGTCTCTGTGTTATTTATCTTTACATTAAGTTCATGTTTTGATGCTTGCACATATTACACATATTTAGCATTCAAGATGATATAGTTTTTTGTTTGTTTGTTTGTTTGTTTTTTGTGTGTGTGTGTGAAACTATTAACTACACTGTAGAAACTATCTAGAGAAAAGCTAAGTGTTGACAGATGCCTGGAAAAGAAGAAATTGAGATTTTTGTCACTTGAAAAGCCAGCAGAAGGAGCTTGAGAATGTGGGAGAAGATTGGCGAGATATTTCTCACATAATCAAACAGCTAACTCATTGAAGCTGATATTTCTAAATTTCAGTTAAACAAATGAATTGCACTGAGTTTATTGGTGCATATCTCCTAAAGTCTTTTCGTAGATTTATTTCAGATTCACTGGCCTTTTTTTATAGCTCTCTGAAAAAAGAAAAATTGGAGCTTCTATAACCCACCATGCTCTCATGTCCCAGATAGATGCCTTTCTCAAACGCTATTACAGCCCAGAGTGCCAGGCCAACCACTTTTTGTGGGAGATGACTGCTTTTGCTGGTTATTTTCTTCCCTACCATTTTCCCATGTTTTTAATCTAACTTCCAGATGTTTGGCAGCCAGTGCAGAGCAGGAACAGCAAGCAGGCTGCCAAACATGTACATGTCCCACTGTGTATGCAAAGGTTTGCTGTGTATTTTATGCACATTGCAATTCTATAGAACGCATTCCATCTTCTCAGAATCCATGCAACTTGAGCCGCCTATTCTCATAGAATTGTCAAGTCTGCAATGCAAGAATTTCAGTGCTTATACATTACTGAATTGAGCTGTAGATATGCAATAGGCCTGAAATACCCAGGACACGTTCAAATATATATACATGTCTAAAGATCCAGCATACCTTAAGCACATTTGCTTCTTTTCACCTCTGGAACTTGAGATAGTGATTAGGAGGTAGGGAGAGTACCTGTGTATCCCTAGAACATGCATTTCTTTCTTTGAAAATCCCAATTAACTAAGTATATAAGGAAGAATTGGGTTAATAGAAGAGGCTTAAGAGATCTACCTAAGAAACATTTTTAAACATGACAGATGATCTGCAGTATGAATACAAAAAGGCTTGGAATAGGAATCCAAGTGACAACTACTAAGTAGTTCAACAGAATGAGGGGATGGGACTGGCAGTTATTCTTTAGCTGGTTTCAGTCATTGATTGCATTGATTCTATGCCATCAGAATTCCATTAGAATAGTAGTTGCACTATTTTAAGCTTTAGTGATAATCTCGTGTTTCTGACCACAGCTATCAGTCAGTTATCCTGATAGTCTGTTAATGGAGGCAGATCTTTTTTGTACATTATATAACATTCATTTTATTCTGAAACATTTGTCTATGGTCAGATATAAAAAATAAAACCAGAAAGCCTAAGAACTTGCTGCCTGATGCACAGAGCACAAATCTCACTGCCATTCCTTTTGACTTTCCCACTTCTCTTTTTTTTTCAAACGATAAAAAGTATAAAACCATAGAAGTATTTTCTAGTCTTGGCTTTTTAGCAGTGAAGTTATTTACATCTCTTCTTTTTAAATTATATGTTAAGCATCAGGATTAGTTTTTAGTATTATAGTAGATTTAACATGATTTAGAAGTATTTATTGAGAAACTCTGAACTCCCCAGAGCTACTTGAAACTATTCTTTTTTATTATTTTTCAAGGTTTTCAGCAGACTCTGGATGAATAAAAGGAGTATGTGGCATTTACATGAAATTTTTATTTCATCCATATAAGGTCCTCATAAATTTCTCAGGAATGTATGCATCAGCTCTCTTTTCCTAGCCCAAATTATGCATATTTGAATATGGAAAACCCATCCTTCCAGTTTGCAATAAAGCATGTGCATAGTTAAGATTCACTATCTGGTCTTCACAGACAGAGATTTTAAAGGTATGAATCAAAGTTCAGCAGAGTCAATGAGACACTCTGATGTCATTCAAAGTACCCACATTTAAACAGACAGATTGCATAGGATAGTGACTGACTTACAAACCAAGCCGTATTCCCAGTTCCCAAATTACTGATTAACTTTCTACTAACCCCCAGTGTAATGTAAATTTCTTTTTTTTTTCCCCCCCCACTTGTGCTACTTTAGAATACTTCAGCCTTCGCTAGTGTCACATCTTTATTGGGCTTCTGCTGTTATATTTTCACTGTCTAAAACTCACACTGATTTCTTCCATTACAAACTTTTACAGATTTCAAATACAGAGAATAAAATTCTGCCCAGAAAGTCTGTCCTTTTGTATCAGAGAGGCTGCAGAATTTTATCCAACACATCCTACTTCAGATCCTAATTACTTCATGTTAGACCATGTGGACTAGCAAGGCATTTTAGTCTAGTGAAAGAGTTGGGTCTGAGTTTATTTCACCTGCCTTTGAAACATAAATGAAAAATAAGAGCTTTGTGTTGCCATTAACATTCTTCGATAGTCATTGAAGAGAGAAGAAATCCTCTATTTCACACATTAACAATTCCCATTTATACAAAATGGAAGATACAGTCCTGGAGGAAATGCCATTATGATTCTGTCACTGTGTTGTGAAGTCACAGAGATCTGCATTTTTCAGACAAAACAAATTACTATTCTGTAAAAGGTAGAGAACCATTGACATAGCATGGATCTTAACCACAGCTTATACTTGAGGCTGTGATGTTTTTTTCTTTAAGAACTAAGTGGAAGTTACATTCTGTGTTGCCCTTCATGTAGGTGTTTTAGCAAACATGTTTTTTACCCCAAATATAACCACTGTTTAAGATACAAGAAATATCAAGAAAAACTATATTGAATCATGTGTAAGACTGATTGATTTCTTAGTGTGAAGTAGCCCATTATCCTCTTGTCTTAGTTTCAGCTGGGATGGAATTGTTTTCTTGAGTGTCTGGTATGATGTTTTGGTTCTAGGAGAAAAGCAATGTTGGTAACACGATAACACATCAATGTTTATAGTTGCTGCTAAGCAGTGTTGTTCAGAATAGAGATCATTCTCAGCAAAGGGCCCAAGGAGCTGGGAAGGGAACAGAGTCAGGATGGCTGACTTAAACTGGTCAAAGGGATGTTCCATACCACATGACATCAAGGAAGGAGTTTTGACAGGAGTGGGAGTTCATCTCTCTCTCTTCTGCTGCTCAGGGGTTAGCTGGGCATTGGCTGGGTGGTAGTGAGCTTGTGCATCACTTGTTATGTACATGTATACACACATATATGTTTGTCGTAATTACTATCCTTTTCTTTTTCTCTGTCTTAGTAAATAGTTTTGTCAGAAGTGAGTGAGCGAACAACTACGTGGTGCTGAGCCACCTGCTGGGTTAAACCACAACACCTCTTTTACTGAGAATCTGAAAAATGCTAGTCCTTATCTATATCACCATTCCTGTTAAGTCTCATTTTCACTTTGACTGAAGCCTTCCTCTACAAACACCTCTTCTACTGTCTATTGTATTTTTAAATTATTTTCTTGTTTTTAACCTTTCTTCACCTCCTTGTTTCCGCAAATGCTTGCTTACATATTGCTTTGATATGTAAATTAGAAAAAAAGGGAATAAGACTTCCAGGTAGAAAAGGAAAAGAACAAGTAAAGACATCATAGATCAATTAAGAGCTCTAAATTTTGTCAGATTTATATAATTCACCTATTCATTCTCTATTATTTCTCAGAAGTAGCCGTTTCAGTCCTGCTCTAAATAAGGAATGATTAAGAAGAAAGGAAATGATCAAACATTCAAATGGGAAAAAAGAAGAATCTGAAAGGCATTTCTTTAGCTTCACCTTCTAGTTCCTTTTCCCAAATAACAGAAAAAGTAAAGCATTCCTAAGCATCTATACAAAGAAAAGATTATTAAGATGATGGAACTGGGCTCTACAAAGTGCTGTATGGTAGGATGGTGATAGACTATAGGCATAAGTTCAAAGAAGAGATAGTTGAACTGGATTTAAGGGAAAACATTTTTATCATGAGGCAGTCATAAAGTGGTTTGTGAAGTCCTGAAAGTTTTCAAAATCCAACAGTATAAAGACAAGTCTGAACCCAGTCTAACCCTGCTTGGAACAGAATGTTGGACTAGAGACCTCTTGTGATCCCTGCCAAACTAAATTATCTAGTGATCCTATGGTGATAAGTAACGGATAATACAGTTTTACCAAATACCAGTCTTGTGAAAGGAGCCTTCTAGAAGTGGGAAACAAGCTCTGCAGATTAAGGAGAAGCAATAGATACTTAATATTATTATGCCAGACGCAGTTATGGCTAGCTAAAGAAATATTCTGAATCTGTCTAGGGAACAGATTCAATTTTCCATGAAAATTCTCCCATCTCATGACCAAGCCCTGTTGTCCTCTCCTGGGGGCCACACAGAAGAGGGCAGAGTGGCCCTGACATACATGGATAGTTCCAGTTCTGTACACAGCCTTTTCTTGGGGGACAGGGAAATGAACATCTCACACTCTCATCACACTGATCTAAATGTTACGCTGCACATGTACATCACATCCTAGGATAAAAGTGTGCTCTTGTGAGCTCTCATCTGTGAGAATTGTGCCCAGGGCTGAGGCTCCTGGCACAAGAAAGGTGCAGAGCTGTTGGAGCAGGTCCAGAGGAGGGCTTTGAAGATAATCAGAGGGTTAGAGCACTTCTACAAAGAAAAGCTAAGGGAGATGGGCCTCTTTAGCTTGGAAAAGGGAAGGCTCTAAGGAGACTTCATTGTTGCCTTCCAATACTTGAGGAGAGCTTATAAGCAGGAGAGAGACTTACTTTCTACGTGAGCAAACAGTGATAGGACAAGGGGCAATGGCTTTAAAAGTAAAAGAAGGGAGATTTAGGTTGCATGTTAAGAGGAAACTGTCTGTTTCAAGGGTGGTGAGGCACTGAACAGGCTGTCCAGGGATGTTGTGGGTGCCCCATCCCTGAACGTGTTCAAGGCCAGGGTGGATGGGCCCCTGGGCAACCTGATCCAGTGAGTGTTTACAGTGATCCCTGTGAGTGATCCCTGTTCACAGCAGTCTACTCAGATGCTCTGTAGTCTATACCAGATAAGCTGGCTGCTGCTGATCCAAGTCAAAATTACTGTAAGGTGGTTACTTATGAAGTCATTACCCCGTGCTCTCTGTCAGCTGGAAGAACATGGCAAATGGAGCTCTAAAGAAGCCTGTCCTGCACCTGGCACTGTTAAATATTTGAACTCCTGGTTTGATTACAGAGAAGAAAAGATATTTAATAAATGACTCTTGTACATACAGAAATTGCTGGAACTCTGAAGAATAGGATCAACATTAAAAAATGGTAACAGACCAGAGAAATCATCTGGAAAAAATAGGATGTTGTTCAGAATGGAAGGTACTACTTAAAAAAGAATCAGCTGCACAGAAAGATGATGAAGTGCTACTAACGAGCCCCCCTGAAAAGCGCCTGGGGTAGTATTTCACCATAAACCCAACAAACCAATGCTGTTTTGACACCACATAAAACTGCAGCTGGCACAATGGGATATGTAGACAGGTATAATAAAAGACACACAAAGCAATGTCCTGTTCTAATCAGCGCTGATAAGAAATGGAAAAAAATTTTTGATCTTTTTATTTAATTATATCTGGAGATGTAACTCCATTGTCCTCTCTACTAAATTGGAATGAAAATGAAGGAAAAAGTGTGCCAGTGTCACGTCTTCAGGTTTTCTTAAATTATGTTATTATTTTTTTTTCGCTTGCTAAGTCAGTATTGTTTTATCTAGTGTTAGTGTACCCCTGTAGAAGTGAAACATACATGAAGCTGTGTTTTGAAAATAGTTGTTTAGCTTAAATCACATAAGCAGTAGGGATAAAAGAACCCTTTGATTTGTAACTGCTCATTTTGCTTAAATGACAGGAATGGCAGAGATAAGAGAACCCTTTATCTTTTTCTATGCTGAGAACATCTCTTACTATTGCTCTGTAATCATTTTGTCCAGGTCCATTTATGCTTTCTAAACTCCCCAAAGTTCTCCTTGTGACACAGGTGCACTGACATCAGGATTTAGTTTCCTTTTAGCTAGCCTTGAAAGCAAGATCACAATTTGACTCTTTCATTTCAACTCCAAAGAAACGTATTGCTACCTTTGTAGAGATCTTGGTGAAACAAGGGGAAGTAGCACTTGAAATTTCCACTGCTTCTACGATTAGACAAATAGTGGAGTTAAAAATCAGTAAAAGAACACTAGTCACTCACTACTTTTCTACAAAGCAGTAAATCACTCGTTATTCATCTACCTCCAAATCTGTAACATGGTTTCTATCAGCTTCCATCTCAGGAGGTAGAAAGCTTCCTACTTAGAAGTAATTTTTGTTTCCATTTTACACATAGTTTTATCCTATGCTTATGTTGTTTAGGTACTTTTAATACCAATTCTTATGATTCATTAATTATCACAATCATTTTATAATCTGACACCAAAAGAATTTTCATTGAAAGAAGCTTACCATTGTGTAATACAGATCTGTATTCCTGAGTCAATTATAAAGTTTTTGAAGAAAAAACTATACTAGAATATTTAAAGACGCATGATTCATCTCACAAGTTTTGAATAAAATACATAATCATTATATCCCATTAAAAAAAAAAAATAGAGAAATAGAACTACACTAATTACCTTGAAAAACTATTTAAGTTACCTTCAGGGAGTTTACTTTGCCCATAAACCACCATCAACATTTATTTATGCATTTTAAGTAATGACTGTGCACTTCTGTTCTTGTCTTGCAGATACTAAGTGGCTTAGTTCAGATTCATCTGTTTTCCAGTGATATCTATGATTGCCTTCTTTCACTTATTCAGTGAACCAGCTGTGTTGACTGATGTCTGAGAAATCAAGTTCACTCCCAGAATAATTCCATTGTCATCAATTTAGTTGCAGCAAGAACTAGTTTGACCCATGGATCTCAGTATATTCTAGAAGGTCATGCAGCCTGTCAGTAGCTCAGACAGGATTTAAATAGAGGATCCTCCCAAACCTCAACTCAAATGAGCCTCTTTTGACATCATCATCATGTCTACTCATAGAGTGACATTTTATCAAATGCCACTCTAAGCATTGCTCATCTGTTGGCACACCAAACAGTGACCTTCCTGGCTCTTGTCACATGCCCTCATTCTTCATTTGCATTTATTTATAACCCTCTCCTCTGTTCAGTGCCAGCTGTTGAAGTCAAAGCGGATTTCCTTTCCCTCTCCCTCCTGGGAGCTGTGGATGAAGGAGAGGTTTCAGCTTCATTTCAGTGGGGAGGTCAGCCTGGGAGACCAGCAGCTTCCATCGGTGCCACAACAGCTTCTTAGCAGCGGAAAGCAGTTCCTGCAGCATGCAGTATGCCTGTGTGGTGTTACTGACAATTATAATGCTCCAGTTACATGAAAGAGCCTTGCTGAACATAATGGCTTGGATTACAGAATGCCTTGAAGTCACTTCTAGCCCTGCATATATGTCTGTAATGTATGTACAATAATGCTGCAAAAACAGTTTGCACAGGCAAGAAAAAGGATGGTCCTTGACTGAATATTTACAAGAACTCTCAAGGAAGCTTTGACCTATCTCACTGTTATACACCTTTGTTGTAATTCATGCCTATTTTCCCTACAGTAACTCTACTGAATTTTAAAAGTCATTGTTTTTTCTTGTTTTTCATTTCACTGTATGGTTTTCACTGCAATATAAAAACTAACTTGAAATTACACAGAAGCTCACAGCATTAGTTGATTCTAACCAGGTCAGACTTACCAGCCAATTTCAACAATATTGGAAAGAAGGACAGAAATCTGAAGGGCTTTTAATGGATTACAGAATCTTAGAGCATTCCTTTGCTTCTTAGTGAAAGTGGACAACTCAACTACATTCCAATTTTTACTGAGATTTATTCATATTAGTCCTTCTGCCTGTGGTCTGGCTTTCAAAGAAAGCAATCATCAAAAATTTGTGTTTGCTGGGTTGTTCTAAAACATTTGTACTGGTGAGTCAAATGATCAAAGCCTCAGAACACACAAGAGTGCATTCCAAAAGTAAGCCTAATACAGTCACAATTATTGAAATTCCTATTATTTTCTTCAACCTCAGTAGCTAGACAGTGGAAGGAGACTCAAATTATTCTCCAAGTATGAAGAATGCAGGTAGAAAACAGTACTGTGTGTTATGCTGCCAGCCAGTTTGCACAAGTGACCAACTGGATTAGCAACAGCTCATGCTCTCTCTTGCCCAAGGAGATGGTGAGGTGGGCATGGAGAGGGGTGGGCTCATATTATTGCATTGGCAGGGTGAATATACGGAGCACTGAGTAAAACTGAACAGAAAATCCAGCTTCCCTAGCTTCATTCTTTCTGAAATAGCCTACTTATATAGCACTCATATAAGCACACATATAGTTTGATGTGACATTGTCTTTCTGTAAGCGCTCTAGAAGCATACAAGTAAAAAGTAGCCCCAGTTCTTCCACGAACATCATTGATTTTATTCTGCATTGTTGTCAGAGGTACTAAATTGGCTCTAAGCTCAAAAAAAGAGAGAGGGCATATTCAAGTTGCTCCAATCCTAGGCTCCTGGAATGAATATGTCACTATTAGCAGGAAATAAACATCTGTAAACCTCCAAAACAGAGTGACTGTAAGACTTACAGGTATTATGTTCAAATATGAGAAAGAAGAGGGTTCTAGTGCTCCACAGCTTTATAGGTAGCTCCTACAAATCATGTAGAATAAACAGCTAAATTGACCTGTCTCACTCTGAAGATCAGCTCATTCCCTTAGCCCTCTTTGGAAATCATGAGAGCAATCTATTTAGGACACCGCTGGTGAAAGCTCAGGCCTATGCACTCTTCAGGCATCTTCCTTGGTCAGTCTAAATATTTCTTCTGCAGTCTATGTATTTCTTCTGCAGATGTATGCAGTCTGGAATACCCCCACCAGCACATTTTCACCATGAAGCATGTCAGAGTATATGCTTCCACAGACCCGTACTGTGTCTCCTTCCTTTCCTACATATCTCCGTTCTGTCCCTCCCCAAACACTTCGTAGCACTTCCAGTGCACTTACCCCCTCATTTTGCAGTCTGGCCAGGCTAAACTTGGCAGGATGTATTTTCCTCCCAAATCACAGAGGACTGTCTACAGGCCAAAGAGTACTGCCAAAGAGTTAAACTCACAGCCATTGAAGGCAGCCGGACCATCTCAAGGACCCATGCCCCTCACTCCTTTGCTGATGAGGGTGTGGGATGACAAATATCTTTATTTACCACTAGTAAATAGAAGCACAGAACTAAGGCCAGGTATTTCTTAGAGCCACACATCAAAAACTAAGAAACAAACAAAAAATCCAAACAAATAAATAAACAAAATCCCTGCCGAAGACATAAGTGACATGAGAGTAAGGTTCATTAAATGTACAGTGATCTGATCATATCAGAAATCCATCTAGAGGGTATAGTTAAGATCTTAGCAATTACTGACATTCACATTCAAGCCATGGTACTATATGTAAAAAATATTCCCTGACGTAAAAGACAGATACAAGCTCAATCCATTACAGCATGAGTCTAAAATGAATGCCAGAAGGGCACCTTCCAGTAATGCATTTAGACACTAAAAACATTTTGTTGTCATCTTGCCTACAGTGAAAGCTGTAGTACAGTGATCTAGGATTTCAAATTCACAGTTGAAAATGAAGTCACTCATAAAAACATAACCATGCAAGGAGCTAATATATATATTCTTAATGTTTCTTTTTTTTCCCTCCCTTTTTCATGCCAAATGTACTTCTTCCTATTTATTAAACCTGTTAATATATCCTACTCTAGTTACAAATTCAGTCATAAAAGGGCAAGGATTGTTCTTTATGCTTAGTGCCACTGAAAAAAGAATGCAAAACTGACCAGGCCTTTTAGAACCCTGTAATTGAATTTCCTAAATGAATTTTAATCACAGTTATTTCACAAAACGTTATGCAATGTTACAATTTATTACAGGTACTAACCATAACAGAATTAACTCCTAGTGCTGCATGTTTGCAATGAAGTTGCCAAGCTTCGCTGATTTTAGAAACAAATGCAATAGTTTTAATTTCCTCTAAGATACAAGGTTAAATTTTAAATCAGGCATTATCTAGGGCAAGATGTGTTCCAGTAAAATGGGGCAAGACTTCAATCCATTTCTGGATTTGCCTGGATGCTTACCTGTGCTACCTGCTGTAGGGAACCTGCTTTGGCAGGGGGGTTGGACACGATGATCTCTGGAGGTCCCTTCCAACCCCTACAATTCTGTGGTTCTGTGATTCTGTGATTCTGTTTTATAGAGTTTGAATACAAATCAAAACATCTACAAGGCCCGCTTATTGTTAGACATGCTGATAGGAAACAAAATGTTCTGGAAAAGTCAGGTGAGAAGAGTCAGGAGGAATGAACTGGGATTTTCCCTCTCGTAAATCAGCAGCAAATCTGCTTGACCAAAGGTAACCAATACACATTGGTTTTCCTCATTCTGAACAAGATAACGTGGCAGTATTAGACTTCCTCACCTTACAGAGGTTAAGGGAATGACAGATTAATACAAGATAAAGCTTGTGTTTCTCTTCCCCAAAGATCTTTAGACCTTCACCTCTGATCCTATGTGAGATTTTCCTACAGTCTCATCATTGATTTCTGAGCTTCCAGATAAGGTGCATATAAACATGTCTGAATTCCAGGTAGCCTCTGAATCCATACTGCCACTATATACAGTCTCTTTTGCGTCATACATACATAGCTCTGTTCTCTACCTTCCATTGTATTACATCCTTAAGGAGGTATGGAAAGATTTCAGAAGTATCTGTTCTACTTCTCTGAGCTCCTCATTTCTCTGGACTGGTTCCTCAAAACCTCACACTTCCCACTGGAGCCAGGTGTGGCAGTTGTGAGGCAGTGGTCTTCATCCACTGCGTGAAGAAACTGTCAGGAGAGGAAAGAACAAGGGCAGTGCACAGACCTGAGAGCTGCTCTTTGAGGTGGAGGTCTATGCGGCTGTGCTCCAGCAGTACTGAGTTCAGGGAGCCCTAGTTCTCTCTGATACTGGTTGGCACTACTCCTGAGATACAAGGTTAAGTTGCAAAATCAGGTATTGTCTAAGGCTAGATGTGTTCCAGTAAACAGGGCATGGACCTTGAATTCAGTTGCATTATCACTAGGAATTATTAAATCACTACCAAGGTTTAACAACCTGCATTTTTGCTCGTGCCAACACTCTCCCATATAGTGCCCAATCACAGCTGAGGCATTAGAGGGGTGAGGGAACACTGAGCAGCAAATGAAGCCACCTGCTCTTCTGGGCTAGGAAAATATATGCACTGTACAATTTGGCTTCGAGGCTGAAGAATGCTCCTGGACCATTGCTAGTACAGATGCAACCTAAATGTCTCTATTATGGTCCCAGTTATTGTCTTCCTCCACTCATAGTTTGGCAGCCCTGCCTGTGGCAGAGGGGTTGGAGCTTGATGATCCTTAAGGTACCTCCCAACTCAAGCCATTCCATGATTCTATCCTACCTTCTAAGTAGAAAGTAAAGATACTAGCTTGTCATTAGAGAGTATTTCACTTAATATTTAGAAGCGTGGTGGTTTTCTGGTTTTGAATTTTTTTTAGTAGTTCTCTAAATTCCTTCTCTGTAGTCTCCCAAGTGGTCAGCTTCTTTCCCATGCAAGAAGTTTGGATCTGTAACAGTAACCATGACATTTACAGTTACTTCATTAAGTACTGTATATTGGTTCTGCATCAATTTTGTGACTGTCAATTTAAAGCTACCATTTAAACTATAACAGGCTCTTTTGCCAGGTCTGTATCCACTGATCATTCTTGAGCTGTTTTTCTTTCTAGTTCCCGGAACATCCTTCAGCCATAAGGCTTCTGATATATGGAGTAACTCAGAAAGATTTTCTAAAACACATCTTGGAGCTCAGTGAGAATGTTAGCTTAACTATTTTTTAAAGGGCTATGCCCAGATTGGAGAAATATTTTATGTTTAGGTATGTTTTAATTAAATGTTACTGTAAAGCACTCACTGTCTTTGTGTATATGCATTAGCTGGCAGTGTACTCCTCTTTCACAGGATAACTTATCATCCAACGTGTTCTAAAACTGCTTGCCTCTGCCTGCACCATGCGAAATATCTTTTCTTTTTTGACTTCTCTCCAAAACAACACGGGTACCATGAGAATGGTTTCCTCCCCACATTATAATTAGAAGGGCTAGGTTAAATCTTTCCATTTTATCCCAGCATGGGACAGTTTTACCAGAGAGAATTTTACTAACCTAGCAGACTTCCTTTTGGTGCAACATTTATATGCCAGTAAGAAATTTAGTAGAGACACCATCAGAGTGGTGAAAAATGTCTTTGCTGGGATAGTTTATTTCACTGAGAGATCCAGCTCAGACTGCTCCAGTGAGTGTGCTCTCCGATGCTACAAGCTGCATCTGCACTGTCAAAGAAAATGTTGCCTAGTTTATAGTGAGCCTAAGTCTAACAGGGTTTGATGATACTGATACTCTAATGTTAACAAGAGATGACAGAATATGTTTAATTTTACTATCTTGGAGGATTTTCACAATCAAGATAAGACAGCTCATGTACAAAGCTATAAAAATGTTTCATTGTAAGAATTTTGTTTTTTTTTTCCTTCTTTAGATTGTGCTTCAGTTACTGACCAAGACAGTAGGTACCTTCCTCTGACACAGCTTATGTCAGCTAACTAAACTACACTTTGTGAATAAGATATTAATTCTACACTTCCAAGTTCTAAACAAAATATTGATAAATTTCTGCTGCATTGAAAGTGAAACTCTTCATCGAGAGAAGATTTATAGTCAAGTGAGTTGAGCTGTCTTGCTCATGATTAATTCATGCTTTATCTCCAAGGGAAATACACCACTGTGGATACAATTCATGAAATACCAACTGCATGATTCTAATTAAGATACAGGTTGTTGTATTAAGCAGTTTAAGCTATGTTAAGGAATATCTCCTTCCAAATGGTTACTGAAATGATATACCATAAAAACTTCCTCTATAAAATAGGATTCTATTTCAGCTGTTAAATTTCACTGTGAGAAAATAAAATACACTACCCAGTAATAATCTGTTTGATTGATATTCCTCAGTATCTGTGCCTCTCCGCAGTATAAAGCGGCTTCCCAATCCATTTATAGCAGAAATATATAGGGCCAGTCTGAACAGTACAATTACCAGAAATGTGTGCCACTGGAGAAAATAAAATTATTACAGACTAGATGTAACGAAAAACTCGTACCTCATTCACAGATGCCTGGAACCTCCCCATCTGTTAGTTACTTCTAGCCCCCAACTTCTGCAGAATCTGAACATCAGTCCTCTAAGCACATTAGCATGTCTGTGGTATTTTACAAGTCAGACAGATCTCTGCTCTGGGTTTGCACAACTTGTTGAGCACAGATGTCCCATTGGGACTTTTCCTTGGTTTAAGTGCATTTGTGCACATAAGACATTGAGAGATCAAAACATACCAAAGCAGCAGGACCAGACTGAGATCTTAGATGGCTCGTGGGAGTAGTGAAACAGGAAATTAATTTAAAATTCTGGTTCTGCTGAGAAACACCTCTCAACTTTAATTTTCTCATGTTGTGCAGACTGGTGTGGCAGAGTAGGTAACACACATTAGATACAGACTTCTAGCTGTGCCAGAACATACTTGAACAAGTGTATAATTCTTCACTAGAAAAAGAGGCATTTCCCTTTCAAATTAAACACTGTGAACACTGTGTGTTGAATAGACACCAGTTGTCTTTACTTACAGCCTCCAAATGCTGACATCTGTATTTGCAGTATAGACAAAACACGATCAAGCACAGCCTTACTCTTCAGTATGGCTTATGTAGCACTGGTGACATAGAAACAACTTCCAAATGACACGTGCATGCAGCTTTGCCTACAGGGAGACATTCAGCTGACCTTCAGGATAAGCATCCCAAATCCATTACTGTTGGCAATCAGATACTACCGGTCTGGAGGCGCTTGCCTGCTGGATTGCACAAATTGCTATGCATAGGCTTTAATTATTCCTAACCTAACAGGCATTGATTGTAGCTATAAAGAGCAGCTTTATCATCTAACTCATGTAGTCAGCCTTAGATTCTATAAAGCCAGAGTAGAAATAAGTTAAATCCATATACATTTATGTTGAATGAAGTGTGAGTACAAATCAAAACATCTACAAAGCCTGCTTATCTTTAGACATACTGATAGGAGATGAAATGATCAGGAAAAGTCAGTTGAGAGGAGTCAGGAGGAATGAACTGGGATTTTCCCTCTCATAAATCAGCAGCAAATCTGCTTGACCAAAGGTAGCAAATACACATTGGTTTTCCTCATTCTGAACAAGATAATGTGGCAGTATTAGCTTTCTTTACTTTACAAAGGTTAAGGGAATGATAGATTAATAATAAGAAAAGTAAGACTTGCATTTCCATAGAATCATAGAATGGTTTGGGTTGGAAGGGACCTTTAAGATCTTGCAGTTCCAACCCCCTGCTATAGGCAGGGACACCTCCCTCTAGACCAGATTGCTCACAGCCCCATCCAGTCTGGCCTTCAGTGCTTCCAGGGAGGGGGCATCCACAGCTTTCTGAGAACCTGTTCCAGTGTCTCACCGCTCTCACAGTAAAGAATTACTTCCTAATATCTAGCCTAAGTCTGCCCTCTTGCAGTTCAAAGCAATTTCCTCTTATTCTGTCACTACCAGCCCTTATAAAAAGTCCCTCCCTGGCTTTTCTGTAGGTTCCCTTCAGGTACTGGAAGGCCATTTAGCCTTTCCCTCAGTCCCCTCTGGGCCTTCACTGCTCTAGAATGAAAAACCCCAGTTCTTTCAGCCCATCCGCACAGGGGAGGTGCACCAGCCTTCTGATGATTTTTGTGGCCCTCCTCTGGACCTGCTCCAACAACTCCATGATCTTCTTGTGTTGGTGGCCCCAGAACTGGATGCAATACTGCAGGTGATGTCTCATAAGAGCACAGCAGAGTGGCACTACTCTGTATCTGTGCTTCCCCCAAGATCTTTAGACCTTCACTTCTGATCCTACGTGAGATTTCCCAACAATCTCATTACTGATTCCTGAGCTTCCAGATAAGGTGCATATAAATGTGTCTGAACTCCAGATAGCCTCTGAATCCACACTGCTGCTACATGCAGTATCGCACACGCATAACTTTGTTCTCTACCTTCCATCGTCTTACATCGTTAAGGAGGTATGGAAAGAATTTAAAAGTACCTGTTCTACTTCTGTGAGCTTCTCATTTCTCCAGTCTGATTCCTCAGAACCCCTTGCTTCCTTCCGGATGAGGACTGCCCACAGGGGCTTGGCAGTGGACTAAACTCACTGTGTGAGGAGTTTTAATTTCCTAATAGCAAAGGAAAGAACCAGGATAATGCAGGCATGTGAGAGCCGCTCTGTGCGAGGAGGGTCCCCGTTCCAGCGGTGCGGGATTGAGTGAGCACAGTTTAACTTTGGCAGCGGTGGCCAGGCTCCCAGTTCCTGAGAGAACCAACTTTAGCAAAGTTTTCGCTACGACACCGGTGAGTTAGAGCCCGCACAGACTCCCAGACAGGGAACGTTTACGAACTATCGGGATCAACCACAGGTCTTGGCCGGCTCCCAGCCCGACGCCGCCCGCCTCAGGCGCCGGGCCCCGCCGCCATCTTGTTATCAGCGCCGTACACTGCCGGGCGGGGGCGGCCGCGCACGCGGGGCCGCTGCGGCATGGTGCGGGGCAGGGCGCTGTGGAGCTGCTGCCTGCAGCTTGGCGCGCTGCCCTCAGCGGTGTGCTGCGCGGGCGGGAAGCCGCAGCCGTTCGACAGCTCCTGCTGGAGAGCCGCGGAACCGCCGCGGAGGGGGTGGAGCGGCACCATGGAGGAGGAGGAGGAGGGAGAAGAGGACGGGACCGCTCAGGGGCAGCGGCCCAGGAGGTGAGCGGCGCGCCGGGCTGACGGCCGCTGCCCCGCGCCTTCCTGTGGACAGGGAGGGCTCTGCGGGCGGGACCGAGCGGAGCCGGCGCTCCGGGAGCCGTGCGGAGGGAGCACCTGCGCGCCCCACCGCCTCCACAGCCCGGCCGGGATCCGAGCGGTCGCAGCGACGCACCTGCTGCCGGGAAGGCGCGGCGGCACCGGCCGACGGTCCGGTATCGGGGTCCCGCCGGGTGGGGAGGGAGCAGGGCAGGGCCAGACCGGACGGCCGCTTTGGCGAAGTTGGGCGTGGGGGGAGGGTCCCCGGGCCGCAGCCCTGCCGCCGGTCGCGCTGCGGTGTCTGCCGGCGCGGGGTCGGGCTGAAGATGGGTCACCCCGGCTGGAGCTGCGGGCTCTGCCCCGTCCCGCCGCGGGGTTGCGGACCGCGTTCGCCCCGAGGGAAGTGACGCGGAAGAAGAAGTCCTACTTCATCCCCGCCGCCCCCGTGGCCGTGCTCGGGTTTACCGTGAGCGCTCGGGAGGTAACGCTGCAGCATCGCTCCCGGAGCGACGCGTTATGTAACCTCCCGGCTAACGCGCTCCGAGGAACTGACGCCTCGGCGGCCGCTCCCGTGGAAAGGGACGCACGGACGGCGTTCCTCCTGCGCTGTCTGATGCAGAAGTGAAGTGGTAGATATTAATAGAGTAATCTAATATAATTAGTTCAGTCAAATAATCTGAATGATCGGCAGTTATCTCTAGTAACGGCTTAGGCAAAGTATTTCTTGAACATCTTGGCTGCATGCGGTTGTGTCCGTGTTAGACTTCAGCTGAAGAGACTGTGATTTATTTTCACTTACTAAGTAAGTCACGTACCATAGCGAGTCTGAAGCAAGTTCTCAGCCTCTCATTTGAAGTACAGTTTGCATTTAGGACTTTCCTTTTTATTTTTCAAATGGCTCCAAAGAAAGTGACATCAAAAATTAAAGGTCAGGAAAGGAAAATAATTAATTTCATCACTTTTCTGACAGAAGGCTTTTAAAAATGGCCATGGATTTTTCTTCACAGTAGCTACTTTACAAGTTAATGAGGTAGGAAGAGTGATTAATTTTACAGATATGAACCACAAACCACAAATAAGATAAATCCCATACTGCTTTGAGAATCGTTGCAGCAATTGCTTGAGAAATGCCTGATATAGTCTGAAAATGGAATCCCTGTCACGAGAAGATAATGGCCAGACTGAGAAGCCCACTCTGATGTAGGCAGTGTGGCGATGAGGAGGAAGTTAGGGTTGGAAGTGAAACTGGTACAAATAGCAGCGAATGGGGCTTTGGCTCGGTTCAAATTGAAAGAGATCTGTGGCCTTTTGTAGAGGAAGCGTTCCGGTATTGTTATTTTCTTCCCTTGTATAAGCTAAGTGGATTTGAGGAGTTAGCTCAGCAGCAACCTACTGTTTCCTTAACTTCTATAATCCCTAGATTGCAACAGAACTGCTAATTCGCAATTTAGGGGTTTCTTTTTCTTCTGTAAATGAGAAAGCACATGTTTTGTCTGCGATGAAGAAAATGCTAATGCTGTCATATTAATTAGTGCCTTTATGTATAACACATGCAGTGAAATTATTTTTTCCTTTTGGTCACATCTGTAAATCTGTTCCTGATATCAGTTTAATTTTTTGATCAATTGCTGTATGTTTGTAGGTTGTAGTCAGGATTCTCATTCTAACACGCTCAGAGCACAATTGCAGTAAATCACTTGGCCATCTGGCCTCTATGTGCAGCTTGAATGAAAGGGATTTTTCTATATGGCAGACGTACATGGTTTGAATATTCTTAGAAAACCTTGGAGTTGAGTCATATTATTTGTTGCTTGCATGTAATATATGAGTGCATATATTAGCAGCTATATAAAGGAGGTGTAATATGGATTTAGCCTATAACTGCATCGAAATGGATAGCTCTCACGGAGTTGTTCAGGAAAGAGAACTGGATGTTACCAAGTGACACCATGAGGACACTTGGCTGCAGTCCTCTGGTGTCCCCATTGTGAGAAATAAGGTTTGGTGTGGTGTTGTGCGAGGGAGTGGTCAGGTGGTGAGGAATTAGGCTGTGTAAATTGAGAGATTTTTCTTGGGTAAGCCCTGCTAGCACAGTTAGTGCTGGTGGAACTGTCTGCTGAGCAAGGTTTGTTGTAAGGTGTCGATTTTTCATTGCATATAATGTTTGGAAGTAGTTTAATTTGTTTACGCTGAAGGCTCCCATGCTGTGGGCTGGTTTTTGAAGGAAGTTTTCAGTGCGGTTCAGCTATTTCTGATGATGAAATTGTGGCAATAATGAGTTGTTTGTGAGCATCTATTTAGGCTTGTTAAAATGAAACACTTTGTCTCCTGAAAACTCCTACGTATTTAGAATGGTGCCTTGAGAATTAGTAGATGGCTCACATTTAAGTTGGAGATGTGCTTTGCCTCCTTCAGAGGGGGAAAACAAACAAACAGCCTTAACACGAATGCTTTTGTTATTGACTAACAACAGAAGCACTTCAGATTTCTTTGAGAGTACTTGGAGAGGCCTCCCGACCTGTGGTTGTAGGGATAGAGAAAAAGGCTGTTTGTATATGGGGGAAAAGGGTGATGCCTTAGGATGTTCCCAGTTTCCTTCTGTATTTGTGTTATTCTGTATCTAGTGTTCTACTACTTATCATTCAGAAATTCTGTGTTTGGGAAGACTGATCACCTCATAGCTAAACTCTTGTGAAAGGTGGTCTTTGAACAGCTGCATTCAAGAAAAACGTTTTTTCAGTAAAGAAAAGCTTTATTTTCCTTTCATTAAATGATGTGAAGATTATTTATTTGAATTTCAACACATTTAAGATCAAGTGTTATAGTTTTGGCAAATCCATATGGCTAAGGGGAATGTGTATGTACATAGAAAGAGAGAAAGGATGTTATTTGGATAAGCAGAAATTGAACATATGATGAAATCCAAGTGTGAAAGTAGATTAGAAAAGAATTTAGGGAAATATTTTTATATTACATAGAAATCACATTGGATACTGTGTGCTTAGACTCTGAACCAAAGAGTGGGAATTAAGTGAACCTGCATTTAAATATGTATATAAACAAAAATGTGTGTCTGTTGACTTAGCAATGAAAACTTGTTTAATGCTTAGGCATTGCTGCACTTCCTGGCTAACTGAGGCTTTGCAGGATTTAAAGGATTATTTTGATTGTGAGCCTAGAGAAAGTTTGCGTAGTAGTTTGTTCCTTACTGGCATGGAGAGAGAGAAGGAAGAAAGAAAATTAAAAGGCTTTGTAAATGAGGTGGAGATAGTGACTGGGGAGCTGCAGACATAAAAATGCCAGCACTGAATTGAAATGAACCGCTTCAGGTCCTGCTTTGCCATGTGGGTCCTATGGATGAAGGTGTTGGCAAGGCTTCTGTGCACTTCTATGGAACAGTTCTTACCTGTCTTTCTTTCTACCATAGTATGTTCAAATAGAGCCTTAGTCTCATTAAGTGTGTCAGTGTGGTGTTGTTTTGTTTTAGTCATATCTAATTGACATAGGGTGTTAGGCAGGGAGCCCTCTGCCCTCAGGACAGAGTGCAAGCCTTTAAAACTTCATTGTAGTTGAGAAAAACCTGTGCTAACAGCACAGCATCAGCATCACATAATGGCTTAAAATACTAAACCCGATCTGTGTTGTCTGTTAATGCATCTGAGAGGCTAAAGCGTGTTTGCAAATACTGAACTTTAAAGTTGGATCATTTCTTCTAACTGTAAGCTTCGTGCTGGAAGGGTTTGTGTCTGTGATTAATTGTGTTCACATCAGCAGACCAGCTAATGAAGAGCTCGTCCACAAGGCATTTATGCAGAGCTGATGCCAGAACACAGAGCTGGCTCTGGATCCTGTGACTGGATGGGTACAGTGAAAGGTTTGCTCTTTTAGAACAGCTTCATTAGAATTCCTTGCAACTGTGAGCAGCTGTCTGTGGAGATTATCCTTGCTGCTGGAGTCCAAAGGTTATCTGTACTCAGCTGTGTGCATGGGCTGTCTTCTGGTATTTTTCTGTTGACTTTAAAAATCATCTGTATTTGAGTCACCATCCAGTGGTTGTCTTGCATGCCGTACAGCAGCCATACTGCATGAACTTTGCTTTCTGTGTGTGGTCAGCTGGAGGCCTGTGTAGCACAGCAGGCAAGAAAATTTTAATTACAGCTCCAGAATGTGCATCCCCCATTCCTCCTGATGCATTAAGTAGAAATAGAAAATGGGTTGTTTAGAAAGAGAGCGTACAGTAAAACACTTCACAATGAAGGGAGAATTGAGTCCTGCTTTCCTTCTGCCTTCCCCAGGAACAGCATGGAGCAGTGCTGCTTTTACACTGAATCTTAACAATGGTCCCATATGTGTCCAACCCACAGCTTTATGTTTTTGTTGCCCTCTACTTTTCTGTCTCTCTCTCTCTCTATATATATACATATATATATGTATGTTTTAATACTTATATACATTAACTATATTCTGTATTTTATATGTTGTCTAAGACAGTTCCTTTTCACTCATTGTGGTCCAGGCGAGCCTAAAAGCTGGACAGTCATGGTAGACTGAGTTTTTAAATGTGATAGCCATGTGCCTGTTCTTGGAAACAGAGATGCAAAAGATGAGGCTAGAGAAGGAAATGAATAGTTTTAATAGGCATGTGTAGGTAAAGACACTGGAGGCTGGGTCTGTCTTCTCAGTTCATATGCATGGTTCCTATAGGCAACTACTATCATGTAGCATCATAAACTGTAGAGAATACAGAATTTTGCTGCAACATGTGTAATGCTAAATACAAGGCATAAATGTGTCGGGCGCTGTAAAACCCTGTCCTTATTGGATAGGGACAGTCAGCCAGCTGGGGCACCTGGATGGCAAAGGGATGGTTGCTGTGAGTTATCCCAGTTCCAGGAAGAGGCAGCTTCATGCAGTTTGTGCAAGTCCAGAGCTGATCACAGCACTGAGAAATAGCTGGCTCCAGGTACTGCTGGTGGATCTGACTAATGCCTGTTTGCATTTGTATCTGAGGGCACAGGAGGATGTTGCTGATAGCACCTGTAATCATTGTGAATAACTTCCTGTTGGCTTGGCACCCTTCCCTGCCTGAGCCAGTTTGTTGCTGTAAATCCTTGAGTGTTTATACAGTGATCTGCGTGGAAATGAGGGCTTCTGTAGGGGACTGGATGGTAAGGAGTGACTGTCTGCTGTATCAGCTCCTAGGGGGGTTCACCATATGCACACATGTTTGTTTGTTTTTTTGCAAGCTAGAGGAGTACTGAGGATGTAGGTAGGTTGGCTGGCAGTGATGGCTGCTGAGGCAATACAGCTGTTGTAAGTTGCATCGCATTTGCTTTATTGGTAATTAATTTTTTTTTCTCAGTAATGACTAAATAAAGCTTTGATCCTCACATCTGTATTCATCCTAGTTCTTAGAGGTTTTCATAGGGAGGGCTATTTCTGCTTTTGTTATTAACTCAGTTATTTGTCTTTTTGTAATATCACACAAAATCATGATAGTCAGGATACTTGCAGGTGATTCATAAAAGCAGGGAAGGAACAGCTAGCACCTTACACCTGTGCATGCTAGAAGGGAAGAAGGCTGTGGTAGCATGGCTTTGGGGGAGGATTGTGGTTAGTTTGAAAATAACCCGGGGAACAGGATGTCCCACAGAATCTCTAGCTGGCTCTTAAAATATCAAATAGTTTGAATAAAACTTCTGCAGTGCTTGTTCTTGCTTGCAACTTTTTACTGGAAATCTCAAATAATAAAAGTATTCATAGATCAGCTAGTTGCAAGATTGAAATCTTCTTTATGTGAAGTCTTAAGACCAAGAGCATCTGGTATAACTGCTGTTGCAACTGGCCTGGACAGCCTGAAGTACTTAACAATAAAGGTTTAAAGGCATTCAGAATTTTCCAGTCTCAAACTGTTCATTAATTAATGCAGACAATTTCAGACTTAAAGGAAAAATAAAAGCACAGCCAGAACTTAGCTGGCAGTGACTTGATATTTTAGTGAGCAGAAGGCTTTTTTTTTTTTTTTTTTTTTTTTAAACTGGTGTTCTGCATAGTGTTTGCAAATGCCTCTTAGCTGAAATCCTTTTTTCAGTTGCAAGTCAAAAGCGTGCTTTTTGCAGCCATGAAACATGTATATTGAAAAGCATTTTCTGAGTCGTGTAGCCATACACAGCTCGCAGAAAGTTCTCACTTTGATAAGACTGTAGTGGTATGATAAAAGCACAAACCAACTCAGTTTGCTGAGTACCATGCACTGTCCCTTTTAGGTAATGCACAGTGCAGCCCAATTCTGGGTGTGATCTATATAGAAAGATGGCAGTTAGAAATGAACAAAGATTGATTCTTCAAAAACAGAGATTAGTAGGGATATTTGAAAAGCTGGGGAATGTTTGCAAGGTAAGTATGATGTTTTGTTGGATTCCAGTAAACCATAGTTTCTTAGTAACTCTTTCTTTTCCTTTGTGGCTTATGAATTTGTTAAATAAGGACCACTTTGCTGTGTGAAAAAGGATGAATTTGTTCCAGCAGCCTTCACAGTTAGCGTGTCAGTGCACACATAGTACCTTGTCAGGCACTGAGCAGTGACTGATGGAGAAGGCTGGCTGGAAGAGGTGGAGACCTGTGCAGTAGTTTGCACGTGTGACTCTTAAATCTCTACAGAGAGTATTTAAAAATAAAAGTTTTAATGACAGTGCTTCTTGTAACTTCAGTGAATCCTGCTTTCAAACTTCTTTTGGAACAAAACTGAGGAACTATTAGAATGTTTACATAAGCTGTTAATGGTTTTCCTAAATATAGAAAAGGCTTAAAGCCAAAATATTTCTACCCAAGCTTTCAGTTATACAAGCAATGCTAAAATAAACAATTGACACCAAATCTACTGTCATAGAAGCTTTATCTCTTTTTTTTTTTTTTTTTTTTTTTTTCCCCTCTAGGATTAAGCCTGTTTATCAGAATGTAAGACCTGATTTTCCTTGCCATGTCCTGCCCCATGTACAACTTCTTTGCTTTGTGGGTTCACAAGGGCCCCTTAGCGTTTGCTGCTGGAAAACCAGTTGTGTGAGCTTTGCGTTTTGATTCATGTTATGTTTCATCCTATTCATCCAAAAGGGTTGTTCCGCTCTGTCTGGGGTACCTTCTGGCACTATGGGTTTGGCATGACTCATGGGCTCATACCCTAGTTTGTATGTGATGATGTGTTTCCTTTTCTGAGTGAAGCTAAAGTGAAGCATCCCTGCGTGTGGAGGTCATAGAAGCACAGAATCATAGAACGGTTTGTGTTGGAAGGGACCTTAAATACCATGTAGTTCCAGCCTGCTCTGGTGGGCAGGGTTGCCACCCACTGGGTCAGGTAGTTGTGAATGGTCATGTTTCTTCCTGTCTGAAACCAATGTGCCAATCCCTTTACCCTTTTTTGTGGTAAGTCACCTCATCCTGAAGGATGATTTCCATATGTTAAGAAATCAGTTCAGTACTTCTAAGTAAGAGCTTTCCTCTTCCCTTGAAAGCATGAAAAATAAAGATTTCGCATAGAATTTTACATGATCAAATACTCACTGAGGGCACAACCCCTTCCTCCTGCTTCCTTCTGCTCCCACAGCTCCAATCCAGTTTGATTTTGTAGTACCTCTGTCCTCATAATTTGGTTGGCAATACAGTGCTTAAATTCTTTGAAGCTATTTGCCAAACCATTATTTTTCTTGGAGAAGAATTCATAAAAGCTGGCTGAAATATCAGCTCATTTCTGACTGCTTAATTTTTAGCATTTAAAATATAACTTCAGGATCTCTTTGTTGTTAGAGGCTTTCTTTTGTAAAAAAAAAGGTAAGAGTCTCCTTAAGCTAATGACTGGTTGAGTTTCATTTTAAGCTGATAGTTGAAGCATGAGCTTTCTAGAAATGAGTCTACATTTTTAATAAGAAAAGTCAGAGTTCTGCTGCATTCCTTGAATATTCTTGGAAGCATTTTACCAGTTTAGGTGAAACAGAAGTGATCTGGTGAGGCTGAAAATTCAAAAGAATCTGTGGTTCATCAGGAGTACTTTGTGAGTTAATAGCTGGTAGATTTGTCCTCATGCGTCTAGAAGAGTTTGAAGTATTCTGTGAGTACTGATGTCTTTTCTCCCTTCAGTTGCCAATGGAATACTAATGAAAGTAATGTATGTGCATCATGTGGAAAATATCTTGGCAGACATATACCTGCAGTGCCTTAAATGCTTTGGCATTTTCTTTGTTTAATCAGCATAGTTGATCCTTCCTTCCCCTGGAGGCTTATTCTTTCAGAATAAGATCAAAGGTTTTATAAAAAAAAGTAAGCAAAAGCAGAATTCACCTATTTCAGAGATGAATGAATAGATAAACAAAAGCTTGAAAATAAAACCTTAGGCTCTTTGCTCTCTAATATGAAGTGTCTTATAGGAATAATAATTACAGTAGTCATATATATTTAAAAATTAGACTCCAAGATGTTAACAAAAGAATTTCCTGGAATGAAGTATCTACCTGATTAAACTTCTGTGGGTTGTTTTCACCACATGTTGTGGAAGAGTAGATGTCTTATGCTGAGCCTGGGTGCTTTGCTAAATTAATAAGTTGACTGGGCACTGGAAATGCTCTTTGAAGAGTGGCACAAAAAGCCTCCCAAGTTAAAGCAATAGTTAATGTATCCAGTACAGTTTCCTCATATATTCCTTTTAGCTGTTTGTGCATCTTACCTCTTATATCTGTTTAAAATGGCATAGAGAAAGTTGGATGGGTGTTGAAACGAAGGCTGATTCCAGCAGATATTTTATGGAACAGAGAAGACAGCTTGGGAGCATCAGTGGTTACAGCTTATATTGTGACACAGACATGATATACTATTGCTAAATAGAAAACACATAATAAAGTGGTTTCAGTAAAACTACAGGGAAACCATAATAAAAAGCAGATTAGTTAGAGTGTGGTTATGAGCAGGAGTGTTACTTCTCAGAAATGTGATCAGGAATGTTGTCTGAACGTCGATTGAACCATTGTTGTGCATTCACAACTGGCACCTCACCTGCTGTTTTGCAGTTGATCCCTGCTGAAGTAAGTAGCAGGGCAGAGCTCTGCGTTTGAAGTTGGCGCTTCACAAGGAGATGTATTTGAGTTTAATTTGATGATGCTTCTTATCAGTTAGCAAAAACCAGGCTGAAATATCGCAGTAACAGTCTATTTTTTTCTGTAATTATGAACTTAAGAGGGATGCAGTGAGTCCTGCCTATTCAACTACTTAAAAAAATACCACATTTAAGGAGTAATTTTTGAGAAAACCATCTGCTGTATTTACTTCTGTTCTCTAAAAGCTTTTTTGAGTGGAGCGACTTTGGTGCATCTGGCTGGTGCTTCACGTATGAGTATACCTGCTGAAGCCTGAAAAGCTGAGTTAATGAATTGTTAGGCAGTCTAAAATGTGTACTGGAGAAAATTTTCCACAGAACAGACTTCACAATTTCTAATTAAAACTTGAAAACTTCCAACATGTAGGCAGCATATCACACTTTCTGTCCATTACTAGTCATCTTCTACTTCTTAACAGATAGAATTTGTAAGCACTTGAAAGGAGATAACTTTTTAAAAATAGCAACCTGTTTTTTAAGCATTATCAGGATACTGAAATGTTGACATTAAATATAGAAATGGAAGCATTTGGCTTTGACTGAATTCCTTTTAAAGTAAAATCCGAATACTTGTTTTCTCCACCTTGGACGTACAGAGGTCAGTGGAACTCTGTACTCCTAAGCTCCCCAACAGTGCAGTGCAGTCTGGAATAAGAGCTTCTGACTGACAGTATGAAAGTTTTTAAGAAATGCCCCATATGTATGGCTTCAGAAAAATAGTCTTTTCTCTGTTATTTCCTCACTTCTTTTTTTTTCCTCTTCATTTCACAGTGGCATTATGAACAGGCATTGCAGACATAATTTGTGATATTCCAAGCTTCTGTGGCCTTTCATATGTCAGTTCAGTCAAATTTTTATGAAACTTGTTTTTGAAGCAGTTAATCTTGCTGTTACTCCACTTGTTTCGGACAAGATAGGACCAAATAACTCTTGGGTTGTTTTTTGTTTTGTTTTGTTTTGTTTTGTTTTTTTTTTTGTTTGTTTTTTTTGTTTTTTTTTTTTTTTTGCATGCATGTGTGTGCATGTGTTGACACATCTTGTAGTCAGAAGCAGTGTCATTAGTGCTACATGAGGCTGCTGCTCTTGCTACACAGCAGTCGCTATGTGGGCAAGTCCTAAGGTGCTCTGTAGTTCCAGTGTCTCTTGGATGTGCTTGAAGAATCACATTACATCAGGCACTAAATGTCAGAAGTGTCAGGAGGGACTTAACTATTCTTCCCACATGTGAATTAAGGACCCTTCCCCCAGCTCTTGCAGTGGGTAGATAATAGCACTTGTATCCCAACCGGTGCATACCAGGGAGTAAAATTCTGCCTGAACTACAAAGAGATCTGATGTCAACTTGCCACGGCATGTTTCTGATGTCTTTTGTGTAATAGCAACAGTTTAAGAAGCTTATTTTGTTGAGAAAAATACAGTAGATCACAAAGTGGGTAGGCTTGTTTCCAGTGTATGAGAACATTCAGTCTTACAAACACTGACGTTACTCCAGAAAAATATTGATTAATTTAAAATGTATTTCAGTTCTCAAAAAAATATGGATAAGAAAACAGAAGAGCCTGCTCCATCTGCATCTAGCCAGTACCCAAAGGAAGCAGTGAGGAAGCATCACAACTCAGATCGAGGATCCAGGGGCAGTGACTCTTCCAGAGCCTCCAGGAAAAGCTTCAGGCTGGACTACAGGCTAGAAGAAGATGTAACGAAATCAAAGAGAGGCAAAGATGGGAGATTTATCAACCCATGGCCAACATGGAAGTCACCAACCTTGCCCAATGTTTTGAAATGGTGCCTCATGGAAAAAGATAACAGCAATGTGCCATCTTCGAAACAGGTAAGCGCTTACATGTTCCCTGCTTGTGATTTAGATTGTTTTTTCCCTCTACTGTAACATCTGAAGCAGGACAATTTCTAACTAACCCATTGGACAACTTCAGGATATTCCTCGTTGGTGTTGTTTTTCTGATTTTGTAATTGCTTTCTTTATACTTTTCAATAGGAGGGATAATCCTTCTTGCTTCTGCAAGATTTTGCCTTTCAATTAGTTTCTCAACCTTTGATTTAGTTAGTTCAATTTATGTTTATGAAAACAACAAAAATAACCTGACTCAATCATAAACTACATAAACAAGTATACTATTTCCATTTTAATGGGTGTTGCCTTATGAATCATACAATAAAACATCATTCTTATTAGACAAAGCAGCTGTGGCATGTATCATTATTTTTTTTCAGACTACCATTAAATATATATATATATATATTTAATATACTTAATAATTTCTTTCTTTTACTTATAGAAGTGCTTGCAAACTTATGTTTCTGTTTCAGTAAACCAAGAGGAAAAAAAAATGCATATATTAAAACGAGCAGGAAGAAGTATTTATACTGAAATATTAAAGGTACAGGGCCAGTTTACAGGGAAACATTGTTATTTGTTCTTTGTGTGTTGCTTCTGTCAGATGTGGTGTATACGGAAAGCCTTAAAAAGCATAGGCTGGAGAAGCAACCTCTGAGAGATGCTTCATTGCCATGAAGAGTACAGGGTACTGGAAAGCCACTGGTTATCTCTGTGGCCACAACACTGTTAAGGTTCACAGTGTTATGCTATGGTTTTGACAGGGTTACTTCTTTGTGTATTTTCTAATGTGTTTTCTCAACCTACTGAAAAGCTGTGCAAAAGAGTACACAACTAGGGAAAGTATTTTTGAACCAACAGGAGTTAGCAATGCTTTTAAGCATCTAGGAATCAGACATAAGCTATAAATCTCACGGGCAGTGTTTAGCAAGTAGCTTACATTTTTCGTTTGTTTTCTTATGTGAATTACCTGTGAAAGAAGTTATCTGATCAGGTTTCTGACTGGGAATTTGTGTTACTTATTAACACAGCCCTGAGAAAATTTGAGATTTCTTTAAGGTTATGTGGCACAGAGCATATTTAAGGGAGAAATAATCCTGGATGTAACTGTTCTACAGTAATAATAATTCAATTTCAGAAAAAAGCATAACAAACCTATTTTGGTCTTGGGGTCCCCTCCAGTGATTTACTCTTTTAAGAATGGTATCCTGCCTCTATACATTATCTGTATTAACAGCAGTTGTCTGGGTGTGTTGAGCTTTAGTCACTTTTATGTACAATTCACAAGTTGGCTGGTTTCAGTTGGCTTTGACTGCTGCCCTGTTCTGTATGTGTGCAGTAGCTGTAGTCATTGCTTCAGCTCTTGTCAGCACAAGTAAGAAACCTCATCAGTGATTGAGCTACCAAGAAGGCAGTGCTCAGGTTTACTACCAAGTGCAGAATGCACAGCTTTGATGGCAGTGGAGACCTGCAGTGCTTCTCTTTAATTTACTGGTTATCCCTGCAATAAAGGATGATTACGAAGAAATCTGCACTGTCCCAGTTGTAAAGCTCACTTGTTCTCTCTGACCCAGCTGGGATTAATTTTGGACTAATCTTATTGCTTTGCAT
Organism: Lagopus leucura; assembly: GCF_019238085.1. Classification (NCBI taxonomy): domain Eukaryota; kingdom Metazoa; phylum Chordata; class Aves; order Galliformes; family Phasianidae; genus Lagopus; species Lagopus leucura. Next base: position 11,765,574 of record NW_024962265.1, on the reverse strand, counting down.
CTGAAATTGTTGGATTAAGTAACTCTAATTATTTAGTAGCTTGGTGAAATGCATCAGAAAAACCCAGATAGGGATCAATGAAATGTACTCTTTAGGTCCTCAGCCGTTTTGATGTTTGTTCCAGCTACATTTGTTCCACACCTAAATCAAGCTGTAAAGCTCTTCTGAGCTTGTTTAAAATTCAAACTAGGTGCTCCATACTTTATTTAACACTGCTAGATAACAAAGCCCTTAGAAGGGATCCTGCTCCAGTTTCCAGCTTTTAGCATGTTTGGTGCCTCCTGTACTGAGCAGGTTCAATTTATCTGTACCAAATGCATTGCATATGTTTTTAAAAAGTAATAATCCAGGTACTTCACTGTTGAAAAGCTGTGTATTATAATAGTGCTTTCTTGACAAGCCTCTAGCATTATCCAGAATCAATATACTTTTTGTATGTTTATTGCAGCCTTTATTAAAATTTATTCCTTTTTTTTTTTCATTTTCCCAATGCCATTGAAGTGTCTTTTAAGTATTTTGGTTTTGGATTAACAATATAAGTTGTTCTTATTTCTGTAAAATCCAGTGGTATTCCAGTATGTGCTAAGCACCAAAAATCCTGAGCTAATTAGCTAGTCTTACTGAGACCAGTCATGTGTTTCTCCTTGTATGCATTAGGAAGGAAGGAAAAACTTGGGCTGGGGAGTATGACACAATGAAAGAAGACACTGTAGAAAACACTGTGAACGAGCAATAAAGACAGGATGGTATTAAGCACATCTGCCTCTGCTGGTAGCTGACTTGAAATTGATGCTATATTTTAAAATTCTGTTATAATTCTTGTAACATTGCTGTTTCTGGTTGCTTTGATAGAGAACAAAATGTGCTGTAGCAGGATAAAGGTTCTATAAGATTATGTATTTTGTTTGGTATCCTGTTGCACAAGTTTTAAGAATTTCATATGAAGTATGCTGCTAATAGAGCCTGTGGTTTAGTTTGTTCTTATGATTTGAGAAGTGCTTGCTTTTACTACCTGCCTCCTTACCTTCTAGTTGAAGATGGCCCTGAGAGGAGGAATTGGGCCTTGTAACTGAGTCTCATCTTGGTTTGTTCAGAATGAAAGTGAAAAAAAATTATGTGCAGGCAGCTCCTTGCTTAGTAAAATACTGCTAGGCATTACCAGTACTAGCCAGAAAATTGGTTGGTATAAATACTGAAGGCGATACGTAGAATGACTTCACTTTTACTCATCTGATGGGAAAGCCAAGTAGTGAAACTAGTCTCACCTCCAGTGCAAAATAGTTTGTAGTCCAACTTTAAAAACAAGTACCTAAAAGGAATGTTTTCCATAACAGTGCACTTACTGACATAAATTGTGTTACAATAATTGTTGCATTTCATACCTGACTTTAATTTCCTTGACATAAACTGATGTATTGGCTTAACCACATCTAATTTCATGAGTTGACCTAATTCCTGTTCTTGAGACTTATGCTGCTTCTGTGTACTTAGAAAAAAATGTTTTTATTTCTTTCTTAGAGAATCAATGGCTTTTCTCAGTCTAATAATCATACTTTGTTCATTCTTGTATGAGTTAATTGACTGTAGTGCACCAGCCATTCAGCTTTGGAGAAGGTTATCTGTACAGTAACTTAGTACATGTCTCTTTCCTGAAAGCGGTAGTGAAACTTTTCAGTAAACATGTCTCGTCCATTAGCTCTCAGAAAAGCAATTTCATGAATATTTAATCTTACCGTAAGATTTCAGTATCTTCATCCCAACATATGCCCTCCAAATCAATAAATATTGCAGAAAAAGTAACTTCCCTGAAGCTCTCAAAACTGTTTTAGCAAAGAAAACCCTGGACTCCTGCACTGTCACAGCATCAGCTGGGCTTTTAAGGGAGCAGGAGCTTAGCTCTGTATAAGCTATCTGATAGTGTTAATCTAATGCTAGAGACAGAGGGCAACAACCATCACAGGGAGAATCTAACCAGGAACCAGAAGTGCTGGGACATCAGTATCAGCATTAGCAGGTTTCTTAGCCTTTCTTGAACTCTCTTCTCTTGAGAAAGGGAAGTGAAAATGTGACCAAATAAAAGATTAATGTAGGAGGAACTTGCTGGGAAAAGCACCATTAAAAAGACATCTGTATTGCAGTTCTTAAAAATAAAAGTTGCCTAAAAATATAAACAAATCACAAGTCTTGACTGAAATGATTTGTGCCTTGTATGAAGTTTTTGTTTCACAGCCAAGTACGTTCTGATATGTCTCATGCATATTTTGTTCTTTTTCCTGGTAGGAACTTGACAAAGAGCTTCCAGTGTTAAAACCATACTTTGTTCAAAACCCAGAACTTGTTGGAAAAACAGGAGCTGGTATGCGAGTCACGTGGTTGGGACATGCCTCAGTTATGGTGGAAATGGATGAACTGGTATTTCTCACTGACCCTATCTTCAGCCAGCGGGCTTCTCCTGTGCAGCTGATGGGCCCCAAGCGCTTCCGACCACCTCCGTGCACGGTTGACCAGCTCCCCAAAATAGATGCTGTTGTCATCAGCCACACTCACTACGACCATTTGGACTACAACTCTGTAAAAAGTCTAAACGAACGCTTTGGCAGTGAGCTGCGCTGGTTTGTGCCTCTAGGGCTCTTAGACTGGATGCAGAGATGTGGTTGTGAGAATGTGATTGAACTGAATTGGTGGGAAGAGAACTGCGTCCCTGGTCACGATGCGGTGACTTTTGTCTTTACCCCTTCTCAACACTGGTGCAAAAGGACTGTGACAGATGACAACAAGGTTCTGTGGGGCAGCTGGTCTGTCTTGGGACCTTGGAATAGATTTTTCTTTGCAGGAGACACCGGATACTGTGTTGCTTTTGAACAGATAGGTAAAAGATTTGGACCTTTCGATCTTGCAGCCATCCCCATTGGAGCTTATGAGCCAAGGTATGACAATCTAATGTTTTGGTCAAAATAGGCAAAAGAGACAAATTGCCCATTTTTCTTAGTTTTGTCATTCAGCAACCAGAAGGTGGAACTGAAATGTCTAGTTTATTTGCCTGCGTATTTGCATTTCTCAGAGGTTTTATTCTTCAGTCTTAAGTATAGCAAGGATGAATTGGCTGAGTTCCATGAAAAATGTTGAGTCAAAATCTGGAATTACTTGGTGGCTTTTTCTCTTAAATAGCATTTCTCTATCCATGTCATTTAGGTGCATACAGGTTGCATTTTTCCCTTGCTGAAGTCCTTATGCTGCTTTTGCAGTTTATCTGGAAACAAAGATGAATCCTTTCTAGTGTGTGAAAGCCCTATTTGTTCAGGAATCCATATCCTATTTACCATGGGGTATCTAAATTTTTTAGATGGTAACATTCATATAATGCTGGAAGCAGAGCACGTGTAGTCTGAGAAAAGAAGATAAGAATCAGAACATGGTAAAAAAAAATATATATATATATATATATATGTATAAAACACTATATATTTTATAAATATAAATTTATATATTTATATAGTGTTTTTCAAAAATGCCTAGGTCCCCTTCTCTGTTTCCTCACCACTCCCTTTGGCTATCTTCTGAAGCACATACTTTTATGGCATGAAATTAAGTGTAATTTAAATCTGTGATCTTAATGCCCCCAGGTATAAATAATATGTCCTTATGCTATTAAAATTATAGGTAAGAAAATAACTTTCTGGGGAGTAAAAATACATGAGCTGCTGTTTTGTGAGTATGTTGGTATTTTCTGGCCTGTTGATTTTGAGTGTTCTGCATATTCTTAAGACATATGTAGTCTAACTTCTTGATTGGGCAAATGTATATTTTTAGATTCCTTGCAACTTACTCCATGAAGGTAAAGAAGAAGTCTGGTGACACAAAAAAATTACGTTGTGTTTTGGTAGGTGGTTTATGAAACATCAACATGTGGATCCTGAAGAAGCAGTAAGAATCCATATTGATGTTCAAGCGAAGAAGTCTGTAGCAATTCATTGGGGAACCTTTGCTTTAGCAAATGAGGTAAATTTAAGCACTACATATGAGCTCAGATTTCCTAACTACACAATCATTAATGTTATTTCCTTCATGCAATTTAACCCATGTATCTATAAATGTATAATTAAAATGTAATATGAGTGAAAAATTGTTACTATATGTACTGTGCATCAAAACGATATGTAGTTTTTCATAACTAATGTGTAAAATAGTTGAGATTAATTTTAAAGTATAGATATTAAAACACCTGGAGATCTATTAGCATTATTTTTTAATGGTTCCTGTCAGACAGAGAAGCATACTGGGAATCTTATGCTATGCAGCATCTTTGAAGTCCCTTCTTTGTTGTTGAAGGTTTTAGATACACAGAAATTGTTACAACTATATTCCTTCTGGTTTAGAGAAAGTAAATATATTGGGTAGTAGAGTTCTCCAATTGAGCACCCTAATTAATTTATTTGCCTACTTTTTATTTAGCGTAAAGTTAAAAACAAAACAAAACAAAAAAAAACAATCAACACTGCAATGGAAAACATGGGGCAGAGAAAAATTGAAGCAGACAAGAAAGTTAGTCTGTAATCTGGCATTTCAGTAACTTCTCTGAAGTTCGAACCTTCGAGTCACAGATTGATTCTTATGACAGATCCTCTGTGTCCTTTCATCTGAAATCTGTGAAGAAAAACCAATGCAGTTGAGAAACCTATGAGTCTTTGGTTCTGAACATTTCATATTGAAAATAAAGTAGATATGATAATGCACTAGCTGTCATTATAGCATATTCGGACAGGAAAAAAAAAAAAAACATCAAATATCTTCTGAAGAAATAGTGTTTTATAGGCATTTAAATAGCTAGAATATATCCTGTAGAGTGAATAATAAACCTGATGTCTGACAGCTGAGGAATAGGGCAGACAGGGACATTCATTGCCAAGTTTACTTTTTTCTTTGCAAACATCTCTTGGAAGCCATAAGAATTGAGTGCCCTTAGTTCAGGATAGTTTTTATGCACCTTGTCAGTCTAGTAAATGCATTGAAGGCTATTTGTGATTCATGATTAAGTATCAGCTTCTTTTACTGGCAAAACGTGGGAAAACTTGGTTATCCGGAATTATTGCAGATTTCTGCCCTTGCTCTTGTATCACTTGTAGTAATTACTTATATGAATATTGTAACAGTGACTAAAAATGAAGTGAAAGGCAGGAAGTCTGCATGTACTTGGAGGCACCTTGTCTGGTAGCTGTTTTTCACCTTTCTTTGCAACAGTTGCACTATTACTTCTTGTAACTTTCTTCTGCTTCTGTTGACCAGGTTTACTTGACTCATAACATTTTCTATCCGAGATACTTTCAATGCTCTGTCATTAGTACTTAACAAAGCAGATCGGTTACTTCGAAACACACAAAAATGGATTATTCTCCCTTAAGATGCCTTTTTAAAAACGTAACAAATGCTGAACGTTATATTTACTATATTGAAATGGCACTATTTTGTAAACATTAAAACTGACAACTTTGTTTTACTAATGTGAGAAAGCGCCATCTACTGCCTATTAGCATTTCCTTCTTTGTGTTAGGAATGACTAATGACTGTTTCTGCTTCTAAGAGATCTATTTACATTGGAAAGGACTGAATTTTGGGTGATAAGTTATGCTTTACTAGATACTGGATGAGTGTAAATCAGTATTCTAATTCTTTAAAAACTAAAAACAGAGCAAATCATTTCAGTTCAATTTGACAAATGTATTCCCTTTCCTTTTCAGGTTATAGTTAATATGTAAAGCAGTCTTTTAGAGTGATGATACTCCCTTTTATTTTCTTGCCCACTAAATTTGGTAGTGATGTTTTTTCCTTGTATTGTTATTTTTCTAGTATTACTTGGATCCTCCAGTTAAACTGAACGAAGCTCTTGAAAGATACGGCTTGAAAAAAGAAGACTTCTTTGTCTTAAACCATGGAGAGTCACAGGACTTGAGTACAAACGATGGGTCTGAACAGTAAACCAGCAGCAATCCCTTGTAAGCCTTGTTTGATTTGAATGAGTATTTAATATTGCTAATGTTAATTTGATGTACTTACAGAGTTGATTGAGTTAATTGGATTTTTAGATTCCAGGTTTGTCATTTTCATAACTTAAGTCCTTATAGAAATTTCATTTTACTGTTGTTTTTGTTTTCATTTTTCAGTTATATTCATTTTATTAGTTTGTTTACAAATTTTGGGAGATGATCCAAACACTGGTTAATATATGAGATATTGTTTGGATATAACTTGCAGTTTCAACTCTTACCTGCACCAGTGATGAACATTTTTTGTTTGCTTTTTTTTTTTTTTTTAAACTCTTCATCTTGCCTCTAGCAGCAATAATACCTTCAGAACAGGACAGTCTCATAATTAATGGCTGATATTAATTATTCATTGTTATATCTCACTCGTTAATCATTGATTTTCAAATTATGTCCTGTTCCTCAGTAGCTTCACAACACGTTGTATGGGGCATCTCCCAATACATCTGTGTTATTAAAGCACAAGCACAGTCAAATCATTATTTTACTGTGTGCTGCTACATTTTCATTTACTGGGGAACCACAAAAGTTGAATTTTAAAACGATCTAAAGAAATGTGCCTTTAACAGGGAGAGGGAGCTTCAATACTGCAACATCCATGTGTAATGCTTAATGATGACCAGAGTATCTGTGCACTTTCATTGTTAATGTTTTTAAGTTAGGCCTGAACGTGTCTAAAATAATTTCCTTGTCAAATATTGTACATGAAATGGAAGAGTCCATTAGTGGCACTTGTCTTTGCATCAACTCAGCCAATTAAATACTTTTTCTTTTTTAAGTGAAAAGGGCTGTGGTAATTTTTCTTATAGCTTCCTTATAATCAAGTTGAATGAGAGACTACAAAACTACTTGGTATTGTAATACTTGGCTGAACATATCTGTATCAAATTGCCATGCTCATTTAAAGAATTAAAGCCTATTGTTGCCAAAAACAAAAAGTAATAATGGTGGTTGTTTTGCTTCATAACTCATAAATACTTTGTGATTATTATTATTATTATTTTTTTTTTTTACTTTTGTGTGTTGCATTTTATGCTTATACTTCACCAAGATCAATGAAAACAATAAATTCCCTGTGATTTTAAGGCATTGACTTCTGCCAACTAATTAAAACCACTCAAGGAGATCTCACCCTGCAAGTGAGCTTCAGTTTGGAACAGTTACCTTTTAGGAGCCAACACTAGGACATGCTAGAAATCTTAAAGAGCTTAATGCCAGCAAAGAACAGCACAAGGAAACAAATTAATGCTGAGGAAGGCTTCTGGAGTAGGTAATTAAACTATCTGTAAGCAAAACTATCTTATATTCCTGTAGTGTAATTCGTATTTAACAAACATCAAGATTTCTTTATTTGAAAAGGTATTTTTGCTATGAATCTAATAACCAGAATGTGTTCAAAACTGGTTTAAAACTACTGCTAGTAGTTCAGTGTTGATTTCCACGAGGATGTTTCAGACCAAGTCTGTGTTGGGCCTTTTATTTACACAGTAGCTTCAGTAATGACTTGGATGTGTAGTGTCTATTATGTGTAATATTTTGGAGGAGACCAAGTTGCTGGATATCTTTGAAGGACATTATTAAAACTTTTTTTTTTTTCATTTCGAAACTATTAGACTGCATTGTGTAAAGTTCTGTATTTTAGGAAGGAAAAAATGAAACTGAAGGAGTAGCTATTATATGTAGATAAGCAGCAAGATACAAGGATCGGTGCCTTAAACATCAGCAATGTCAAACGTTTTTGGTTTAGATGTACTTACTGTATTTATTTAGATGTACTTTTGTGTTTAGATGTATTTTTATGTACAATAGTGACAGCTGTTCTGCTTGGTGCTGATAAGATTCCACCAGGTGTGGGGCAGAAGATTAAAGAAAAAAAATTAAGACCCTTTCATAAAGACACATTGGACAGTCTTGCATTATTTCAAAACACCTCAGCAGTATTGTTCTGTGCAGAAAAGATTTTAAAACAGATATGGACCAGAAGACTGAAGCAAGAATGCAATATGCTTCCTTGTGCTTTAGATAAAGAGGACAATGGTCATTTCAATTCATTCATGTCCTTTGGCAATTGACAGAAACTGATTTTTAGAGTGGGGTAGGTAGAGAGGAACATCAAAGCATCTCCACTGCTGAGATTAAGAAAGGAAATGTTGGTAAAATCAGATGATATATCAAGAATAGACTGATATCTTTTTGTCTTAGAAGGCAAAGAAGGTGGAATAAGTGACTCTTCAGTGTCTGGCCTAGGCTTTATCTTTGCTAAATACAAAAGAGTTTTTTTTTTTTTTTATATATATATATATATAAATTTATATATATAAATATATATAAATATATATATATATAATTTTTTAAATTAATTTATTTTTTTATTATTTTATTTTTTAATCAAAAACTGGCAAAACACTATGAGATTATAATACAATTTGTGTATCGTAAGATGGACTGGGTTTGGACCAGTGGGAGGGAGAAAGAAAAGTTCACTATAAGTGCATTGATGGACAGAGTTCTATTTGGGATTCATGTTAATGTGTACTTCTGCCTTAATGGTATTCCTGTTGAATTAAAACTACTTGTAGAGATTAATTGGCTTTACCAGTTCATTGATCAAGGCACAGATAAGTTGTATTTTCCAGGTCATACTTTTCTTGCAGCATTATCTATTTGGAAAATGTTGTCTACTGAAAATAAGTAAGATATCTAGAGAACATACAGAAAGAAAAAGGTAGTATTTTATTAACAGTTGAGTGTGTGTATTAACTTAAAGATGAAGCATCTGGTCACAGTTTAGGTAATGCATTTCTCTTAAAAAAAAAAAATAATAATAATAATACTAATACACAGTGTCTTCATAATGTGGCATTCTGGAAGTTTTAGTAGTCTTGTTTTGGTATACAGTATTTTCTACTACATGTTCTTTGCTCATCAATGAAACTTCCTCCAGTTTCCTTTGCAATGTTTTGATGTTCCATTTAACTTTGAATTAATGCTGCAGAGGTGAGTGAAAATATATGGGGGCTAACTCAACAGAAGCACTTGTTCTGATAACATTCCAGGAACAGAACTCTCCCATGAGCTCTCATAAAGCCTCTCCACACAGGCTGGAGGGCTGCTACAGAACAGAAGCTTTTGTAAAAATGTGAATGATATTGCTCTTCCTGGCTTCTTTTAACAAAGATAATACAGAGATGCGGTAATGTAATTTGAAAAGCATGTATGCTTTCATTTAAAGCTATCAGTCCTCTAAGGGAGATAAAAATCCTTTGATTTTGCTAAAGTATAGAAACGTTTCATGTTGTGTCTGACTGCACTGTACTTCAACTAAATGGAATAGATGTACTAAACATATGACTACATAATTTTAATATGCACTTTTCATTGAAAATACTGGCACTGTTTTTCAACTAAAACTAAAAAAAACTAAATAGCTGCTGTTTAACAGGTACCAGTAATAAAATGGAAACAACTAAGCTCTGATTGCTGAATCTTTAATGCATCATTATAGAGATGCTTATTCAACAGCTGTAAATATCTAAGGCACGAAAATTCTAACCTTAAGAATATCTAGATAGACCTTATTCATGAATTTAAAATGTTCATTGTACATGTAAAAGCTTTCGTGCTTTAAAGTGTGCCTCCCTCTGTTTACATATACCAGTTGTATAGTGGTTTCTCAGTGCTAAGTAACCTGTTTCTTATCTTGCTTTTTACAAGAAATCTGTTATACTCCGCAGTCTGTTTAACATAGAGTCTCTTGTGATTGATTGCCAAGTACAATAGCAATATTCAGCATTTTTTTAATATCTAATCTTAAGATATTTGTCAGTCACTAGTAAATTACTACTGTGTTAGTAGTCTCACAACTTGCTCTTTCACATCTGTGTCAGGGTGATGCAGTAAAGATGCCAGCTTCTGAGCAAATGCAGTAGAATCCCTGCAGAGTATAGAGAAAACAGAGTCTTCACTGTATTCATCCTCTATCATGATGCTGTCTTCACTGTTCATGTTCTTTTTCAAATTTGCTGCAAATACCAGGGCTCTGAGCAGAATATCTGTGTTCATGCAGTTGTCAAAGAGTAACAACAGTGATGGCACCTAGGACATCAAATAAATCATCCATATTTAATCATCAGTGCTATGTACATCTAGCTAAATCTAACTTTAAAAAATAGAAAAGAAATCTGCACCTAAACAATCTAAGTCAGAAACCTTGTGAAATACCAGAACTACACATAATGAGACATCGTGCAGGAAACCTGCACAGCATTCATATTTGCTCTTTTGAAAAGATGTGTCACAGGCTAATTAATACTTCATACTTTCAGTTTTTTAAAATAGAGTGGTCAGGAAGCTTTCTGTCTGTAAGAGAGCCTGCTTTTCTTCAAGTAATTTTACTTTTGCCTTCTGTGGTGATCTGAACGTTTGTTAACGTGTCTGATAGAACTGGGCAGGATATACTTTCAACAGAGGACTGAACATATGCCTACCCTAGTCTTTTTTAATTGTGAAAATCCAGTAGTATCTAGACTAGTTCTGCTTCTGGGAAATACCTCAGAAGTAAAAAGTTTGCTTTTGAAATCAGCCACTACATATCTTAAGAAACATATTTTAGTGAGGAGGAAGAAGGTGCAGAACCATTCCAGCCCCAAATCTTTTGTTTTTGGTATGAGAAAAGGATGTAACTGAAATAAATGTGTATGTTAAGCCAGAAATGGGAAGTGTCAGATAAAGTTCTCCATGAAGACAAGCGATGCACAAGAAAAGTTATTCATAACGCCGAGAGAAGAAGATTTATGGATGCATTTGAATAAAGAGGTGGGGATTTCAGTGGAATTTATTTTTCTTAGGTGTGTAAGCAATTGAAAAGGTGAAAAGGGAAAGCAAGAACAGGCTTCTCCACCTTACTACTATTTGGCTCTAAACTAAAAGAGGTTTGGATTAGACATTTGGAAAAAAATCTTCGTTATGAGAGCAGTAAGGCACAGGCATGGCTGCCCAGAGAAGCTGTGGATATCATATCCCTGGAACTACTCAGGGTCAGGCTGGATGGGGCCCTGGGGAGCCTACTGGTGGGTAGCAGGGGGGCTGGAACTCTAAGATCTGTAAGGTTCTTTCCATCCCAAACTTTTCTGTGATCCTATGATCTGAAATATTATACAGGAAGTATGACCACCAAGTGCCTGCAAGTGCATACGCCCCATACATTTGCAGTTAATGTAATCTGTAATACACCACAACCTAAAATGTTAACCTGTGAAAGAACGTATGCTTCTAATTACTTATATGAACCAGGTACTTACTAGAATTTTACTTCAGAGTTGCATATAAACTTGGATTAGAGGAATTTAGCCATATTACACGTACACATCTACATACATACACGTAAGTAATTGCTAAAAAAAAAAAAAAAAAACTAAAACCTTACTTGAGCTTTGAGAAAATGTCTTGTTGTAGCTGGGTTTGCAGACAAGTTCACAAGGACTTTCAAAACTTGTATCTGAAATAAGAAACATACATGATCATTGCAGTCTCCAGAACCAGAATGTGTGAACAGACATTAGTGCTCCCTGGCCTTTGTCATCTCTCTCTACCCTGAGCATATCCCATCACTTTTTAGTGTAGCCCGCTATCTTCTGGTTTCCTTTATTCTGATAGTCTCCAAACACAAATTCTCACCTTCTTTCAGAGAATCTGGATTTTTCACTAAAGCAAGGAAAGTCATAAAAATCATTCTTTTAACATGGTCACCAAACTGTAGGGACTCCAGTATAGTCTGTACTGTCATCTTTTTTAACATGGAAAAGATTATAGATTTTGGTTTTTCTCAGGATTTAAGCTTTCACACAATTACATGTGTAAGGCTTACATAAGTTTGAAATTCCTTAGTATTTTAAAAGCAGGAGGTGAGACTGTGGAAGATGTTAATCTGAAGAACAAGCAATAAGGACCAGGATTCAGGGTTAAAAAATAAACAAGCACTTAAAACGTGATCAGAAGCACACACAAACACAGCTTTGTCCTTTCCTGGACTTTGATGCACTAATCTTTTATATAAACACTGAAAAAAGGCCAAGTGTTATTTATTGCACTTCAGTGAAGTATATCTAGTAACTTTAATGGAACTTCGTATTTCTAAAAGCTATTTTTGATCTGGGAGAACAATTCAGTGCATTGATATCGATGTAATATCCCAGGAATTCATGCATCTATGAAGTCTTTCAAATGCAAATCTTTCTTGCCCTGTCGTGCAATTGCAGTGTTTGGTAAGCAGAACTCTAGAGCTGCTGTAGTAAAGGAAGTGTGCAAAAACTGTGCACACAGCTACAGCTCTAGCCCAGTAATTGCATTATCAGGATTCTCTTCCTTCTCTCTCTCCATTCTTCCTGAATTTATGTGGAGTAAGTAATATCAATATGAATATCACATATTTTATGGACTGTCAGCTACTGCCAATAAATACTTGTTTTTCTAAGCACACTCTAAACCATGTTATAAAAACAGTAGAAAGGAGGCAAGTGAAACAGCTTCATAAGTGGTTTATAACAATACAGTACTCAATACCTGTGTCCTTTCAGATCCTTCTGAAAGCAAATGAAGAAAGCATGGAATCTTGTTTATCATCTTATAATGATAGTCGTTGGTAACAGACATGTTTGTCAACAATCGGAGTCCAGCTAGCTGCAGATCAGAGTTCAGAGGAGCTGATTCAATGTTCTTACAAACTTGCATAATATATACCTTGGGAAAAAGAGAAGATGAAAAGGAAAGACATTTCTTTGAGACAAGCAGATTTCCTATTCACAAATAGCATCAATAGTCTAGAAACTGGAGCATAAATACCTACTGAACTGCTTGTTGAATACATAATCTGATCGAGGTACTTAGAAACAAGCATTTATGTTTTGTTTCATTTTTAATACATACAAATACTGTGACCTGATAGAAGGAGACAGGCCAGACTTACACTCCCTAACTTTCTTGAAGCATAAATTACTCTGAAAACTCAAATTGCTTTGACGCCACCTCAGAAGTGGTACATTTGCTTCAAGAGGTTATTTTGAAAATCACCTACTTAAAGCAACTAAGGTCTTAAATGTTCAGAGCAAGCCAAGGGTAAGGCTTGGAAAGAAATCCTTCCTTCCAATTACATGGTCCATTCACTGGAGTACGTGTTGGGATTAGTGATGACAACTGACACTGGCAACTATTATCTACAAAATTTTCTTCTGAATGATATCACACAGTGAACTCTGTGAGTGCTAAGAAAAAAATTACTTTGCCTTCGTCAAAGGAGTTGTTTTCTACCTACATGTCTATATAAATATGTGCTATGGGCAAGCACTTCTTTAAAAAAAGTTGCTCAGCACTAAAGGTGCTATAAATGACAGTGTATAATCAAAGTGGCTTTCTATCATGCTACTGAAGAAGCTTCCAAAAATCTTCAAATCTGCATGTAAGCTCACTGCTTGGACACTTCTTGATCAAATAATGCCAAAAGAGGCTTTTTCTGATGGCTGGTCCCATCTCATCTGTACCATCTACTGTATTTATCAGCAAGACTTATTACCATTATTACAGACTTTTTTTTTTTTTTAAAGAATAAAACACCACACTGAGAAGTGGGTCACAAACAAGCCCAAGGGATCAATTACCATTTTCTCATCCAGTTCCCTTGCCTACGGAGTCATGTGAGACTCAGAATGCTACCCATCTTATTACACGACCTTACTGATGTTCTAAGGATATTTAGAAATCACTTTGCCTCACATTATTTCCCTATAAACCTAACAGCAGTATCTCTGTTTAGCAGCGCTTGGTGAAAGCTAAATACATCCTGCCCAGTTTCCTTGGTGCTTTTTCAAAAATAAATTGCCAGTGATACAAATGCATTAAGTTATCTGTTTGGCTTTAGGGTGCACAGCTCATCTACAGCTGATGACTCTCAGGTCTAACCTCAAGACATTTTAGCATTTTATTTTTTCCTTGTAATAAACTTACCTGTATCTCTTCCTGATTTTTAATATTCATACTCAAATTATTAAGTGCATTTAGTGCTTTTTCTTTAACTGTGGGAACACAATCCAAGAGCATCCCTCCAATTACAGAAAGGCCATCCAAATTTCGAATTATATCCTGAAATATAAAAGGTACTCAATAAAATTGTTGCAAATTTTGAATTAAATGCTGAAAGCTTTACTCAAAGTTTATTTTTGTGCAAAGGGAATTGTGTAAATTAAAACTTTCAGAACAGACTACTCTGTTTAAAGTGTTAGTTTGTTATTTTTTGTATTATGATTGCATACAAAATTAAATTATGGTATTTATTTTAAAACTGCCACCTGCTCACAGTATCAAAATCACACTGGAATGTAATTTCATTTGAGAGACACCAACAGCATAAAACCTTCTGTAGAGTTGCCCATAAAATAATAGAATTTTGAAGAGCTTGCAAATTAAGCAGGCTCCTAAAGCAGGCAGAATAAAACCCGTTACATTTTGCTAGTGCTTAATTGAAGAAGGATTTGATGCAGCTTGTTAATTGTAAAACATGTAATCACTAAGCTGCCGTTTGAATTTGGGATCTATTAATTCAAATGAAATTCTGAACAGTCCTGCTTAGGGCCAAAGCTTTTCTGCATCATATTTCCAACTGAATCAAAGAGAGCTGGATGGCAGGGAAGCTGCTGCAAATGGCACACAGCTTTGTAAACATCAAAGCTACTTGAAAATATTTCAGTAGATTTCAGATTGGATCCTGAGATTATTTAACTTGTCTCAAATTCAGCCTTTTAATTAACATTATATAACTGAAGGCAACAAAAGACATATTTACAGCACTTTGAAAATACAGGATGCTGTAGAGAGTTTGAGTACATTTAATGCATACAAATATTAAGCACAGAAATCTTGTGAGGCTGATTAATTGCATTCTTTGGACTAGCATGAAATTAAGGCATAAACATAAAACACAAGATTCAGAATACAGGTTAGCCCAGCTCTCAATCTTGTGACACTCTCAAGCAAAACAGCACCCTTCATTTTCCATACTGATGGGTAGTGAAACGCTGTTGTTTTCTACAGAACAATACTTACTTGATTTACAGAGAAGGCAGCACTGTTACTAAGAGTGATTAAAGCTTGCTCCTGAATTAATGGATCATCTGTGGCCTTGAGCAAATGAATAAGCTTCTGTAGAGCGTCTGCGTCCATGCTGTGGGGTGATGGAGGAATTTCTTCCATCACTGTTTAAAAATTAAATAATACCAAGTTTGAGACATTTCACTTAGCAATGAATGCTTTTTTAGCAAGTTGAGTTTCAGTTCCAGTTTCTCCCCATTGTCCCTTGTTCTATTGCTGCACCCCTCTGAAAAGAGTTTGCTCCCAGTGACTCGACTCTTTTACTTCAGGTATTTATACACAGTGATGAGATCCCTCTCCAGACTTCTCTTCTCCAGGCTGAACAGCCCCAGCCCTCAGCCTTTCCTCATAGAGAGGTGCTCCAGGCCCCCAGTTATCTTCATGACCCTCCACTGAACTCTCTGCAGCAGTTCCCTGTCTTTCTTGAACTGGGGAGCCCAGAACTGGACCCAGTACTCCAGATGTGGCCTCACCAGGGCAAAGCAGAGTGGGAGAATCACCTCCCTCGACCCACTGGCCACAAACACGTACATGTTCTATGTTTGACTGTACCCAACAACCATATAAAGGCAAGAAGATTTTGCTTTACCACAGCACAACTTTCATCTTTTTTCCTGAATCCCGTGACTACTTCTTCTCAAGGTACAAAAAGAAGGAAAAGAAAAGGAATGTGTAACAAAAGCTTGAGGTGTATTTCTCTAAGGTTCATTAACAGCAAACCTCCCTTGCAAAATTACAGGGAATGTTCACCAAACGTTAACTTTTTCCTTGCGTCCCACAAGATGAAATGTGGAGATCTGTTTGGACATTACAAGGAAAGTGAATAAGCCTTCTGATCTGCAGCCTACTGCTTGCAGAAATCACGCTGGTGACAATGTGCTCGCGCACCGCGCTCCTCTGACAGAGCCACAGCCCAGATGATAAGAACGGCGCTGCTCCGTGATGGAGACTCGCGAACAGAGAAAGGCCGTTCTGTCAGGATCGCAGAACCGCAGGGGCTCCAAGGCCTGCAGGAGCAGGCTCCCAACGCTGCCTTACATGGGAAAGCAAGCAGGCCGGTTCTGAATTTCTCCAGGGGAGACTCCGGCTGTAAGCCCGCCCCGCAGCAGCGGGCCTTCCCGGCGCTCACTGCGGTAGCGGGAGCACTGCGCTGCCGATCCCGCGCCGCCGCCGCCCCTCCTCTTCCTCTTCCTCTTCCTCCTCCTCCTCCTCACCTGAGGGCGGAACGCAAGGCGCTCCCCGCCGCCGCCCTCGGCCCGCTGCCCGCCTCCAGAGGCGGTAGCAGTAGCAGGCGCCGGCGCCGAGCACGAGCCCCAGCACGGCTGCTCTCACGATACGCCGCTCGCCCATCTTCCCCGTCTGCGGAAGCCGATGCCGCATCCGGCGCCGCCCCACTGCGCTGAGAGCTGTGTGCCCGGCTCGGATGGCGAGTCCACCCGGTTCGGCCGCGGCTCGACTCTGCTTCGGCTTGTTCTTACAACAACGACGTGAAAATACCGCTGTCTTAACAAAGCACAGCGCTGGGTACAGTGCGTGTCCCAGGGACACGCGTAAGTGCTGACCAAAGCGGGAGGCACCGCGCTTCCCCTCCCAGCACGGACACACCCCGAGGGCTAATCGCTGCCCTCGGTTTTTCACGGGGAACCAACGCGTGTGTGGAAGGGGCGGGGCGGGGCGGGCAGGCCCGGGGCAGCACCTCCATCCCGGCCCGTTGCTACGCGACCGTGACGCCTTGCGGCCGTGGCTGCCCTTCGCGGCGGCGGCCCCGAGCTTCGCTCCTACCTGAGGCGGCACGGACTCGTCCAGATCTACGAGGTAAAGGCCTCTGCGCGGCCTGACGCAGGCGGACGTGGGCCGCGTCTCAGGTGCCGTGTTGGGACGGGAGTAAAGAAGCTTCCGTGAAGTGTTGGGGAGTGGGGCCGTGGGGCATACGGTTTGCGTTTTTAGCTTTGGGATTCTTCGCCATTCTGCTCTATTTGTTTGGTTTCTTCCCGTTTTACCTTTCCCGTTTATCAATCCCGTTTTCTACACGTTTTACCTGTGTTTCTGTCTCCTCGAACAAAGATGACGCACAAAGCAGTTTCAGAGGCTCCCTGATAGTCCTCAGGTACCTAAACAGACTCGCTTGGAGGCAGCTCTTACAGCCAGCATTCCCATGGAAACATTTCTAAGGAAATCTTGAGCCAATTAGAATAATTACAGAGCAGCATGCCAGGCAGATTGAGCACTTCTGAGAATCTTTCTCCTGATCATTCCTTTTGGGTTGTTTTTCTTCACACTCAGAAAACCAAAAGAATGTGAAACTGAAAATGAAATAATTAAGGTTCAGAATAAAGGGGGTTACTTAAGGGAAAGAACTAGTTACAAAATCAGCCTCTGTAAGATCTTTTCATCCTTTTTTTGTTTTTATTTTTCCTTGTTTCTTAGGTGTTGGTGCTCACGGGTGCCTACAAGAATTTTTTTTGTCATTGTCATTCTTTATGAGGTTCCAGTATGCTTTGTATGGAGACAAATGAGATGATACTGGTCTCGGTATTAAGGCATACCATACCTAAGCTGAGTTCTATAAACATTTATGTAAACATTCTCAAAATTAAGAAGGATGTGGAGTTCTAAAGTGGACATTTGCTTAAGTCATTTATGGTTATGTTGTGGTTTGGACATGATCCACGCACACTTGGTGTCCAAATAATCATGTCCAAATAACTCGGGATTCCCTGCTGCGTCAGATTCTTTCATTCCTGTGTGATTTCTTCTTTCAGATCTCATCCAGATTTACTTTCATCAATAACCATAAAACATCAGGCAAAATGAAATCCTGCAAGTTGTATGCTTAACGTGACTTCAGAGCTGGATCACTGCTTTTCTGCCATATGACTCAGCTGAAGGATAGGTTGCTACACATTTAGGAATAGGAATGGGAAGGTCAGGGATTACAGCTGGAATGGAGAAGCTTGTGAGAGAAGTCAAGCATCTGGTCAGGGATAGCGGAAGACTGAAGGTCATGGCCAGGCCTCGTGGCTCATACACCCTCCTTTTGTACTGACAGGGATAGCAGCTGTAGGCCAGACTTTGTGGGCCTCCAGAAGAAACAATGTTGACAATAGTTGTGACACATTTGTAGATCTATTTTGGAATCTGGGCTGCTTTAGGCTGCAGCCCACCTAATTGGAGCTCTTCCTGGAGATGCAGGCCTCCACTGGCTTTGCCAAAATGCATTCGGTGTACAGTGTAGTCTTCTATTGCAGGTAGATCTGAAATAATAACATGTAACATTTATGATACTGCAGTGAAATTTAAGCAAGGTGTCATGGTGAATGTAAAATATAGATGTTAGTGTAATTTGAATACATAGTGAACAGCAGATCTTCAATACTGTATATAACAAAACTGTTGATTCTCATTAGCTGTGTATTCCACACAAGGATATTGTGTGGAATAGACTTTAAGGGGTAAGAATAAATTTGAAGGTATGAGTTTATTTTTATCTGTTGTTCAGCGTATGCAGAAAGGGAGAGTAAGTTAAAGAGAAGCCTTGCAGACAAGCCTGCATCACAGAATCACAGAATGGCCAGGGCTGGAATGGACCTCAAGGATCATGAATCTCCAGCAACACCTGCCCCATGCAGGGCCACCAACCTCACATTTAATACTAGACCAGGCTGCCCAGGGCCCCATCCAATCTGGCCTTGAACATCTCCAGGGACAGGGCATCCACAACCTCTCTGGGCAGCCTGTTCCAGCACCCCACCACTCTCTCTATAAAGAACTTCCCCCTGACATCCAACCTAAATCTTCCCTCCCTCAACTAAAAACCATTTCCCCTTGTTCTGCAGTTATCAACCCTTTCAAAGAGTTCACTCCCCTCCTGTTTGTAGGCTCCCTTTAGGTATTGAAAGGCTGCAGTGAGGTCACCCCAATGGCTGTTGTGGATTTTCTGTGTGTTAGACCTTTCAGAACATGAGAGGAAAAAAAGCTGTTGTGTTCACATTAAAGGGAAAAAGAAAAGAGCATGAACTTGACTGTATACTAATGACTGGAATTCATATGGCAGACAGGTACTGAGTTGATCCAGGAGAGGGAGTAGCTGAACAACAGCCTTGGGTTTGGCTTTGGGAAATCTGTTCATAGGAGAACTTTTGAGGAAAGTTATTTAAATGTCTAGATAGTATTAAAAATGGTATTATTTGTCATGAATGACAACAGTAAGATTTTAGATTTAGTAAGATGCTAGATTTATATTTTCTTAATATATTCCCCATCAAGGTATACATAGATACTTGTTTGTATTAAGAACGTCATGCTAAGGTTGTAAGAAGTGGGTTGATAAGTATTACCAAATATTCAATGTGTGTAAACTGAAGACAGTTGCCTTTCATTGTCTGTGCATTAAAAAAATGTTTTGTTTTGCCTTATTATAGTGGTCTTGACTTGGAGGCATGTAAAGAAACAGCACAGACTCATGGCCAAAAGTCTCTATTATTGTACTTCTTTGTTATGGCTGTCAGTGATCTCTTTCCTAACTGCTCTGCAGTTACAAATCTTTCTCAGTTGAGTTGGTATGGTGAGAAAGCCATTACATTCAGATATTGAGTTGATCCAGCACAGATGTAGCAGTTGCTTCAGATATATATATATATTTATATATTTATATATTTTTAAATATATTTACTCATTTATACATATCAGTTGTTTTATAATAATAACAGGAGAAAATCAACATGGATGCTGGAAAATGAAGTATCTTTAACCCATAGGGTGCATACATGTGAATAAATGGTTTGGAAAAAATTAAAGATAACTGGCAGGGGAGTTGGAACTTAATGATCCTTGGGGTCCTTTCTGACCCAAGCTATTCTATGATTCTATGATAGTGAGTTGCACAGTCAGAATTTGGGTGATGAGCTTCCAGAGGTTAGACCAGATTCTGAAGGCAGAAATTAGACATAGAGAGTTAGCACCATCCAGCTGCATCAAGGAGAACAGCAGTAGTGGGAAGTGGGTTGAGACAAAGAAAAGCAGGTTTTTAAAAATCAGGGCTGGAAGAAAATCTAAAAAACTCAGATGCTGCTTTTGTGATAACTGTTGAGAGCTACTTTATTGATAACCAGCAGAGGGAACTATGAACATAGAGTGTGCCCCAGGATAACTTCTTTTGCTTTAATGTGGATTACTGTCTCATTAAAGATGCACAGTCATGTTCTGAAATTTTTATCTGGAAATAGAATCTTTCTAGTTCATAGTAGTAATTTAAATAACCAGAGTTTGCTCATATGCTTTTAAATATCAATATAATTTAGAAGATATGTCTGTATGTGAACTCATAATCCAAAAATAAATGAGCTATAGATTTTAGATGAAGATAGCTGAACACAAGTGAGAAAAACTGTTCATCAGTTATTCTGCAGCATTACTAAAACGCAGTGCAAATTTGCAAATCTTACTACCTGTATTTTGTTTTTGGTATTGATTACTGGATTGATATCTGGTCATGCTTCTTAATTCAACGTATTCTATGCTGCACACAGTTAATCTTGTTTTACATTCTGTTTTTCATTAGATAAATGAAATTATCCTGTTTTATGGGTGTTCTTTCTTGAATGCATTTAAAAAAAATGAAATTTTTAGTAGGAATTTTTATGGAAATACCATGTATTGTATTACTGCCCTAAACCCAATGCTTTGAAGTCTAGCAACTGAAACATTCTGATGTATGCAATATTCTCTTTAAGATATAAATGAAATGAAATGTAAGCACTAAAAATTTTTGATTTTATTTTACAATATTTTAAAAGTAAATTTTAATCTTGAGTTTATTTTAATGTTTCACATCTAGAAGATCCTTTACTATTACCACGAAGGTATTAATTTACAATTTGTTTTTCAGGCTCTACTTTGTGGTGTAATTGTCATGCGTCCAGAAGACTCACTTATATTTTTAGAGGAAAAGCTCAGGGAAGTAAAGGAAAAGGGAATAGATGCTGTTTTAAGGTATGTATTAAATGCGTGCATGTGCGTGATGTAGTTTATAATGTTGAACCTGGACTTTTAAACATGCTAATGCCACAGCATCTACTGTTGATAAGAAGTTAAAAGTAAATATTAATGGCCTATGATACTGCAAATGCAGTGAGGCTAATATTGGCAGTATCATGAAAACAGGATTTGGTGTTTTGCGCTAGTTTTGAGTATTTAAGGTTGTGTGCTCTTACTCTTTTTTGAAGTGAAAGCTCATGTACAGCTCATGTGGAAGCTAGTTTCTCCTCCTGATTTGGCTTTCATGTGTAAGTAATTAATTTCATGGTTCAGATGTGTTTCTGTAAGTATACAATCTCTGTGTATGGGAACTGCTGAGTCACGGCCTGAACCTCTGACTGATCACCTGAGGCGAGCAGTGAGTCAGCCAGAGGAGCACAGCTGAAGGCAATTCACCTAGACCTAATTAAGAGCTGCTACCAGGGGGGAAGGATCTCTTCTGGAGATCTGCTCTGCTGGAGTTCTGTAAGTGAGCCTAGGCTAGGAGTAAGCTTTCTATTTATTCTCCTTTTGTTATCGTTATCTGCTTTGCCAAGCTCTCTTGTTTATTTCATAATTATAACATCTTAATATTCATTGATTATACACTCTGAGATTACAAATTCCAATCTGAGGAAGGTTTTGGATATTGGGAAAAAGTCTTCAGTTGGTGTAAAGGAAAGAGAGCAAGCTGTACTAATACTTACTTTGACAAGAGTCACTAAGAAGATAGAGTACCCTCTTTTTTTTTTTTTACTAACTGGAATTCATCAGTAATGCATTTTGTTTGTAGGTGTCACAGCTGTGTAATAATTGAGTATGATATTGCATGGTATCATCAGGGTTGGGCCATGAGAAAAGCTTTGAGTATTGAGAGGAATTTCTGAGATTGTAACATAAGGGAAGAGGAAGAGAGGAAAAAATGAACAAAAGCTTGAAGCAATATGAACAACCAGAGACAAAAATTCAGGGAACGAAAGGAAGGAGATGGAAAGCTTTAATTAAATATGAATTAAATTTTGTGTTACATGTAAAGCCTATGCTATATAATTTTTTCTTTAATTTATTTTCAATTTAGTTTAATTGGATTGCCATGGATACAGCCTTTTAGTAAGGAACCACTCTGTCGAGATACTGAGTTAAGCAAAGTGGCTCATCATTGTCAGAAAATTGCCATTGAGTATTTGCATTAACTCTGTACTGTGAACAAGTCTGCCAATACCTAACTAGTGAAGCACTCAAGAACTTCCTCACGTATTCTGTGCGTGTGTCACTTCATTTCAAGTTCTTTGTAGGATGTGGATCCTAACTCATTAGGCCCACCTATGAAGGGATTTCAGGCACTGCCTGAAGCCCAGCCATTCTGAATGCTTTCAGACTGACTTTGGTACCTTATGATCACAGATGAAGTCACTGCAGTGAGCGATGCAGATTTGTGCCCTTACTGTGTCTTTTCCACAGCGTATCAGAATTGCTCATATCACAGGGTATGTCAGCAGCCTGAACAGCAATTATGAGATTTTATTGCTAATGTTTATGTTGTCTTTCCTGTAGGTAGAAAAATGACTTGATTTATCCTTTAATTTTGGTAAACACTTTTCATTTCTATGTTTCTCATGAATGCATAATGAACTGTGGTCTTTTAAAATTTATTTTGATTTTTGGATGTGTTGTCTGCATTTCAAAATGGAAAAGGGGACACTTTACCTGCCAAACATACCATCATCTGTCTGTAAAAGAAGGAAACATTACTCCAAGTACTGAAAGTTTGAGATGTCTGTTAATTCAATATTAAGATAAGAAACAAAACAGTATAATCTGATTGAAAATGGCTGACGTTATATTGAATGTATTAAGCTCTGATTTTCACAATATTTCAAAATTGCCCTAAGAGTAACAATAAAGTGTGGTCATTTGTTTTTGTATTCTGTAAACACTTTAAAATGTCTCCTATAGTCAATTGTAATTAAACTGATACAGGTCTTAATCTTCTTATTAATAAAGTGTATTTTGTAACTATAATCTATTAAGCACAGAGAAAATATGTGTTTTCTTTTCAGGATACTCCTATGTTCAATGTAATTTGATTGTGCTTAATGTAATGGTTATAATTAATGTAATTTCTTTCATTTTTGAAGGTATCTGTGTATTGATTCATCTTTACACCCAAAATTAAAGAGGATTTCAGAAACTCACCTGGGCACACTTTTTGGAGTAGATACACAACTGGTAAAAATCATCAAATATATTATATGAATTAACTCTGTACTGTAAGCAAACCTTCTAATACCAAATAACTCAAATTCTGTTTTTAAGATTTTTCTCATATTATTTTTGTTACATCTGATGTCAGAAAAGTGATCCTTTGTATTTCTTTCTGTTGATACTGATTTATAGTCTTCCAAAAATTAACTTCATCAGAGGTGAGCATAGCATTTAGGGGGATATTCTTATAATGAAAGATCATTGCTCCTAGTCTTAAACAACTTTGATTTTTTAGAAGTTCTAAGAGGATTATTAAAATAAATATGGATTAAAGTCATGTAACAAATGGTGTACATAGTAATGGATGAAGGGAAGATTTATGCAGAGAGCATTTATTTAATTTGCATAATTGCTGGATAAAGTTGATCGACTGAAGAGAGGATATGAAGGATAAAAGATAATTTCAGTTAGATTGAGCCCTCCCTCAAGAACACATAGTACTTCTGCTTCACATGTTAAGTTAGCTTTTCCTTAACTCCCTGTATTAAAACAGGTCTGATTTGGCAGTGGAAGTACTTCTAACTGTAAAGAGAAAATAATACATGAACGTTCATCTCTTTAAAATAGATACTTTAATTTGCACATGGACAGTATTAACATAAGATTTCATATTTTTGTTTGATTTTAAATATTCATAATACAGAACAGAGCTTCAGTCTGACCATAATAGAGCTGGGTTCTCTTCTGCTCTTTATTCGGTTTCTTTTGTGCTTGGTGGTACGTAATTTATACTTCTGGTAATCTCTCTTTTCCTTTCAAACAATGAGGATAGTACATAGGGATATTTTAAAATACAGTAATCACAAGTAAAGATATTCACTAGTTTCTTTGTTATAGACATGTGTATCAAAATTTAATGATCCTTCATTTAGAATAGATTAGTGATTTAACAATGCCATTTTATTTTGGAAATCATAGATTGCTAACTATATCTGATGTACAGCTCTGTTAGAAGCACTAGCGTAAATTCTGACAAGGGGTGACAGCATCATAGATTTGGTAGGGAGGTCAACATTTCACAAGCTGTATCTGCATTAGGCTTGGTGAGTATTTTTCTAGGCTGATTTTAGTGATCTTAAAGATCACAAGTGTTGAAGACATGACAATCTCTGCTGGCAGTTTATTTTAGGACTTCATAATCCTTTCTACTGGAAATATTTCCTCATAGCTGAATTTTCCTTGCTGCAAGGAAATTTTTGTCTTATTTACCAGGGACATGGCAGTCATTCCTTTTTCATTTACGACAGCATTTTGAAGATTGTCTGAGCTAACGGTTATTTTTAATTATCATAGAAGTTGGACAGGAACAATATGAATGTCCCATTCATTAATGCATCCATTATATATTTTAAATGCAAAATGAGATTTTTGCAAATGTAAGTGATCTGATAAGATCTAATTTATTCAATAGCCCTTTCAGAAAATCAGATGAAGAGAAATGGTGCATTTTAATGAATCGGTGACATTAAATGTAATCATATCTTGTTACTTCACATGGAACAGAAATGAGATTTTTAGCGAAGTTCGAAGTTGCTAGTAACAAAAAATAACCCTTTTAGTTGCCAATTCAGAGGAACACTTAAGCAAATGCTTGCATTTATCAATTTATTTGTATAAATACTCAAAAATCCTTTCTTAAATATGGACCAAATATTAAAGAACAGTGGATGACAGCATGCTATATGATGATGAAAGCAAGCAGGATTTTATTGTGTGATAATATAGAAATTAAGAAAAAACAGAAAATTTATTAAAATGAATAACCAACACATTTTATTTAAATTTAAAAGACAGCTTTTATATTCAGAAATTTATATTGATGAGCTTGACTGCTTTGTGTTTCCAAGTAAACTGCAGTTTTATAGATTTTACTGCATTCAAGTTGAGTTAGCCATGTTAAGTTATTCATTCTGTTTCATAATTCAGAGGATGGATAAAATACAATTTGCTGAAAAAGAACAAAAGAAAAAAGGCAGAGCAGAAGATGGCTCTGGCAGTAGTTCATTATGACATCCAAATATTAAAAACAGTTACGTAAATGGAGCATGTGGGTTCAGATTCACAAGGGAAAAATTGCATGTAAGTTTACACAGTTATTCTACATAAGGGAAAAATCCATGTCATATAAGAGAAAATAAATTAAATACACTTGGTCCAGTGATGTATCTGTCTTTTTGCTGGGTTGTATTGCAAGATGCTGTTTGTTGACTGGCCTGTGGCTGCTTGGTTCCATGAATGCCGTGAAAGGCAAAGTTTCCCTGAGTTGCTTTGCTGGGACAAGTGGTGCTGGTGCACTTCTGTGAAGACTGAGCAGTGACGCTGATGAAAAGCAGGCATGGGAGGTGGTAGGAAAGTGGAGTGTATGTTTAAAGTACAGAGTGGTGTGGGCCAGTATTCTTTTCTGGGAAGAGTACAGCGATAGGGATAAAGTGGGAGGAATCACAGAGTCATAGTCTTGGCTTCAGCTAGGGTGAATCTTCATGGGAGGTGGAGAAGGAGTGAAGACCAAAATGAAAAGTCAGAAAAAAAAGAAATGCTTTATTTGCTCTGCCTGAGAATTTATGTTCCACAGGTCTTGTAGGTATGTTTGTTTATTTTTAATGTTTCCACACAACAGCTACTTTAAAAGTAGATACCATTAACATGAATCCTTTCAAATAAATGTAAAAATTGGGCCACAAGTGCCACCTTTACCTATGGGCTTATGCTCAGATAGTTGTGTATGGCTCACACATTGCTTTTACAGAGCTGAAGTGCCATGCTATTGTTTCCCCTGTTCTTTCCTGTTACTAGCTTCTTTCTTCTCTTCTAAGTATTACTTTCAATCAAAGCAGCTTTTGTTAATTCCAAATTCATAGGGGCAGGGGAGGCATTTATTGTGCATAACTACACCATATATTCCCTTCTATGACATATGGATAAGCTCCATTCAGTGTGCTGGTGCCAATATAAGTGTTGGGTTGCACTGTAAACAAGTTAACTGCAATGACTGGGAATTAAGAAAAAGAGAAGAAGGAGTAGAAAAAGTGTTGATTTTTTTTTTTTTCCTTGAATAACCGCTGATGACTTCTGGGGTCTGTTTGCAGTAGATTTCTGTTACACTGTGACCCAAACCAAGGAAGGAGTGGTGTGTGGGAGAAGTTCAAGAGCAAGCCATGTGTTTTGAGAAAGAGTTAAAGAAGCTTGCGAATGTGCTGTCAGACCCTGACCGATTTACACCAAAGCATGTCAATGTAGGTGCAGTTTTAACTTGCTTTCCACAAACAAAAATGGGTCTTAAATATTCCTTTGTCATTATTTGGTTTATTTTAGTAGAATTTCAAGACTCTTTTTTTGTTGTTGTTAAAATAATAGTAGATAAGTGATTCTATATTGCCTGTTTAATGTAACAAATTTTACGTTTTACACCTTGAATGATGATTGACTTTTTTTGCAGAAAATTGCAGTAATCTCACTTATCTCCTCTCATCTTTTAGTGGCTATGAAGAGCATTTTTCCATTGCATTAGCAACGCGTTTTACATACAGACTACTGTGGGTTTGGAGTTTTTTTTGTTTGCTTGTTTTTGTTTTGTCTTTGTTTTTTTTTTTAGATTGGTGCCCTGGACTAAAGAAAACTTTTTTTTTTTAAACTTTTTTAAAAATTACTTTGTTGTTGTTTGCATTAATTCTGATTCTAATGATCTTACCATCAAACATAAACTGTTTCCCAGAAAAAGCCCTATTACAGATTTGTGATTAAATAGAACACTTTTGATGTACTAAGTGATTTTTATGTGTATATTTAATATTTTAGTGATATTTTTTATTTTACTTTTGTTGATATGCTTATGTGATGGAAACAAAGCATCCTGACCACATTGTTCTAGCTGCTTCAGTTTGAGTTAGGTGCAGCCTCTGAAGGATGGAGGTATTCTTTTCTTCAGTATCAGGTCAGCATGTATTGCTCACCCCATTCTGACATCCAGAAGCTTCTACAAACTAAGAACAAGAAATCAGGAAATTTGTCAGGGAGATGGAGACTGGAACTTTTGAGAGAAGTAAAGGGGTTTGTTTACAGTGGGTAGAAGCTCTTAATCCAAGCCCAGAAGATGATAAAAAGCAGTTTATTTTCTCAAAGATAAGACTGTATGGAGATTATGCAGCTCTGTAAGACTGTGAGAGCCCTGAAAGCAAGATTAGAGGAGAATCTACTGCAAGGGCACAGCTAGCAGGGAGAGATTTCATTCAAAACATTCTAAACCAGTTTGTTTAAATTTGTTTGTTTGTTGAAAAGGTTGCTTTATTCTTTTTTTTTTTTTTTTTTTTAGAAAATGTAGCTTGTTAATAATATACTAACTTCTAGAAGAGGAGGTAGTTCTACCCAAATGCAAGAAGCTCCAGATAAAAATGAGTCTTTGTATTCAGACTGGTAACAATGTGTACAATCAGTAGTGCTTGATCTGGGCAATATTTAAGAAAAACAACAAAATTATTAAGCATCGGATGGAAGACCTTCAGTTTTAGAGGACAGTTTGGCTGTGTTACAGGTTTGTTACTGCAAGTAATTGCAGTTGGGTGATACACTGTAAGTGCAGGTAAAATTTCTTCTGTAGCTTATGTAGAAGCTTTTATTTATCCTATCAAGTCTCTCTGCTAATTTAACACTGAGAAAACATTTAAGTGATATTTCAGTAAAACACCATGTGTTTTTCTTTTATATTATTGTGCTCTATGGCTTATAGTAAACTCAGAATTTGGTGGGTTTTTTTTGCAACAAAGCTTAAAACTCAAAAACACTTATCTAATTTTCATCATGTGCCTAAGGCCACTGAAGTCACAGGAAACTTGAATCTGTAAGCCTTTGCTAAATTGTGTATGTAGTTCTAGTGTTGTCATGCACATACAACACGGAGACCTGTCACCAAAAATCAACATACTTTAAGTCTTATTGATGTCATCTGTATGATTTCCACTATTGGTGCATATGGTTTTCATGAACGTGAGATTGGTTTATTTTGGCCAAGTCCATCAACAGAGTCCATCTGTGCTATTTTCTTACTAGTGGCTCATGCAGTAACCACTGAATTTCTGCTGTCAAATGATTCAGCCATGGGCCCCATCCAGCAGCAGTGATATCTCTCCTGAAGAACTTGGGAATCATAATACCCATACCTCTAATTTCTCAGACACTGGTGCATGTTAAGGAAGACTCTCTAATCTGAGCTCCTCTTCCAAAGCAAAGCGCTCAAAGGGCAGTGTTTCCTCCCATAGAAGTGTAAACTCCAATAACACAGAGGGAGAGATTAATTTTTGGTACGAGAAGTAAAATAAACAAAATTTGATCTACAGGGCCACATCCTAAGTTCCTGTTTCTTAGTAAGATAATATTATATGCCAAAATGATTATATAAACTACCACAGTATATAAAAGATATTATGTAAGACATTATTATTGCATGTGTCCACACCTATCAGACTTTTCATAACTGTGAATAAGTAATTGATCAAGTTCTCAGAAAGACTGAGGTCTGCAATAGCATTTTTCTTCATTAAAAAAAAATTCTGTGGTAATGTAATCTTTCTGTTAGTTCCGTATGAACAATATCAACAGTAGCCCTCCTTATTTTTCAGTTTGGGAGAGAGTTGTTTCTTTCTTCTTAATCCACAAGCCCTATTTTTCTCAACATCCAAATTGTGAGCTCAAAGTGTGTTATTCTTATACCTCTTCTGTTTTGACTTAGAGGCACTTATCTCAAAACAAAATCTACAGCAGTTACTTATGGCTTAAAGTTATTTACAGCTATATTGGACAGTGTATGTAAATCTCTGTCACAAAATGTGGGATTCAGCTTGTAGGCTGAGACCTCAGAAGACAAAATTCTATCAATAAGCCAAGAATTAGTCAGCTGAGCAAGCACAGCCGTTGCTGTGACCTGCAAATGAGCAGCGTGGTGTAGCAGTTTTAGTCTGCCAACTGCATCTTGCTTGAGGAGTAAAATTATTGTTATTAATAGCTCAAACAAGAAGGAACAGCTATTTATCATACATTGCTTGTAGTTCTTTGGAGAGGGTAATGTTGATGGTGCATTCTTTTTGTTAGTTTGCTGGGATCCTTGGTACTTGAGGACAGGGAGGAGGAGTTGTGAAGACTCAGCCATGTGTGGGTGCTGCTGCTGCAGAGAATTAGATCTCTCATAATATGTGATATCTATGCACACAAAAGCCAGAATCCACATAAAAAATTTTGAGTGATAACTGTTGTGTAGTATGCAGCCATTCTTTTTGATTAATGCTACAGAGCAGCTGTAAAAGTACAAAAAATAAGATTTATCTTCTGTTTACATATTAAATTAATTTTACAGCCATTATAAATCAAAAATACTGTCAAGTGTTACCTCAGTGGCTTAGCAGAAAATGTTAATGTTTTCCACTTCTCATGCAATTCCAACTCTGAGGTCTGGATCTGAAAAGCAAGGTAGTTTGCCAGCCTAGACATTGGTCCCAACATAGAGAATGATTTTACGTGCATTTATGAGGAGAATCGAGTAGAAGATGAAAACAATACTGATTTTTAATAGGAAATAACAAGGCATAAGAAAAAAAAGTTGAATAATTTATACAGTTTTACCCCATATTTCTGTGACCCATATACAAAGGTGTAACTCTAGGAAGAATAATTATTTTTGTAATTATTTAAATAGTGTTTGCATATCTAAAATCCAAAAGCGATACTTATTAAAATTGTGTTTCATAAAATCATAGCATCGTAGAATCATTTCAGCTGGAAGGGAGCCTTAAAGGTCATCTAGCCCATCTCCACTGCAATAAATAGAAACATAAAGCAAAATTACTTCTATCGATTGAATGAATTAAGATCCAGTGATCCAGTCTCTAAATTTAAAACATCTCCATACAGTGATGGTTTAGCACTGCTTAACCATGGTCAATCAAGTTTTCAGTATTCAAATTCCTTCGAATGTCAGGTTTGCTGAGGATCATGGACCTGCAACTGTAGTTGAAAGGAAACTGTCTCAGCCCTTATTGTCATTCACTCATTCTTGCCCCAGCACTATTCTCTCCTTCGTGTTCATTACAGTCATTTATATGACTTTGTAGTGATCTGCACTGGGGAACAAGTCTGTTCGAAAAAAACAGCCACTTTTCTCCTTCCACTGAATCAGTTGGTTCAGTTCCTTAGTCCAGCTGCACAAGCACTTAGTTGGTAGGGGGGAAGAGATGGGGAATGAGTAGGGGGGAAATGGGTGAAGGGGTGAACCTGCATGTTAGAATAGCAGCTGCAGATTTTGCTGATGGAAAAGTGTGTGTCCAACCTAAGCGTATTGGGATCCATCACTGAGACATTTCTTAGTGATGAGGCATGCTGAGCTGTCGTGGGCTGTGCTGTGATGTATGGGAGCACAGCTGTAATACATCTTTCTGAGTGTTACCCCAAGTGAAGCTGGGATACAGGGTAAGGAAGCCAATTCTCTGAGGTTGTTTTGGTGTAGAGAGGGTTAAGGACTGGAATGAACAAATACAAAGATATGGAGGCATTCCAACTAGGGGTGTGCTTAGATGTGACTTGGAAGTGTGAGGCATTGGGTTGCACCTCTTGCAGGTTGTCTTAAAGCACATATGGAAGGACAGGTGGAGACAGCTGCACTGGAAGTATTTTTGCAAGTATTTTTTGTGTATGTGATACGAAATAAATGGTACAAGCTATTACATAAGTGCTCTTGAAGGTGCCTGTGCCAAAAAATAATGGCTTTATTTATGTGTAAATTGTAGAGGGAACAAAAATTATTACAGAAGAGCTGGGAGCTGCCCATATACATTGAGAACCGTTGCTGTGGAGAAAGAACATCAAATCCTAATTTAGGTGCTTCCATTTTGGATTAAAAAAGAAAATACATCTTTCTGGTTCCAGAGAAAAGTACAAACCTGTATTTCTGTCACCTAGTTATTCAGCTGTGTTTTATTCAGTGCAGTAAATACAGAAAGAACTCTTCTGTTTACTAGCAACAGTGTCCATTTGCTAAATATCTGTGACCATTTGACTCTGCTGAAGGAAGGGATGCCATTCAGAGGGACCTCGGCAGGCTAGAAAGGTGGGCCAGGGTGAATGTGATGAGGTTCAACACAGCAAAGTGCAGAGTTTTGCACTTGGGCCAGAGGAATCCCAGGCATCCATACGGACTGGAAGGAGCATCCTTGAGAGCAGCTCTGTGGAGAAGGACCTGGGGGTCCTGAAGGCTCGGAAGGCAAATGGTACCCTGGGCTGATGACAAGACAGGTGTCCAGCAGAGACAGGGAGGTGATTGTCCCCCTCTACTCTGCTCTTGTGAGGCTCCATCTGGAGTACTATGTCCAGGTCTGGAGTCCCCAGTACAGGGAGCTGTTGAAGAGGGTCCAGAGGAGAGCCATGAAGATGATCAGGAGAATGGAGCACCTCCCCTGTGAAGACAAGCTGAGGGAGCGGGACTTGTTCAGCCTGGAGAAAAGAAGGCTGCGGGGTGACCTCATTGCAGCCTTTCAGTACCTAAAGGGAGCTTGTAAACAGGAAGGGAATTAACTGTTTGAAAGGGTTGATAACTGCAGGACAAGGGGAAATGGTTTTTAGTTGAGGGAGGGAAGATTTAGTTTGGATGTTGGGGAAATTCTTTACAGAGAGAGTGGTGAGGTGCTGGAACAGGCTGCCCAGAGAGATTGTGGGTGCCCTGACCCTGGAGGTGTTCAAGGCCAGACAGGATGGGGCTCTGGGCAGCCTGGTCTAAATGTGGAAGTTGGTGGCTCTGCCTGTGGCAGGGAAGTTGGAGATTCGTGATCCTTGAGGTCCCTTCCAACCCTGGCCATTCTGTGATTTGCTGCAGAAAGGTGGAGAACTCTTTCTTTTCCTGCCTCCATAACTACTTCTGTTCACTTTTTGGTAGATCCGTTTACTAGATACAATCTCATTTAACAAGAGGTTTATATTGGGTATCAGTTTGGATGTCTTCCTTAAAAGCAGTAGATAAGCTCCAGCAGGGGAGGAAAACAGTCAAGCTGTGACATAGTTGTTGAATTTTGATGTAATAGCTCAGCAATTTCTATTCATATTAGGACTGTTAGATCCTTTGTATTCAATAATATTTTTATTCCTTGTTCCTCTATGGTAGATTCCATAGAATTTGTTTTTAAGCATTCGCAGACTGTGGAAAATAAAGCATGCCTGAGTTTCTTGATGTTTTGGAACTTATTAGGAGACATTACTGTATCTAACACTGCAGATGTATTTGTCAGTGGATCATTTGAAAACCACAATTGTTTTAGTGATAATCTTTATTAATGTGCTGTTATTTAGTGTAATTTTCTGTTCTTTCATGAAAAAAAAAAGAAAAAAAAAGCCTTGTCAGCTTATATTTGATGCTGGAATAAAGTCTGTGTTCAAAGCCATCTGGAAATCATTTACTTTCTAAATGTCATCGTTTTATGATACAGTTTCCTAAGAACATCACTGCTGCAACAGTACCCTAATGCTGAATTACTGACAGAAAATTATTGCACTGCTTTGGAGCTGTAATAGCGGTCTTGACTTTACGTGAAATAGATGCTTCAGTGGGCCATTTCAGAACTGAAAATTCATAAGGTTGGAAAGTACCAAATCAAAAATTTGCTTCTGTTATTTGTCAATAAAGCTAAGCCCTAATAATAAATAATAATAAACAATTCATTTTCTCAAATACTTCTGTGAGCTGTATCAAAATTCCTTGGAGTTTTAAGCTACACTGACTTTTGAAGTTAGGGAAATAATCCACATGAAACAGAGGACTGTGATGGTCCAACTGTAATTGTCATGGGATTCAAGTCTTTGAAGATATGAGGTGTACAGAAGGAATTTACTGTTCTAAAGGGGCTGCACATTTCTGTTTGGTTGGTTGGTGTTTGTTTGTTTGTTTGTTTTTTTAGATCAAACTGTGCCTAGCTGCATTCTGAATCACATAAATATCTTGAGAATTAGTATGGCTGTATCAATCAAAAGTCTGTACTTGAATTTCTCCATGCAGAAGAAGTGACACCCACTGACATTCACTGACACTTCTGAATGTGGAGACCAAGCAATGTAGGTGAGCACAGTGAGGTGGTGAGTGGTGCGTTTCAGCAGTGGTGACAGTGATAGTGGGTCACCTCCACTGGTGCAAATGTTTGCAAGTAGAGCATGCATGCTGTTGACCATCGTTGTTGAACTTGCATAACTAATAGTGGTGACTATGTTGAAAAATAGTGTTTTGATAGTAAGAATTGTCTCTATTAAATACTGTTATTGTGCTCTTTGTATCTGCTGTAGTTTCCATGGAAATAAATAGGAGGCATTACTTTCAGAGAGACCTAGATTATTGTGTAGTTATGAAAATAATTATTTACATTACAGGCATAAAACTTTCCTTACATAGAAATTGGTTTAGGAAAAATAGTGTGCATTTTTTCTTACTATGCTTCTTTTAGGTGGTTTCTTTTTTCCTACTTTCAACTAAATATTTTAAACATTGAGTTTCATTTCAGATATTGTACTGTATTTTGGCATATGGTGTAGTACTTCAGTTCTGCAAATGATATGGGTTGCGGGAGTTTTTATTATGTAAATCATAGAATGTCTTGGGTTGGAAGGGACCTTAAGGATCATCAAGCACAACCCCCCTGTCGCATGCAGGGCCACCAACCTCCACATTTAATACCAGACCAGGCTGCCCAGAGGCCATCCAACCTGACCTTGCACACCTCCATGGACAGGGCATCCACAGCCTCTCTGGGCAGCCTGTTCCAGCACCTCACCACTCCCTCTGTGAAGAACAACTCCCTGACATCCATTCTAAACCCTCTCTCCTGCTGTCTTATATAGTATTCAGTATATGGTCTTACTCTGAGTCTTAAATGTATTTTGTATTTTCAGATGATTAGAATATACTGCATGTTTTCTTCTGTTGCAATTAAATTTTACCATATTTTCTCTCATTTTGTTTACTGAGTTTCTTCTAAACTGAAACATTAATATTGTATTGGCAGAAACACTGTATGGAATTGGCCTTAAAATGACAGGTGAAAAGCTATGGAAAAAGATTGCCTAATGCTGTTTACTTTCAGTCTCTTATGGCTTGAGCTTGTTGCATCCAGTACTATCTATCTACCAGGGCAAGATCTTTTTGGAATAATTAGGTGCCACAATCATTTAATGTTTCAGAATGGTGTTTGTGGTAACAATATTTTATATGCTAAACTATCAGTATAGCTTTTACAAGTGTTGTTTTAATGTAGATGAAACAAAACAGATGACAGTCCATGGAAAACATCAGTTTAGAAACTCATATCCATCTTTCTCCATCACAGTTTTTGATTAAAGCCATCTTTTCTTATTTTTTAAGGCTGTTCATAAGAGCAATTATTGACATTCTGCCCACGTTTAAAGGGTTTAAAGAGCTTAAGAATACTAAGAAGTATTTAATTTGAAATTAGCTCTGGTTGTTTTTCTTCTTTTTAGAATAGATGTATGTGTATCATTTACTGAAGCTGTACTTCCTGATGAATAACTTTCAATACCATGTTTCTCTGTTTTTCTGACCTAGACTTTCCCGTTATGTAAATATTGTTATCTAGCAAGATGTGCTCAAGTTAGTCAAGCCTGGGTGCTAGTAACTCAGAACAGTTCGTTATGGAGTGAATAAGTAAGATAATAATTGTCAATATTTTATTGTAACTTTATTTACTTTTGAAAAAGAATATAAAAAGGAGGCAGGTTATTTTAAGAATGCTGAAAGCCTAGGATATAAATTTGATCCCACAGTTTGACCTATTCTACTTGGCTTTATGAATAAAAATGTTGAAGCAACTGAACCGAAGTTGCTTGTGCAATGTCATTATGAAACCAGTGGAACTGAAAGGACAATTGGCTGCTAATTCTTGGCAATAGTCCACTAAATTTAGACTGTTAAGTGAAGTGTCTTAAGCTCCATCAGTCGTCTGAACAACTGCTTGCATTTCCTGCTTTCTGCTTCATGGCAGCTGCCTGTTGTCTGTGTAAGGTGTTTTTGTTTTGTTTTGTTTTGTTTTAATTGAACTTCTGATGTGTTTTATTTTTGTGTATATTTTGCAAAGTGCCTGCTCAAATTTG
This sequence comes from Lagopus leucura, assembly GCF_019238085.1. NCBI lineage: Eukaryota > Metazoa > Chordata > Aves > Galliformes > Phasianidae > Lagopus > Lagopus leucura. The sequence goes on along the minus strand of NW_024962265.1, from coordinate 11,729,995 downwards.
AAGCACCAACACCTAAAAGACACTGCAATGTCCAGCTTCTAGGTGCATGTGGCCTTTATTCGGTCCAATCTTAAATTACTGAGATGACTTTGTAATCTTAATGAAAAATATTAGAATTCCTGTTGATTTTAATGTAAGAAGAACAAAATCCTAATAAAGAAGTGGAGAAAATTCTGAATTCCTGTCTTTCTGACCTGGTAACATCTTCTAAGTATCATACACAAAAATAATGGTGATTAATTTATTGAAGTATTTGGTTAACAAGCATGTATTATAAAATGCACAACAAGCAGATGCAGTGTAGCTGTAGCAGATTCTACAAAAAGGGAAGAAAAAGCTTACTTATGTATATTTTGCATACGCACACGTATTTTTAGTACTGAATTACACATGAATTACATATGAATTGCTTAAATTTTTATATCAATTTTTCATCAGTAAAGCATAAGGTTCAGGACAAAATAGTAGTAAATATATTGCAGAAGAGGCGTCCTTGTGTACTGTACTTGAACCTTCAAGGTTCTCTCTCAAGTATTCTCTTCACTGGCCAAGCTTTATAACCATCAGTAAGTACTACACACACATATACATTTATTTATTTTCACTCTTTCTTTAAATTAAGTTTTTACTTTAGCTCATCTCATTTTGCAGCCTGTATTCTTTTCTAGAGTTCGAGTCATAATGAAATAAATGAGTATGGGATCTGTAAAATTAATTTAAATTTGTCCCCTCACCACAATCTGTAAGCCCAGAACTATCCAAATGGCCGAATATTGCAGAGTAGTTTCTATTATGCGTGAAATGCTGTAACATGACAAATAAGATTTAAATGCAAATATATGCTTAAATATATCAAAGTGCCAGAATCCAACTATACTGAGCTAACAGAATTGCAGAATCTTAGGTTATCTGAGGATGGTAGGGAGCTCTGAGTCCATCTGGCCCAATCCCTACTCAAGAAGGGACACCCAGAGCAGAGTGCACAGGGCCACATCTAACAGAGATGTTTTCAAGCTGTGTGGCCCCCAGTGTGTCCTGGTGCCTAGGGTTGTTCCTCTCCAGATGCAGGACTTTGCACTTCTTGCTGAACTTCATGAGATTCTTGCCAGCCTTTCTCCAGCTTGTCAAGGCCTCTCTGGATAACAGCACAATTATCTGTTGTATGCTTGGGGAGGAGTGGCAGGAAAGCTGCCTGATGGAAAGGGACCTTGATGTACTGATGAACATTCAGCTGAATATGAGCCAGCAGTGTGCCCTTGTGGCCAAGAAGGCCAATGGCATCCTGGCTTGTATCAGGAATGGTGTGGTGAGCAGGATTAGGGAAGTCATCCTGCCCCTGTACTTGGCACTGGTGAGGCCTCACCTTGAGTACTGTGTTCAGTTTTGCGTGCCTCAGAACAGAAAGAACACTGAGGTGCTGGAGCAGGTCCAAAGAAGGGCAACAAGGGCTTGGAGAATATGCCCTATGAGGGGCGACTGAAGGAACTGGGGATGTTTAGTCTGAGGAAAAGGAAGCTGAGAGGAGACCTTATTGCTCTCTTCCAATACCTGAGAGGTGCTTACTGAGAGAGTGGGATTGGTCTCTTCTCCCTGGTGACAGGTGACAGGATGAGGGGAAATGCCTCAAGTTGCAACAGAGGACGTTTAGGTTGGATATCAGGAAAAACTTCTTTACAGAAAGGTTGTTAAGCACTGGAATAGGCTCCCCAGGGACAGGGAGGTAGTTGAGTCACCATCCCTGGATGTGTTTAAAAACTGTTTGGATGTGGTGCTCAGGGTAATGATTTAGCAGAAGGACGTTAGAGTTAGGGTGGTATGGTTAGGTTGTGGTTGGACGATTTGTAAGGTCTTTTCCAACCAGCAATTCTATGATTCTCTGTTTCTATGATTATTCCAAAGTTCAGATGATAGCTATGTAATAACTTAAAGTCAAAGTCAGGAGATGAAGTTCACTGAAAGTTTTTATTCCTCAATACATTCCTTTTTTTACCCCAAAGAAATCAGAACAGATGCATAAAGGTCCACTGAAACTGTATGGTAAGAATTCATCCTTGTGTCACTTAGAGATGATAACTGCTGAAAATCTTTTAGAGAGGTGCCTGTGGAATATTTACAGTACACTATACTTATGGCAGTTTAAGATCAAGTCAAATTTTGTCTACCCTAGATCTTCAAGTGTATTTTTCTAGACTAAAGACACTGAGAATCCCAGAGTTGGCCAAGATATTAATGTAGTGCTTGAACCTTTGTACAGATAATAGGTACTTGATTCTGCTGTCCAAAGAGTTCCTCTGGATGTGGAAAAATATCTTATTCCTTCCTGATAATAATTGGAGTACATATGACCATGTGATCAGAGGTTAATTCTCTTTGTGATAGCATTTTTCAATAATTTCAAGCCAGTCCTCTTTTTCCCAGCGCAGCTGATGGCTCCATTAAACAGGTAAATGGGCAGGAAAATAAAAGCCTTTATGATCAGTGTTAAAGGTTCAGTACTAGCAGTGAAACTGTGCTTGGTTCATTAGGAGTTACCTGCATCCCAACCACTATTCAACTATTTTATCATGAATAGTGTTAAAGCATCTTTATAGTGTTTCCATGAGAAAAGTAAGCCCTCTGTTGCAACTGGGCAAAACTCCAAGGGATGTTTTTGATTCCCCTTTTCTTCATTGTTTCAGTAACAGTAGAGTATTACCAATGGACTCTTTCCTAGACTGTGCTTTAATTGAATGCGTACGTATTTAAAAAAAAAAAAAGGAAAGGAAAATGTTTTTATTTTCCAAAAAAGTATGATTTGACATTTTGAGACTACATTTGAGTGCATTTATTATTCCATCAGATAATACATTATTTAAATTGTTGATTTCAGTGTGTTTTCTTTTCCTTTAGAGAGTGATTGTGTAACTGTGGATGAGAACAATTTGCTCTCTCAAGTGGTGATGGAAAAGAACAGTTGGCCAGGAATAAAAAAATATTTGATCATGGTTTTGGCTTTTAAATCAGAGGGTAGAATAACATTCTTGATGATATCAGCGTGCAAGTTACTTAGTAAACTAATTGATTTAAATATTATAATGAACTTTGGCAGATAATAAAGCCAGAAAGCCAAGATGAATTACACACAGCTACACTGTTTCCTTTCTGGGCGCTGAACTTTGAAATGTTACATCCTTTTATGATGTTGTTTTCCCTATGCATTTGAGTACAAACCTAAACCATAGTAGGGTTTATTGTGTGACATTTCCTACACTTTAACAATGTGCTTTTCAGCGTGTCTTCTGGAAAACATGTCCAATAGTATCCTATAGTAATATATTCTTTTAAATTTTATGTATCATTTCTGAGTTCTCTCTGAGTTAAAAACATTGTTTCACACTTTGCCTATATGAAGTTCTGGGAACTAATTATTTAGTGCCTGTCATAAGAAAGACAGGTTTTTTTATTTTTTTTTTTTTTTTATTTTTTTTTTTTTCAGTTAAATTTTCACGAAGAGAATAACAGAGCTTCTCTTATTCTATTCCTATTTTAGGACACCATGTTATTGCTAATAACGTGTATGTTGATATAAACCTAGAATTTCATGGCATTAGAGTTGTTCACAAATGTATGTACTGCCAAAAAGCAATGACATGAGTAAGGAGTGACTATAAAGTAAGAGATATTTCTCTCTGCTAAGAGAGGGATTATAAAAGTCTGGTAGACAGACATGATCAGATTTTTGAGTTGAATACCTGATTGTGAGTCTACACATTAATTTTGAAAATTTGCAGGTTATATATTTCATAGAGTCATAGAATCATAGAATGATTTATTTGGATTGGAAGGAACTTTTAAGATCACATAGTTCCAACCTCCTGCTGTAAGCAGGGACACCTCCCTCTAAATGAAGTTGCTCACAGCCCCATCCAGCCCAGCCTTGAACAGTTTCTCACCACCCTCGCAGTAAACAATTTCTACTGTCTAATTTAAATATGCTCTCTTCCAGTTTAAAGCCATTTCCCCTCGTCCTGTCACTACATGCACTTGTAATTGAGTTGACTGAAAATGGTCTCACAAATAAACAAACAAACAAAAAAGACTTTTTCAGCATTTTTGAAATCTGGTCTCAAATTCCTTCATCAGAATGAAGAGCACAGCTGTGTATTCTTTGCTGTTCACAGGACTGTGATCAGCCTATGTGTCAAAATGCATAAAATTATTTGCCATAAAATTGAGCTGGCACTACTCTGGGCCCTATGCCATGGCTTCAGCCCAGATGGGGTTCACCAATGTTTGATTGGTGCTGAGGCTCAGTCCAGGCCGCTTGGTGGGGCAGAGCTGCCATCATGATGGCTGGGGCAAAAAGCAGCCACAGTGTGAGGCCTACTGGCCATGGGTTGGACATGCCTGCTCTAAGGTGAGGTTTGAAGATAAAGGCCTGTATTAGAAACAGCTCTCCTCAAAGCTGAATCCAGATGTTGCCATAGCATTAAACTTTATTTATGCACTGCCTTTTCTATCACGTTTTAAGTGACTCGTATCTAGATAAAATTATTGACCTTAGAAACATCAGCATGTTGGATATATCAGCTGGAAAATCAGTACGGTGGTTGCCATAACATACGTGGATCATTATGTACTTACATCTTTAATCAAACATTATGTTTATTTTCTTCTACTCAATGCTGTTTATTTTAAAGTAATCATGGTAAAATAGTGTGATGGTCTGCACTTTTAGAAAACAGTGAAGTTGTTTCTTGCAACTTTGAAGATACCCAGTAATTCCTTCTAAGAACTAAAGATATTTGTGCCAGTGTACAATTGCCAATTAGAGTAATAACATATTTCTTCCATTAAAAATCATTAATATTGATCATACATTCTACCCAATGCCATTCTTTTGAAGTTCTTGTGGGTGACTTAAAGTTCCTGCAGAATGATTTCTCTGTTTCCTTTTAGTGGTTGAATATCATATTGAAATTCTCTTCCTTTGACATTTCTTCAGCTAACAAACTGCCTTGAACTGTCTGTTCAGTTATATGCTCCAGATGTTATGATCCTTTCCATTGGAGCATCCCCCAGCTACAGTTCTGACCTCATATTTCTGAATAAATCCAAGATTACACAGATTTTGGCAATGGATTTTTATTGTTAATGGTAAAATCACATTGATGTTAGCTGCTTTTTAGGTCTGTTTGTCTTGGTAATCTTGTTAATATTTTTTGTTTGTAAATTAACTGCAATTTTTAAACATCGTTTTTATTTAAAGCAACATTGTTATGTATTATATGCACGAGATGGTAATCATTATTTAATGTCTACATATGAATGTTATGTGATTCCAGCCCAGATTGTCTTTGGCAAACGAATGTGTTACTGAGCCAAAGAAAAATGAGTACATGAAATACGTGGATTATAGCTCAGCTGTTTGTGGTGTTACTCCACCCACTCAGGGATCTTAGAGAATCGTTTCACCTCCATGCATGACTGGGAACTGTGTTTAAAAACTGCCATTCATGTTCATAGTGCAGGATCTGGGATTTCCTCAGAGGGATGTGAATTGCTTTATCCCCGTTAGTGGTCAGAGTATTGACATATGAGTTCATTTTTATTTCACCTTGTCATGGCCAAAAGTGATGCAAAATAATCCTTTTTGTGTTTAATGTGTGCTGTGCAGAGAAGGGCCATGCTGCTTTAGAGTAGTGTAGTTGTTCCATCTGGACAGCACTCCTAGTTTATACCACGTTTCAAGAATACAAGCAGCACTATCGTGCAACTATTCCCTGGGTATGGACAGAGAAAGAAGGGGAATCAAGAGAGATTATTGAAATAAACTTAAAAAGCATCCAAAGGAAGAGAAAGATCCTTGGGTTGCTTTTAGATACGAAAGTGATCCCAGAGCCTTTGTAATTAAAGAGTAGGGAGATAAAGAAATTTCAAGATTAAATTGTGACTGTGCTGTTTCATGGAGTGTATACTTTCATTTACAGTAGATTGCAGAGAAGCTCAGAGAAAAAAAAAATGAGCTTGTAATGCTGACTCGCTTACCAACTGTTAATTGCTTGTATTTTTTTCGAATAGATTTTTGTTTCTTACCGTGGGCTGCTTCATTCTCTACTATCTTCATAGTTCCTACATATTATTCCTGTTCATGCAGTCTTTTGTCCAAGAATTTGCTACTAGGCAATGTCCAGAGTACGTACACATGCTCTGCATGTGCTCTTGCTCTTCTCTAATATTTCCATTCCTCTATTCCACTAACTGTCTGACACTTCCTCAATATGAAAATGCCAACATATGGAAAACTGCTTTTTTTTTTTTCAGGCCCTTTGCCTCTCTCTCTTAGCTCTTTTGATTTCCCCAGTGGGTTGTACTTGAAAGTGTACAAATTCTAGTTACTTGTTTGAAGCTCTAGAGGCCATCTATGTAAAATAACGGCTGTGATAGAAGTTCCACACTCAGTGCTTCAGTCCATCCTTTGACCCACTTCAGTTTGGTATAATTGCATGAGTCTTTCTTTATTATCTTCCTGGAACTTGTGGGATGACACTGATTTCAAAATTCCACACTGAAACTGTTATTTGCAAGATAGTTGTTGAACCATGATTCCTTCCTGTATGCATTGATATGTCCTTCACTTACTGCATGTGTCTGAGGCACCACTAAACATCTTGTGCAGACAGATACAGACAGCATGTTCATTTGATCACTCTCTTGAACCAAGGATCAGCAGATGCAACATTTTCTGGTGCCAGTGTTTGAGAACTTGTTATTTCCAACTGTTACACCACTGTTTGTGGTCTTCATCTTACTCCACTGCTTTTCCAACTGCAAACATCCTGCTGACCAAAGATCAGAGAACTCTCACTCAGCTCTCCTCCTGTACTCTATCCCTGGATTGCCTTTCCCTCCTCTGACTTTGGCCTATCTCTTTGGTTTTTTTCTTTTTTTTTTTTTTTTTAGCACTGACTCTGTGCAGAAATTATCCTGACATGGTTTATAAACTCATTTTTTCCTACTCAGCTTTTCTCTCTTGGCTGTGTTGCTGCTAACAGATGTTCTACTGTGGTTCCATTGTCTGTGCTTTTCAATCATTCCCAGTAGTTCAATTCTGTACTGAAAAAATCCTCCAGAATTTGAGATGAGGAGTTTGTTAGTTAATGCTGACCATGATAGATTTCTTTCTTTTGGCACTTTTAGAAGTTTCTAGAAAATGTCCTATTCAGTGAATATTATTGGCCAAATGGGAATTTCATCAGTGTTCTATCTTCCTAGGATTATCCTTTAAAAATTAGGATAATGCTTAGGATATTCCCAGAAACTGAGAGAGAAGTAATATATTGTAGTATTTCCCATAAAATTTTTTAAAGGTATCTGCACATATGATGTCTATATTATTCAGTTTATCTGCACCATTAAATAGATTTAATCTCAATAATGGAGATAATGAACGAATACGGTTAATAATAGCACGTTTTTACTTAAGAATTTTTTGGAATTTCTACCACGTTTAATTTTTTTCTAAAATTTTCCTTTATGCTGTGCTTTTACTTCATGCAAGCATGAAAGTGCTGAGTACTTTGCATTACACTTCTAAACAAAACATCTGACTTTTTCGGATTGTTGCTGGAGAACCAGAGGAACCCACAAACACCACACTTGCTTTAAAAGAGTAAGATTTCTCTCTGGAGTGTTCCAGAATTTCTTCCATAATGGCCAACAGATATTTAAAGTTTTGACCCTGAATCTCTATCCTTCACTGCATATTTATTACTTGATCTAGGATTTCCTTGAGCTAGGAATATTGAAGGTTTAATCCAGCATCCCCCTACTTGTCTGGGGAGTTACTTATCCTTTTTGTGTGTGGAAGAGTTTATAATATCTATCTTTAGCAGGCAGTAGGTCTAGTTCAACATTAAATGGTGCAGGAATTAAAAAAAGACAGAAGCATTATGTAAAAACTAGTAGGCATCTTTCAGTAAAAATAGCTCATTTGGGTAAAGGAATACATAGCAAGGAACTTCAGAGATACTGACTGGTTAGCCAGGGCATTTCTATGGCTTTATACTAGAATGATCACAGGTTTTTAAGAATATCTGTTCACATAGACAGCTGTGTAATGAACAGATATTATAATGTGCATTTTTACCAATGAGTTTTGGGAAGGGTAAGCTGTGGCAGTATCAGTCTCTTCTACGAGCACTTAGATGCATACTCACCTTCAGTTTGTGTGGGCATCAGCATGTGGGATGCAGACTGCAGCAGCCTATGTGCTCTTCTTGATCTAGAAGGGAGGTTGTGTAAGCTGATATGATGACTGAAGTGCTTCCTAGGAAGGCTTCAGCAGTATGAGCATGTGGAACTGTGTCTTGGGAACTGACCATGCCTTGGCTACTCCTATTTTTGGGCAGCTCATATACAGAAGAGGCAGAAGCTGGGTTGTTGAGTTAGGACAGAATAGGAACACAGGTAAATCAGCAAATAGAACCCAACTTCTGGGTTTGAATGTTACTTAGTATAACAACCACCATTCCTGTTCTTCTAGAACTGTATATAAGATTTAAGTCTTCAGGTGTTTGTTTGTTTGTTTGTTTCCTTTATATATACACAATAAAACAGGAGGCTGATACAAAATCTTAAAAATGTTTTCTGGAAATATTTTAGGAAACTGATAGATACAAAGAACTGGCAATGCATTCAAGAAAGTTGAGTGTTGGTCACAATCCTGCAGCGACTCCATGTCAACACATAACCTGCATTCATATATAATGTTCATGCACAGCTCCTCCCCACATGTCTACATTCATGTCTATCTATTTATAATGCATAGTTTTGAATTTCTAGCAGAAAATTTCACAAGAGAGCGCAGAACAAACTGTCAGAAACAACTACTTATTGAAGGATTCTGTGTAACTAATGCCATTCTGTACTTATTTACTGCATTAAACAGAAATCCTTGTAGGTAAATAGTCTTGCAATCTGTATAATTAACAAAAATGTAAACAGTGTGTTGGGTTCCTTTTTTTGCCAGAGTACCAAATATTCGAATTTACTTTAAAAAAAAAAAACAGGGTTTCCTTATTAGCCTAGCACAGTGACGATTACACTGTGCTTTTTAACTGTTTGAACTGACTTTTCTTTGTGTCGTTCCCATTCCTCATCGTCTTTGTCCAGGTCAAAAGTTTCTGGATAAATGGGCAGCTTGTCTTTTGGACACTCCTCGTAATAACTCCGAACATATTTTCCAACAGACCAGCCTTTGTATTCCTCAGGCATTTTGCATTCTAGGCCATTGTAGTGGACGTTGTAGTGATGCTTCAGCCAGTAGAAAAGATAATGAATGTTGTAATCACATCTCCAAGGATTCTCTCTCAGCCACAGAACTTTCAGAAAGTAAAGGTCTTCCAATACTCCATATTCAAAATTCTGCAAGCTGTTGTTAGATAGATCCAGCTCTTCTAAGTTATTGAGCCCTGAGAAAGCAGCTTGTCAAAAGAAAGATATTTATTTGTAACTTGTAAATATGAATTAGAGAAGATATGCTTATCTGCAACAAGAAATAACTTTTTCATAACTTTATTTGTTTTTACTAAAGGCTATAAAAAGACATTTCAAACACAGATCTTTATTAAATGGTTTGTATCCTGAGTATCGACAGATATTATCCTGAAAATGTCAATATTAGAGTGGTTGTATTGCTGATAAAGTCATAAAACACTTATGAAAATGCATGAGTGCAGTATAGTGCCAGTGGAGATGAATGAATGTTTGATTTACTCATAGAATTCTTGTATTCTTTCCATGACACAAAGTTCTGAGTCATGTTTCAGGGAGCACTTCATACTTTTTGCAAGTTTTGTTTCATGTTAGAAGACTTAATTTGAATAAGTATGTTGCTAAACCTCAGAAATACCCTTCTACTGATATCAACAGTTTCTCCTATTTAACCTCTAAAATACTACTAAAGAAGGCTCAATTGCTTCATTATTTCTACCTCTCCTTGTGTCTGTTTTCATAATGAAAAATCAAATACACATATGCAATAAGCAAACTGCTAAACAAGGTCACTTGAAGTCTAATAATACATAACTTAAGAGCAACTATGTGTATCATTTTTTGATCAAAAAGAGTTTTAATTATTTTGGTTTGTCTATTACTTCATATCCATTACTATTTAAAAGCAGCATTCATTGTATTACAGCTTTTTTTTTTTTTTTTTTTTAATTGGAAATCATAATTCAGGATATTCAACTATTTGGCACTTTGGTAAATGGTTAACCTTCAGAATTCTATTTTTGCATTGGCTTGCTTAGTGTTAAAGAGCTGCTGAAATCAGTCACTCTTCATTGACTTGATGATTTATATGTCTTCTGTGATGATCTATGCAACCTGTGTGAATTGAATGCTACAAAAGGTTAAATTTGCACAGACTTCTAGATTTTTAGGTCCTTTCTTTCTTGCACATTTTTATGTGACAGAGACTTTACCAAAGTTTACAGTTTATGAAACAAATAACTGTAAAATGAATATTTAAAATTATTCTTACCAGGATCAATGTATGTTATTCCATTACTGTTCAGGTTTAATATCTTCAGTTCACTGATGTCTTCAAACTCTTTGGGTCGCAGTTGTTTAATTTTGTTGTTGGACAAATCAAGTTTAACTATATCTGGAGGTATGTTACCAGGAACTTTCTTTAAATCTTAAAAAATGGAAAAGAGAGAATTTGTATCATTTTTAGGTTATTCTTATTGCTTAGGTTTCACACTTGCAAACAGCTTTGTTGGTCTCACATTATTTCTTTCCCTTTATTTTCCCCCATTACTTCTATCAATGTTTTTTCAGCTTCTGACTTTGACTGCCTTTTTCTTTTCCATCTTCACGTTTCATATGAAAGTTGCATTCTTCACTACTGTTTACAGCAAAGCCTCATTCACTGTTTTTTATTTTTCTTTTGGTAGTACCATATTATTCATCTGTGTAGCAATGGGGGTAAAGACACTAATGAAAGGTGTGTGTGAAACTTGTAAACAGGGAAAACAGTATGCCGAGTAAATAAATGTTCATTGCCATGGGAACATATTCCATAATCAAATTACAATGTGCTCTATTACATCTTTTGTTTTATGTTGCCAAGAGGTAAAATTTCATTAGCAATAAAAGTGGTAATAATCATAGTATTTAGTAAGAGGTATAGTTATAATTGTACTTCTATAATTATAATTGCTTATTACTTATAAAAATGTGTTTTGTTACAATGCTTATTTGCCCAGGAGATATTTCTAAGTATTCTATCTATCTACTTCTCTGCCCTACTTGTATCATTGGCATTTCCAGAGTAGACAAGCATGTCTCAGTCATTATTTTTAAAAATTACTTTTAAAGGAGTTACAGAAAGAACAGCTTCTAGGTTCTAGGCTAGTAAGAGCATGTCCTTGAGGAGTGCCAGGTGTGGTCTGAATCTTCTCCGGATAAAGTTATTAAACCTTATCTCCAGGCTTTCTGTCTGCTAAATGTAGTGTTCTAATCCTGGGCTGTTAGAACAAAATGAGTGGTAGTACCCCTTCTTTAACTGTCTTTAAATAAAAGTATAATCCCTGAGTCTGTGCTGAAATTGGTGTTGTCAGTACACTTCAGAATTTTGAAGATGTCTCAAGCATCAGCATTCTTGAGACTAAAGCAACACATTAAAGACTTCCTGCCTTATATTTGAATTTCAGTAGAGCTTTGGTATGATAATACCTGTATTATAAATATGTAAATATTATAAATGCTCCTGCCTGCTCTGGTTGGAATGTTTCCTGCTTGTGCAGATGTCAAAGTTTAGGGTCTAATTATTGCCAAATGAATGAAAACAGTGCTTGAATTTATGGACATTTAACGTACTCTTCATGTCTGTGCTCTAGAACATGGATTTTTTTCAGCTGTTTTTGTGAGTCCAAATAATTTTGCAGAAAAGCAAACAACTTTTGTAGGTTTTGTTTTTTGTTTGTTTGTTTGTTTGTTTTTCTTTTTTATAACAGTCAAGGACACAGGATGCTTCTGTTCTGAAGTGCTGCTAGTTCTGGTGTATCACTGATCTGATGAGATACAAATAAGAAGTTCTTCAAAAAGGAGGAGATATGTGTATTTATGTATTTATTTTTAAGAAATATTTACATTTTTAAGATGTCTATTCCATGAGCTTTCTGGCATTAACTAAAAGCTCACAACCTGAGGGACAAAGTGCAGGCCTTATAATTTCTCTACAGAAATGCATAGTAATGCTATCCTGCTTATCGCTCTGTCCCCTCAATTGTAAAGAAATAATGCTTCAGCTTTTGGGGGCATCGTCTGATTTGACAGGTGATAAACTCTCCTCCTACTCTGAAATCTTGTTCATATGGATTTAGAACAAATTTTAATTTTTGCCAGGAATTTGAGTTCATTATACTCCTCTTTCTGATGAAAATTGCAGTGAAACTGTGCATCTGCTGCACAGTAATCATATGCAGGGACAGATAAGTATGATGCTTTCATCAAAGATTACCATATGTTTAGAAATCCCAAATTTTCATTAGATATGTGCATCCAGCTGTCAAGCATATGCACAGTAGATCTGATACTTCTTAAATGAGACTTACTCAGGGTGTGCATGCTAGACATTCAGGAAGTCCAGGAGTGATAGAGCTAGCTCTTGACCTGAAGGAAGGAGTCCTGTACCCTTGTACACCAGAACTGCAGTACACTCCTGTGAGTGCTGATGTAACTTTATTTCTCAGCCAGTAATTTATTTTTCAAATCCTGTGAAGCTCCCTTAAAGAGCAGACATGATTGAAGGTCACTATGGAGTTAGGGAAAAAAAACATAACATTTTTCTTGCCCCATATTTTTGAGTATATTAAGGTATTCAGCTCATCTCTTCTATACCACTGAATGGGAAGAGATAGAAAGTCAGTATTATATCAATATTTATATTATAATAAATGTATATGTATGTGTACATGTATGTATACATGTACGTGTATATGTATATAGTGATAAATGTACATAATAATATATACCTCTTTTTGTTCAGCTTTTGTTCAACACTGTTTTCTAGAAACTTGAAGTGATTGATGATGCAATTAAGATCATGTGAAAGATAGTTAAGATTATAATTTGTGTCTAATAACTAAGCTCTTATTCACAACAAGAGGAAAGATAAAGGAATATTAAGAAATTAATAAGTGTTAGCAAAAAAAACCATAATTAATAAAAAAAGACATAGTAAAAGAGGAATTTAGCAATGAGAAGAAGGTAAAACCATCAATATTTTTTATAGCATATGTAACAGACAAACCATGTCATCAAATGCTGAAATCATTAATTCTTTCTGTTTAGGTAACACCTCCAACATCAAAGTTCGAGAGTAAGAACTCACAAAGAGTTATATAAATATAAGTCACTGTTAAATAAATAGAAGTTTAGCAAACACATTGCGAGATACAAGTAGACAAAACGTTCTGCAGGATATATTTTGCAAAACTTGGGAAAATAGTTCTCCCAATTTGGGCTACTTCAGGTAATGCTTTTTAGTACAGATTTTAAAATGTTAAAGGACAACTCTCTTCAGAATTGTTTTGTTCCATGTTTTGTTTCATTGTAGTGTAAAATATGAGAAATATAAAGCATGAATAAATGTACATTTTCATTTTGACACATGCCACAGTTGGTTTACCCTTAGGGCTTAACTATGGCTTTTAGGAGACTGAGATGCATTTGGGAATGGAATGGATCCAAGAGACTGAAAAATATTTCTTAAAGTCACTTCAGCTTTAAAGTGTTTGTTGGGTACTGAGAGGAAGAACAGAGAGGAGATATTTCTTTATGAAGAAAAGTGTACAATTTCTTCCTTAAGAAGAAGAAATCATGCAAATACACTTGGGGCTCTAGTGACTCTTCTTTGCATTTAGGTTCCTATGGGGATTGTTAGCACAGCTGGCTAGTCCAATCCTGCTTCACAATTAACTTCTGTGAAATCTTTGTGTTTATACATCGGGAAAAATAAGTAAATAAATAAAAATGCTCCATGCTTATTTTTGTCAGTGCAGTGATTTTTGCACAGCTGCAGGATGACCGATTAGTATGCTTACCACTGTAGCATCAGACAGTTGAGGTGCTGACGGTTCCATAATTTAAGCATAGGCTTAATTTAACTACTGTTGATTTTCATTGGATGTGTTATACTAGAGAACTAAAGAATATTTGTGAGAAAATTATTTATGTTAAACAGACAAAAAATTAAAGTGTTAGTTAAAGTAAGTTAAGAAAGAGCTGGTGTCGTATGGATTTGTCATTAATAGTATGTGCAGCAGTAAGAGGGCAAGATTATGAAAATAATTCATTCAGTTAGAAAAATAGATACAAACCTTTTCTCTTGCAGTTCAGAGTTGGTACAGGAAACACATACATGTGGCACAAAGAAGAATCAAATTCTGGTTTGGTAGCTTCAGGCTTCTGCTTCATGTTTCGGGGATCTTGCCTGTCCTCTTCACTACACAGCTGTTCAGCTTTTATCTGTTTTAGCTTCTGATTTTTCAGTTCTATTGGGTACGAACACTTGGCATAGTTTCCCAAATTTCTGTTTGTTGGAACCTGTAGCATTGTAACAAGAGTTTCTAGTTCACAATTGCAATGCCAGGGATTATCATAAAGACGAAGATAGTTTAGACTGGGTGTATAAATAAAAATCTCCTCAGATAAACTCTTAATTTGGTTATGCTGGAGTAGGAGTGTGGTAAGTTTATTCAAACCAAAGAAAGCCTGGCTCTCAATTTTTGATATGTCATTCTGCTGTAAATCCAGACTTTTCAATACTTTATATTTAGAAAACATATTATTCTTCAATTTACGAATCCTGTTTCTTGCTAGCAGCATGTGCTTCAAATCCTCGGGCCAATCAGGTGCCACAAAAACCAATTTTCTTTCCTGACAATCTAGATATTTCTCATGAAGGTAAACATATATATCACATGGTTGGGCTTGGGCGTTGCGCTTAACGGTGCTAGACGCTCTTCTTACGATGTTTTCCTTTTCATTCTTTCTCAGATTCCTATTCCTTGTCTTCCTAAAGTCAGATGCTTTACAAAGAAGAAGTAGTATTATAATAGTAATGACTTGCATCCTGACATTCAGCTTGCCCACGTATTTTTTTGTGACAACTGGGAGAGAAGAAATTTTTGGTTGTCTTAATCAGTGTTGTCCAGATCTGAATACACACAGCTGGTGTATGTGGTATCCCTGCAGTGGAAGAAAAATAAAATATTAGAACAGATGAAATAAACTTTTTCACAGAGGCTTGTGCACAGTGTGCAGCTTTCAGTACTCAGTCATTACACTACTTAAAACTTCACAGTTACTTTGATAAAGTTGTGTCCTTTTTCATTGCTCTTACCATCTGTGATCTACTGTCATTTATTTTGCCAAAGCACGGAAAATTAGGCAAACTGCTTGATAATTGATTTTTGTCACAAAGTTCTCCAGTGTTTAAGAAACACCATCGGACAGAATCTTCTTTGTATTTAAATTCATCTTGGTAGATAAGCTTGAAAAAGGAGCTTGAGGCTGGTATTTTCCAGCTTTCTGGATACTGACCTACTGGATGTTCCACTACGAAAAACAACCAATAGGATATAGAAATTGACCTGCATCCAGTGTTTCTATCACTCTCACAATATAAAGTGCATTTGTTTTCTGGTTGAGTCCCATTTTATCCCAACCAGCTGTGGTACAACCAGGTGTCTCTCATGGCCCATGTAAGGTAGACAAAGTTGCATAGACTGCTCTGTGAAGGACCCAAGTGTAGTAATTTTCAAAAGCGTATGTGGCTGTTGTGTCGTCTGAGGGTAGACAGGATGCAAAGGAACCTGGGGAACCTGACAATGGTCTGCTTCAAACCGCTCACAGGTCTGCCCACTTGAGAAGATAGAGGATAGAGGGGTAAGCCAGGAGCTTTTATACAGGGATTACTCTTAGAGGAAGATAAGAACCACACCATGCAATCACATCCAAAATTGCGTAAGTTTTCAGCTGATGTTTGCTCCTGTATTTTTTACAGTGGTCCTAAACTTCCCTTAATGCAGTTGTTTTCAGTAAATTTTGGCCACAAAGTTGTGCTTCCTCAGAAACATTTTCACTCTTGAGATTTTCATAGTCTGAATTTCTTTTTATCTCATTAATTTCCTACTTTCTGCTCATTAGTATCATTCCTTCTAAAACTTGCTTTTTTTTTTTCCAACTCTTCACTGTTTGAATTGTGTACTCAGTAATTTTTGCTCTGCCTATAGACATCTTTGTGTTATGATCTATCTTTTTTGACTTTAGTACTTAAGATGTAGATCCCAATCTTGAATACAGTTTCCCAGATTTTTTTTTTTTTTTTTAAGCAACATTGTTTGGGTCTCAAAAACCTTGTCTTTATCTGTTGGAAAGATTCCATAATAAAAAAAACTAATATTAAATAAAATTTGTCAGCAAATTGATAGTTTAAACCAATTATGGACTAAAGAGCATTCTCAGTGTTTTTGTAGTTATAGCTTATTTAAAAAAAAAACACAATCCTATCTGCATGCTGCTCTATTGTATCCCAACAGCTCTGGTACTATCAGGTGTCACTCATGGCCCATGTCAGGTAGTTAAAGTGCATAGACTGTAGTTTAGAGGTGCACCTCTAAACCATGTGACCTACTGTCAATATCAACTTTGAAAAGCCCTTAACTGGATTCTCCATTTTTAATGCTGTACTTGCCAGTTCTCTATCAGCATTCAGATTCTGTTAATTGGTAGTGTGCATTACTGTCAACACGTTAACTCTTTAACTCCCAGTGCACTACATGATGTTATGATGTGGAATACTGGTAGCCAAAGATCATAAAACCATGACATTTACACTGATGACTTCACATGAAAAATGAGATTGTTACTTTTCAGAAGTTATATACTAGTTGGTCGAAGCAGTGCATTATAGTAACATCAGTCATAACTGGGATCCTCTGTGTTATTTTAAACTTTTCAGCATTTTTCAATATTCAACATTCATATCCATGAGTGCTTGGAACGAGAAAAAGATGGGAACTTTATTCCATCATTTCCTAACTCTAAATTTCTTAACTAAAGAGCTTTCTTATCCTTTGGTAATGTAAGACAAAAAGCAGCTTGATTCATAAGCCAGAGATTGATGAAGTGTTAAGAAGGCATTTTTCCTCTGGACAACTTCAGCTTTGTATACTTTTTTTTTTGTTGTTTGTGTGTGCTTTCTTCTCAGTAATCTGACACTGCAATAGTTTCAGGTAGGATACTGGCCTCGATGGACTGAATCTGTAATAGAAATACTTAAGTTTCTCTGGCACTCAGAGAATTCAAACTTTTAACATTCAAAATGACTGGGTTTTTTCGGTGAATGTAGGAATTTGCAAGATTTAAATCTCTCTGAATATCAGGGGTTGAATGTAAGTAACACAATATTTACATACCTATTACAGATGAATCTGGCAAATCAGCCATCCACTACTTTTTTTCAAATGAATTAAAAAATAAGAAACTTTACAACAAGTATCAAAATTTGACAATAATTATTTTAGAATTATGCTTTTCAGGATTATCCAATTATCCAGAGGCTAAAACTTACACTATGCTAAATTAACCTTGTAAATAAATATGTTCTTGTCATGTTCAGAATGCTCATTTGGCATGGTCTTAAAATTTCTGACTATATACAGTTTGCATCTGAATTCACATAACATAGACCTCAACCATCTCCTTGATATGATTAATTTCAGCATGTCTCCTCAAAGAGCAGAAAAAAATTGCAACTCTTTTTTTAAATTTCTGTCATCTTTTTAACAGGTATTAAATGTACTTGCTTATCTGTATTACTTCAGATGTGTAGTTTGTCATAGAATTTGGACTACTTGTTCTAAAATACTGTTAGAATTTTAATTATGCCTAGTAGGGCAGTGGCTTCTTACCAACCATTACATAGTAAATTTTGAAAGAAAATAAAAAAAAGAAAAAAAATGGAAGAAATCAGCAGTAATGTCACTACCACTGTAAACTTCCTGGTACTGTATTTTGGCAAACTCAGAGGACTGGTGAAATTGGTGAACTGTTGATATTTGGAAGTAGAAGATACTTAACAATATTTGCAAGGAGGAAGATGTATTGACCCTTGAGGGATGTCAGTTGCCACAAGATACCGATGGTACTTAGCGATATTGGTGAGAATGCTTTGGCCTAGCAGTCCAGGCAAATTTTCAGTCACTTTGAAATTCACTTATCCAGCCTATATTTTATCCTTTTGACTATGAAGGATACAGTGTTGAAGGCCTTGTTGTAGTCAAGATACACACACTACTGTTCTCCTCTTATCCAAAGATTTTGTTATTTCATCATAGAACACTATTACATCAGTGAGGAATGCTTTGTACTCAATAAATTCTTTCTGGCTGTTCCCTGTCACCTGTTTATCTTTCATTTGCTTGGTCATGGCTTCAAGGAGGGTCTGCTAAATAAACTTCTTAGGGACTTAGGTGAGGCTGAAAGACTCATAGTTTCCTGGATCCTTCTTCCCATTCCTGAAGGTGAATGCGACATTTCCTTCCTTCCAGTCATTTGACATCTCCTGTTACTTAGACCTTTGAAAAATGAGGGAGGACTCAGTGACAGTGAATATGCAAATGTGATACACTTCAGCAGCACGTGCTAACAATCCCATGTGCTTAATTGAACTGTATAGTGTTAAACATTTCCTTGAACTGCAATGTTAAATTTATCAAACTTCGTGTGAATAAAAGTAGTGTCATATGTTTCGTAGTATTTTGCTTAGAGATTGAAGAAAACAGCTTTCATTTGTAAAAATAAATATGATGGTTTAAAAACACTTGTTGAGGTGGGGTTTTGTTTTTGCTATTATATAAGGGCTGCTCTGAAAGTAATGCCTCCTACTTTATTATATTGGCATGTGACATCAGAGGCTGATGTTGATAGTATGACAATGGAGGCTGAAAAATATCCTGACAATATCCAGTTATGTTTTATTGCCATTCTACTCCTGAAAGCAGGGGAACAATCTGGTGGAATGGCATTGAAATGCATATGAAGCAAAAGCATGTCACTGAATTCCTCCATGCAGAAACAATGGCACACACTGACATCTCTGCCAACATTTTTGAATGTTTATGGAGATCAAACATCTGTGCAGTGAGTGCAGTGAGGCAGTGGGTACTGCATTTCTGCAGTGCAATATTGGCAGTGGGTCACCTCTGCTGGCACAGGTTTTTACAATCACAGCATGCAGGCTCATGTTCATCACTGGCAAAAATGCAAAATGCTAGTGACAATGACTGTATTGAAAACTAATTTAATGCCTTCTTGTGTCACTCTCGTAAGTGAGACTTTGTTGTGTCAAATAGTGTTACTGCACTCTTTGTAATTGTTGTAGTTTCCATGGAAATAAATAGGAGGCATTACTTTCAGAGAAATCTACATATATACAAATGTAAGATAAATTAATGCAAATACAATGTTAATGTACATCCGGATTTCTTTTATCATTCAGGATGAATCAATGAGACTCATATCTGAAGGCTGCAGATCTCTATTTAAATTTGCCATATGCACATATTACTAATGGAACACTACAACTTTTATCAAGGTGAAGTTAAAAATAAATGTTATAGTCTGCTTGTTTTACTCATACAGTAAGCTTAGAGGCATGAATTGTAGTAATACCCTTTTAAAGAGATGTACAGATTCTGCCTGTTAGACAAAACTTACAAAATACTCAATACATTTGACTCAGATGACAATTCTTTTTTCTTTTTCATTTTTTATTATAATTTTATTGTAATTAATATTAATATATGCCAGGCCACTCTGTATATTTCACAGATTTCTGCAGAAACTTTTAAGAGAACGTGGTAGTTAAAAAAATTCTGTGGCATGTCCAGCTACTCCTGATGATACAAGAAGTTTACACAAAGGAATGTTCATAAAAATTCTTTTTTGTGAGAGAAGATTGTGGGTGGGTCAATGTGAGCCAAATGGCTGTGTGCCAACTACAAGAGTTATTCTAAGATCTAATTTGGAAGATCAGCATATGGAAGACAAACAGTTAACATTGCTAGAGGTCTGTCATTCCTGGTTAGATGTGTCCCTTTGTAAGACATGAAGATTTGGTGAATAAGAGGTTGGTTGCTGCATTAAAAGCTGACATAGAGGAAAAGCATGAGGGTCAAGGATGTGCCTCCACAAAGATGTACATAGATTCTGAAGATAGATGTATAATGTTTCTCTTTCCCATGAATAAAATCAATGCCATCCTTTCAGCGACACCCCCACGAAGTCCAAAAATCTCTTCTTTTTCACTGTCATCACAGTTTCTATTCTTCTCAATTTTGTGTGCTGCATCTTTGTATTACTAAAATGTGCTTTGGCAAAAATTTCTCTTGAGTGTCTCCAGTCTTGCCAGTCACCTCTTCATCAGTATTATTCTCATCATAATCTGTGTTTTGTCCACAGTGGCTGATATTTTGTCTTTTTACATTTCCACATATTTTTGTTGCAGTTTGGAAAAGTTATTCTATAGGTAATCCCAGTCTATTTTATTCTGGTTATCTAAGTATCCTATTACTACCAAGAGTCAGAACCATACATTTCTTTTGATGTGTGAATCACACTTACAAAAGAAAAATGTCTCCAGAGTAGACAAAACTTTCAATGCAATAAAATAAATAAAAACAAAAAGGCAAGTTCAAATACTAGTAGATATTTTGCAGTTAACTTCTACCTCATAAATAATAAATTTTCCTTTTCACACATGAAGCTTCTGGTTTGAAAGTATAAAATACCACTCTTTCTAGAGACCATTTTTGGACAAAAAGCAAGGCTCACTGTTTCCAAGCTTACAAGGAAATAGAAAATGATGCTGGCCTGCGAAAGATTTGCTACAAGACACTTCTCATAAACACTTCATGTGCCATCTGAAAAGGCACATCTCACCACAGGTCTTGTGTAATAGTGTAACTAGTACAGAGTTCTTAAAGGTGGCAGTGTTGTATTTTGTAGTTCTGCACATGAGGTTTGCCATTGGATATCAAATGTCCATTACTGGAATAAGGAACTACTGTGGGCTGAATGTGCTGAAAGCTGTTTGGTGATTTTTGATTCTCTCTTTTCCATGCTTTTCCTCCATACTGACACTGATTATTGGGTACATTTTCCCTCTGAAAAGTGCTTCTTTATATGACAGGCATGAATATTAGCTATTAAGAATAAGCGTGAGATGGTGATTTTATCAGATCGCATGAAAGAAATGAGCCTGAGATTGTTAATACCAAATTAATTTTAAAAAAGCCAGTAGGAGAGCATTTCTGCAGATTTCACACAAAACAAGGATTAATAAGGAGTCCATGTGCTCGAGCTTAAATTCTAAGAAAACTGTCACTTCAAAGATGGCAGAAACAGTCAAGTACTAAAATTCTCAGATCATAAAAATGAGTCATATGACCTATAAGGAAAATCATTGTCTCTTCAAGAGTACTGGATGGTTTTGTTCACAGGTTTCAAAATCCAGTAAGAAAGGCTTCCCTATATCTTAAGTTATGCATCCTTGTAGCACAACCTTATTTATAGAAGTCCATTACTTTATTATCTGTTTTGTTAGATGCATTTGGAAGCATCTAATCACTTGTAGTGATTTTTGCACTAAAATGCAAAAAAAAGTATTCTTCTGTCAAGAAATATATTTCTGTATTCAAAAAGAAAGAAATGTTTCTGTTTAATAAAAAACAAACAAAAAAAAAAAAACCAAAACGAACACATAACCTCATATTTTCAGATCTGGCCTTGATTTACATTGCCTGTCTTCTATAGTGTTTTCATGAAATATAATCTTACATTTATTTTTAAAAGGTTTGTTATTATCTTTCTTTTTAAGGTTAACATTATTTTCCAGCTTCCTGTATACATATACATATATATATGTATTTACAGTTCAGTTCAAGTTACCATGTTTCCCCACTCTATGTGGAAAGTATAAAGTCAGCTCTGAAAGTCAATGCCACTCCCTAGGTAGTTAACTCCTCAGTGGGTGTTCCTGTGTTTCTTCAAAATGCTAATTTTTGCTGACTTGCAGATCTGCAGCACTGTATGCCTACATCTAAATATCTACCAGAGCAGTAGGTCCTAATTCTAGGCTCTGATTTTTTATATACTTTCATTTGTGGTGCTTGTGGCAATAGTTATTTATTCCAGTTAGAAATTTAGTTCAATAAAATGAATGGTTTTCAGTGTGCTATAAACCAGATCCACAGATGGAAACTTAAATACATCCCAAGTTTAGATTCTCAGCTTTTACAGAGTGCTGCAGAAAAACATTTTCCATTTATACAGTTTACTTTCTTTTTGCTAACATTTAGTATAAAAGCAATGTTTTCCAAAAGAACTGGTTAAAACTTTAGAAAGCATTGAAAGATAAAAGATGTAGGCACTTAATTCGCTTTTGTATCTCTATCAGTTTTTCAGGTTCTTTTAGTAGTATTCTTCTAAATAACTGGAGGAGCAGAGAAGCTCTTACTGTGCGTTTTTATTGTTAATGTTCTTTGATAGAGCTCTGGCTTTCATTTCCACCAGGCGCTGCTTGTAAAATCAATGGCAACGACAGTCCAGCAAGCTTGCACTGAAAAGCCTGTTAGTTTCCAAAGTATGCATACAAGAATCACAGTTAATTAAAAAAGTATGGGTTTGTAGTTATTCAAAATAACTTTAAAATGATACTGTTTTCATACAGTGAAGTATGTTATATGATAATGCTATTCTCTAATAAACCGGAGTACAAAGTGCAGTGGAAAGAAGAGTCTTTTACCAAGAAGAAAATTCTATTAAATGCCTAACACAATTCCTTTACAGTAATTTTCAGAATAGTTTAGCTCTGCTATTTTGTCTTTTTCTGATTCTATAACATACTCTTGTGATATTTTTCTCTCTCTTCTATTTCATCTTGAAAAGGAGCTTTCCCAATTTGCAGTACTTCAGTTTAGCTCACTGCAGAAAATACACAGACAAAGGTTTACAGTACCTGGGCACTGGCACAGGATGTCACAGGCTCATCTACTGGATCTTTCAGGTTGCATTCAGGTTTGTACTTCACGTCTTTCTTCCATTCTGTGAAGAAGAGAATCCTTTATATGACTGGCTGCATCCTGCATTCATGGTATACTGAAGTAGAACAAGCACTGCAGAAGTCTTCCAGGGTTTTGAATTACACGACTACAGCTGTTTAAATTTTACTGAGGAATAATAGCACTATAGGTTTGGATCGCTTCCAACAAACTGTCAGATCTATAAACAGCTAGTGCTTACTGCATAATGAGAACAAGGCTTGCTTTTTGTGGCTGTAAATAGCTAATTCTATGTTATGATTAGTTAGGATTTCAAATCAGGAGATTTGAAAATGCAGTTTTTACTAATGCATTAAAAATAAAGCCACCGTGCATTGGGAAAATGCAAAGTTACACTTGAATTTCTGAGAAGGAAAGTAATTCAAATGTAATCTTTTGTTACTATTTTATAACAGTTTAAAACACATTGGAGTAGTGTTTATAATGATAATCTAAAAATAGTTAATGCCTTGGGTTATTTCAGTCTCCAACTAAGATTCTAAAGATGCCCAGTGTTTTAGAATCTGGTACTATTTTAGATACTTTCAAATATATTCTGTATCTCAAAACATACTATAAAAGCGATATGAAATACTAAACCATAAGGCAGTAAAAGCCTGCCAAGGTCTTAATAAAAGCTCCCACGTACATTCTTGTTTACACTGATAGGCTTCTCCAAAGCACAAAATATGTGGAAAACGGTGAAGAGTCGGAGTCTGACAAACAGAATGGTTTAGCTTCCCATTTGACAGAGTCTTTCCAGAGCCAAGGATGAGGGCAGAGGGGGCAGTAGCCTTCTTCTGACTGCTTTTTGCTCTGAGTGTCTCTTTCCTTCTTTTTCAGAAGTGCAATCATGAACTGTAAGGATCTGCCTCTAGAAAGTATGATCTAACAGCAGTCAGAGAAAAGTGGTCATCACTGAACTAGGAAAACCGCAATCTTTCCACTTTCCAGAGGAATGAAGTGGGTTTGCTCACCAGTGTATTTGAGAGCTCTGAAAGTCATTCCACAGCTTCCTCCATTTTGGGTTTCCCTCTGATTCTGGAACAGCATTTAATGATCATGACTGAGCAATTAAGTAAACAGCTAAAACTAAAAAAGAGCATCAAATTGCATCACTGTTGCTGAAAGCCTTTCAATAGGACAGAATGGTGGGTGTTTTTTTTTACCTCATTGGATTAACTAAGCAAAAGAGAACTTCTGTGTGGATAACATTTTAGAATTAGAAATTAGACCAGAAAATATGTTCTGTAGAACCCTGTTTTTTCCTTCATTTTAATATCGCTGTTCTTTTTAAATGTGTTCTTATATTACACCTTACTATTGTAGTACTTAAACATCTGTTTGGAAAACCCATCTGTAAAATAAGTGATTATGCTAATGGTCTTAGAGGTGGCAGTTCGGGGACCTGAGCATTTAAATAACTCATTAAAGCTTAATTAGGCAGCAAAAAATAGACATTAAGCAAATATTTTCCAAACTATTGTAAAACACGACAGCCTTTGTTCTGATTGACTATTATTATAATTCATAGTAATAATATATGGTGAATTCTAGCTATGGCTTTTTTGCATAAAATTTCAGACGTTAAGGTTGTGTCTGTATTACATGGATGGTAAGCATTTCATTAAAAAGTTTAATGCTTTTGTTGTGAAACAGGGATTTCCTTATGTCCTACTCAAAAGCATCCTAATGTAGCACTGATAATCTCAAAGAGAGACTCAGAAAACCTTATTGCTTTGTCCTGCTTCTGAAGCAGAACAGTATAGATGGAGTATTTTCTGCTATGAGTCACAAAACTAAGATTAAAAGTGTAAAGAAATTGTATGTCATTTACTGACATTATACAAGTAGAAAAGTTTAGTGAGAGATACTTTAATTTATATTAGAAACATGGAGATTTTCAAAGAAATTGACTTCTTTTTGGAGCCAAGATCTATGGTTTACTGATTTCTAGATGAACTATTCTGGCCCAAAATATTTTAGAGCAGCCTATCAATTGCTGTAATTAACAACAGCTGGCTAAGAGGTTACAAGGCACTGGGGAAACATGAATTTGACCTGTTCATCTCTTGACATGCCATAGTGTCTGTGGGGATGACAGAGAAGCTGCTAGCAAATGTAGAGGCTTCACCACATTTCACCAGGTTCTTTCTGCTCTCACATCACTGAGAGAATTCTCTTTTTGGCAGCTACTGTCAAATTTTGGCTTCTTCAGACATATCAAGCAAGAAAACAGGAGTGCTTAAGAAGAAAATCTGAACTGTGTTTATTAATTATCAAAGAAGAGGACTCATTGTTTATATTTCCCAATTACAACCTTGTGTAACTGAAGAATAAGTTACACACGCATTATTCTCTATTATTGGAAACGTGATCGTTTGGGAGTACATTAATATAAGCTATTTTGGGTAGTGGAAAATATAAGAAAATTACATTTTCATCAATGAAAGAAACCAAACATCCGAATGTATGTCACAGTTTGTTTTATCGTTCTTGATAAATTTGAAATTAAAAAAAAAAAAAGATAGTCCCTTGTACACTGCAGGAGTACTTCCTCAGTGTGGAACACTGATTTTCGAGATTCTTCATTCACAATGTGTTGACAATACTGGAATCGCAGAATAATGATTCTTTACAATATCTTCTATGCTGCGGAGTGCATTCTGCTCTGCAGGGTGGATTCCACAAAAACAATCTTTTTAGAGTGAGAACACAGGAATTTTAAAGCAGTGATAGTGTGTGATAACAAATAAGCCAAAAGCCAAATAAAATTTCTGTGTTTTTAAAAGACTAAATGAAACGAATTTTGACATTCTCACAAATATTTTTGCATTTCACTACATTTATTTTCTAAATTTGTGGGGACAGTTTATTAGGTCTTTATATTTAGCTGTAGTTTGCTCCATGTTGGCTTTAACGTATTGTTTTAGACAACAGTATATTAGCATACAGTTAAGGAAAAAAGCAAACCATTTACGTATCAGACTGAGAACTCGCAGACAAGGAATTATGTTTTATGTAGGATCACTGTGTTGACTTCTGATCCTATAAATGATAAATATATATATATATCATACTGAGTCAAGCAGCAAAATTATGTTTTGCAGGATTTTATAACATCTTAGAATCTTCTTTAACTTTGGAGCATCACCCCTCACAGTACATTTGAAGAAAAAGGCTTAAGTAGGATTTTCTCATCTAAAACAAAAAATGCGGTATTAAATTCCATATATGTTCTAGCAATGATTCCATGGTCAAACTGTAGTTCTTAAGCGAATCTTCTAAACATTGAAATTCCAAGTGAGTTGAGAAAGCAGTTGTTCTACTAAAATGTCCATTAGATTTCACATTATTTCAACGTCTTGTTTTCAAGAATGCCTGATGTTTCTTAGATAACCCACAGTGGCTTTAGAAAGGAAATTCAAGATTAATACTTATGATATTGCAACTGCATCTGAATGTTGAGTAATGCAATTGAAACTTATCTGAATGCAAGAGATCTGTGTTAAAAAACAGTTTGAGTGAAAAAATGAGAAGCAATCAGTACAAGAGTTTTATTTGCTGCTTCGGTACAATTGTTTTTGGCTTACATGAAGGAAAACACTAAATTGCTGCTATTTGTGGTATTAAATTGCTATGTTAAGCAAGCAGTGTTTTTCCAGACAAAGAAATTAAAAATTCTTTAGACTACAGTTGACATTTTCGGTCTTTACTGAATTTCAGAAACAGATACACTACATCTGTCCCTAAACATTGTTGAGTTTGACCTGATTATCTGCTACCTTCTATCTCTCCTTTTGAGAATGGGAATCCCACTTAATTCTAGGTACCATACAAAGGGAAAATGACCATTTTGTTATGCTTGTGAAGACACAAATAATGTATTTCTTACTCAGATTTCAGTTGATGGCTTCAGAAATATTGGCAATGGCTGCAGTGGGATTCAAAATTTGCCAATCAGTGAAATGCCAACTCTTACAGACAGATGTATTCAAGTAAGTATTTGAAATCTGAATTTTGGGGGAATATCTGATGTTAGACCTGGATTATCATCTCAAGTGATTTTGAAGAAAGTATGCAGATAAAGATGAGAATTTCTTTCCTGAAGCATTTTTGAAAGCTATTGTTTAATTGTGTTTTAAAATCTTACTAACTCTTGTTCACTAACAGAAAATTTCAATTGTCTTGTCTTCTTTTGATACATAGGTGAATAGCTGAATTAAAATCTTCTCGTTTACATGGTTTTCCAGAGTTGCACCAAGTATAAAATATGGGAACATTCTGCTGCTAACTTAGCCCATCACAAGAAGTTTTTCACACTTCTGCAGAAGTGTTTGTTAACTATATCACTATCTCAGGTGTTTGCCAAACTTCACATCTCCAGTTACTTCTTTGCTTTTTGTTTCCAAAGATAATAAATATATGCAAAATTTCAATTATATATACTTAGAACTCACATGTTATAAGTTACTGTTGAAATGGGTTACAACTATTTGTTCAGAATTCCAACTACCAGTATAATATGCAGAATGTTTACTGATCTTTTGTTATGTGACCACATAAGCATGTTAATAATTTATTTCACCTTTCTCTACAAAGGCTCTGGTTGAAAAATGTCGACAAATAACATCTGTAGTGTTTCTTGACTCTCCACATCTTTCTGATACAACTTTTAAAGCCCTTATTGAATGTAAACTTGTTAAAGTCAAGATTGAAGGTTAATACAATATTTCACAAAATTATTTTGAATGATTTTGAAAATTAATCCACTTTAATCAATAAGAAATCAAGAAGAATCTTTCAATTGATTTTACTGAGTATTTGGATCTGGATCTTAATGTATGCCAAATGTGTAACTTTATCTTATGTGTTTCAACAGGAAATAACCAAATTACTGACCTGAGTTTCAAGATGATGAGTAAATACTGCCAATACGTCAGGCATATTCATTTTGCAGGATGCCAGAAGATAACAGACACTGGTCTTAAGATGATTTCAAAACTGAAGTATACTCTTGTCTTAAACGTGGCAGACTGCGTAAGGTGCTATCTCACATCCCGTTTCCTATAAATCATTCTAAAGAAATTTTAATAACTTTAATTGTACTCATAATAAGTCCTGTTAACATATCTTTCAGTTTTAAAAATATATACATTCTTGTACTATTTATATCTATATATTAGCATTTAAATGTATTTATATATAAGTAGGTTTTTTTTGTTTCTGTATCATGTTTTCAAAAGTCCATTCACTATTACTCCAGTTCAAGCAAAGTAATTGACTGTAAAAGTAGCATTACTTAAAAATTAAGGCCTATTTTAATGCAGCATGGCAAGTATCACAGCTCTATCAATATTTGAATATTGTTTATTTTTGTGAACATTAAAATAGTACATTATATCTATCTATTACTAATATACAAGCAAAACTGCCTGTTTTTGACAACTACCAGGACAATATAGTGTGTTATCTTGTAGAGGAACAATATAGTTGATGTGGAGACTTTTCTATTTCAAGTGAGTCATGTATCAGCAGAAAAAGGACCCGTGATAAACCTTCCGAAGTTGAACACTTATTCCCACTCTATGGCATGGTGATGGAGTTAAGGATGGATGGGAACAGGAAAGGCAACCTCCCCAGCATTTCAAAATCAACAGACATATAAAATATTATGAATAAAATAGAATTGCTACTGCTCTTAAAAATTCTACAATCATGTTAAGTTTTAGGGATTCTGTTTTAATGCATAAAAATATGGACAGAATCTGGTAACGTTGCATGTAGATGTGCTGAGAAGTGCTGAATAAAAATGTGACATCATTTTGAATGTTCAGTTGTAAGGATGGGACAATTGCCTGAATACTCTAGTTTAGCATTTAGAAAGCTGGATTTCCAGTGTGTTTGCTCCCTGTGCTGTGATGATGCCCACACACTTGTTCACTGCTTCTAACGCCAAACATTTATTGAATTATATTAACAAAATTTTTAAAACCATTATAAAGCTATTATTAAACTGTATTTTAAAAATTATATTTGCAGTTATTTGTAAAGTTTTCACCATTAGCAGAGCTATAGATTGTAACAAATATAAACTTTGCAAAGTGTTTCTTAAGAAAAGAGAGATGAGAATATAAAAGGGAATTATTAGCATTTATTTTTCTCTTATTTGGATAGTATGTTGATATAAATATGTGCTCTGAATCAGCAACATATAAGAATTCATCACAGAAATCAAAGGGAACACCATGGTGGTGGTACAATCTTAGGAATAAATTCTGAAATATGTTGTTTTTAAAATATTAATACTCCTAATCAGTTCCCTTTTTTCGTTGTCATTTTATTTTTGTCCAACTTGTTCTAAATTAGAAGTCACATGGAGTTATTATTATTGTTATTATTACTTTTTGAGGAATGAATGGGACAGAAAAAGCAAATCTAACAATTCAGAATTCTTAAAATTATACTAAGTGTTTGACTACATGTAAAAATGAAGAAAAAGCTTGTCATGATTATTGGAATTAAGGAAAAATAGAGATGTGAGTAAAAAGCTGACTAAAAGCACAGGCAGTGCAGTGATTCAAACTGCTGGCATATTTTCTCCACTTACATATGTTGTCTTCTTGTATGTTAATCCAAGTAAAGCAGTGTGTGATTTGTGTTCTTACATGATTACTCAACTGACAAAAAGCTTAACATATGTGTTCACTGCACACTTATTTCAGCAGTGCTGTTCTCACCCGTATGTTTCAAATACTCTGGGATTTGCTGTGATTGTTTGTGCTGCAACAAACTGTACAGGATAAAATATGATTCTGTCCCACACACATTTTGGATATTTTGTTTGTCTATTAGGGAACATAGAAGAAAAACTGAGAGTGAGTTGGAAAGCTAAGTGTGCAAGTAGTATTATCAAAGAAAGGAGCAGTACTGGAGCACTTACCAAGTTGTAGTTAGCCTTCCAAGCCTCTCAAGTTGAATGATGGATTTTCTGTTTACTAATCTTTCATAACTTATTTGTATGCTAGGAATTGGAGAGTTGTGTGTCTGGCATGCAGTTGATTGAGTGGAAGACTCAAAGAAATGACTCTTCAGTCAGCGTGCATATACAGAGTAGCTACTATGTGTACATACAGGTACAACCTCTGTCTTCTGCTTCTGTGCTGCAAGATTATTTTTCATTTAAATTATTTCTATTATTTAATTTTTTTAAAAAAAGAACAACTAATACCAAATATTATATCAATAACAAATATTACTCCGAAATAAGGGTTAAAAGGGTTCTGATATCTCCTAGATAAGTTTTCCAAGCTGTCTTTTGAGGTGCAATCATATCTGAAAGATGGCAGTAATGGAAGTTCTCGTAATTTCCAGTAGAATTTATTTCAGTAAGTTCTGTTTTTTAGCAGTCACAAAAAGCAGCTGAATCAAGACATAAATTATTCTTTTTTTTTCATTTAAAAGGGTATTTAAAATTATCAATATTCTTTTTTCCTTATCTATAATGTAGGCTACTGAATTTAAATTAAACATTGAATTGTATAGAACAGGAAAAATACTTTCTATGGATATTGTTCGCATTTCTTATTTAGAATCAGCAACGGAGGTGTACGGCCATTTGTACGAGGTTCTTCAGGAGCTGAGCTGAGAGAGCTGAATTTGGCTAACTGTATCCATGTCACTGATGCTTCTGTCAAAGAAATAGCACAAAGGTACCATTGCCCAGTACAATATTTTTCTGATGTGATTAGACTTTCAATATGTTTTTAATGTCAAAGTTCTTATTATGTTAATAAATTGATATAAATACACAACTGATTATATACAGAAGTTTGCACTAGTCCCTTGCTAGTTTGTGCTAGTTCCTTGCAGTAGCCCCTTGCTAGTCCCTTTTGTTATTGTAAGTATCTTAAAATGATCCATTATACCATGAAGAATTCATCAATATAAATATGGAAACCTGAGACATCTTAATTATATGAAGAAAGGACTTAAGAGATTGTTGTCAGTAACAAAACTGCATTAAATGATTAGTATGTCTGTGTCTCATTTTTGTAAGCCCAATAAATAATCACGTCTGTACAAACAAAAATTATTCAGTTGTTAAAGTCCTTCATTTCCTGGTTCTCAGAAGAAGTATTAGTATTGGCAATCAAAATATAATTTCTAAATCTCAAGAGAAGTTTGGAGTCAGTCTTTCCACTCATTACTTGATGTCTCAGCAGGCCCCTTGTTTATACTTTCATAACATTAGTTGTGAACAATTATAGCATGCTTGCTTGTAAGCGAATGCCATCTCTGATTTTTTTATGGAGTCTTGCCCCTAAAGCTCTGAGCAGAGATGCATTAGCAGTTTGAAGGGGTAAACTTCTTAGACCTTTCGGTTTCGTAATGGGAACACGCAACTTAATGTTATTGAGGAAGTAAAATTCCATCTTCTATGTGTGCAGATTTGCAGAACCTTGCAGTGCCTTCATGGTTTGAGGTATTTGCAATACTTGTACATTATGAATGTAGCCTCTGGAAGTACCAACATAACATAGATGTCAAGAGCATGGTACAAACCCATGGGTCTAGAGAGTCTATTTTCATATGCACCCTTTAAAAAAATCACAGGGATTATTACAAAAATGTACTTGTTATACTACATTTCTCTTTAAAAAATGGAAAGCCAACAATTATGGTTTATTTATTTATTTATTTTTAAATTTAATTTAGATGTCATCAATGACCTACCTTAATCTACATCACTGTGAAAATGTGACTGATGCTGGAATTGAAGCTTTGGGAAATATGTTGTCACTGATATCTATTGATCTCTCTGGAACCTGTAACTCAGATATGGTACATACATATATAATAAAAAAATAAAATCTGTTTACTATTTATCCAGACTTTCAGAACCCCCCAGACACCCACCGGATGAGACTGCCCAGGATCCCATCCAACCTGGCCTTGAATGCCCCCAGAGATGGGGCATCCACTACCTCTCTCTGCAGTACATTCCAGCACCTCACCACCCTCTGAGTAAAAAACTTCTTCCTAACATCCAACCTGAATCTTCCTCTTTTAGTTTTAAGACATCCCCCCTTGTCTTGTCACTATCAGACCATGTGAAATGTCAATCCCCCTCCTGCTTGTAAGCTCCCTTCAAGGCTGCAATGAGGTTTCCCCAGAGCCTTCTCCAGTCTAAACAAGGCCAGCTCCCTCAACCTTTCTTCACAGGAGAGGTACTCCAGTCCTTGGATAATCTTTGGGGCCCTCCTTTGGACCTGCTCCAACAGCTCTGCATCCCTTCTGTACTGAAGGTCCCAAGCTTGCACACAGCACTCTAGATGGAGCCTTACAAGAACAGAATAGAATGGGACAATCACCTCCCTCTCCCTGATGGCTACCACTCTTTTTTATGCAGCCCAGGATACTCCTGGCCTTCTGGGCTGCAAGTGCTTACTGCTGATTCATGTCCAGGTTCTCATCCATCAGGCTCCCCCAAGTGCTTCTCCTCATGGCTGCTCTCAGTGAGTTCTTCTCCCAGTCTGTATTTATATCTGGGATTGCCTCAACCCAAGTGCAACACCTTGCACTTGGCCTTACGGAACCTCACTGGATTCTTGTGCACTCACTTTTCAAGCCTGTCCAGGTCCTTCTGGATGGCATCTCTTCCTTCAGTTGTAGCAACTGCACCAGTCAGCTTGGCGTCACTTGCAAACTTGCTGAGGGTACACTCAATCCCACTGTCTATGTCACTGGTAAAGATGAAGAGCAAAGTTCCCAATATAGACCCCTAGGGGACACCAGTCATGACCAGCCTCCACCTGGACATTAAAAACAGTCTGGCTGTGACCATCCAACCAATTCTTTATCCAGCCTTCAAATACGTGTCTCTTCAATTTAAAGATAAGGATGTGACGCGAAATCATGTCAAAAATGTTGCACAAGTCCAGGCAGAAAACATCAGTTGCTGTTTTGTGTGCCATCACTCCATCACAGAAAGCCACTTGGCTGGGCAAGAGCTGCACTTGGTGAAGCCGTACTGGCTGTGTCAGACCACCTCCTCATCCCTCATGTATCTTAACTTCTCTTCCAGCAGGATCCACTCCACAATCTTCCCAGGCAGAGATTTGAGGCTCACCAGCCTGTAGTTTCCCAGGTCTTCCTTTCTCACTTTCTTAAATACGGGAGTGATGTTTCCATTTTTCCAATCACTGGGGACCTTGCCTAATAGCAACAGTTTTTCAGATGTGATGAAGAGCAGCTTGGCAACCACATCAGCCGGTTCCTTCAGATGTGTGTCATCTGGCCTCATTGACCTC
Source organism: Lagopus leucura (assembly GCF_019238085.1). Taxonomy (NCBI): domain Eukaryota; kingdom Metazoa; phylum Chordata; class Aves; order Galliformes; family Phasianidae; genus Lagopus; species Lagopus leucura. Next base: position 11,696,526 of record NW_024962265.1, on the reverse strand, counting down.
TACACATTCAGCCTTGTGAAGTGGTCTCTGTCTTGCTTTGCTCTTACACTGGAAGGGATTTTGCTCCCCCAACCCTCATTTAGAAGTTCAGGGACACGAGAGGCTTGGAAAGCCTGACTGGAAGTGAAGACAAAGGCAAAGAACCTGTTAAGTACTTCAGCTTTCTCCATGTCTGACGAGGCCGGCTCTCCCTTCTTATTTATCAGAGACTGACATTCTCATGCCTGCCTCTTCTGCCTAATATATCTAAAGAAACCCTTGTTGTTATTCACATCCCTCAACTCCATATGCACTTTGGTGTTCCTAATCTGATCCCCACACCAATGGACAACATCCCTATAGTCTTCCCAGGTCCCCCATCCCTGCTTCCACTGCTTATACTTTTCCTTTTTTTTCTGTCAGCCTGACCAGTAGGTCCTTGCTTAGCCATGCTGGTTTCCTGCCTGTGTGCCTGATTTCTTATTCTGAGGGGATCAAGAGCTCTTGTGCTCTCAGAAAGGCATTCTTAAAGCACTGCCAGCTCTGTCCTGCTCCTTTGTCCCTAAGGACAGTTTCCCAGAGGACCTCATCCAATAGTTCCTTAAACAGTCTGAATTTCGGTCTCATGAAATTCAGTGTCCTGACTCTGCTCTTTGACAGCCTGCGTCCCTTGAGATCGCAAACTTAACCAGTTAAAAACTCGCATGTATATGAAGCAGTGGAGTTCCAGTATCATTAAAACCTATTTTAGAAATGTGTAATACAATGTTTTCCCATACAGAGGCAGTACCTAATAAAAGGTAATTCTCACTTTGGACATTTTTCATATTTGAAAGAGAGAAAAAGAAACAAACAAAAAAGATATTTGACAGCTCTGAATCTGATCCATAAAAAATGTTCACTAAACTGATTTATTTTTTTTCTCCAGGATGATTAGGCCTGAGGAAAGCTGAAAAGTTGGCGTTTTTAAAGGTTAAATTTTCAAAAAATGTACTTTCCACAAGATAGATTTTATGATTAAAGTATTAGTTCTAATAGAGGGACTGCACTATGCTGTGGTCTAGAAAAATAATCTCGCGTGAAAGAATTGCAAACAAGGTGTCTTCAAACTGTCAAGTTGCTAAGACTCTGGAAAGCAATATAGCAAGTGTAGGAGCCAGGTTAAACATAGCAGGCCTCCACATAAGATGTTCTTGGCAGATCCTGCCTTGTGTGCAGGGTTTAGAGCCAGCTCTGCTGTTACTTTTGCATTTCAGGCAAACTCTTCACTGAACACTGAAATCTAGCAGAAACTTCATGAAGAAGTGAATGATTCTATGACTTCATAAGAAAACTGTTGCTATGTTCATTCAATTGCTGTTCAATCAGAATTCTGATCCAAAACTTCACAGTTAGTGCAAACAGTAAAGTCTTTTTTTCTTAAAAAAAAATAAAGCCCTTATCCCTCACAGAGGCCTGAAAATTATTTAAAAAACAAAACAAACAAAAAAAAGAAACAAAAACAAACAAAACAAACTAAGCTAAAAAAAAGAGAATTGGGAAATCCAAGGAGACTTCATTTAATGTGCTTATTTTAAATATTATAAGATATTTATGTATTAAAATTACATTGTTTTCACAGGCCTTGAATTACCGTCCCGCAGTCTTTCGACGCAAATGTTTTCTCTCTTTCTGCAATCCATACACAGCCTCTTAAAGTGCTGCATTGTTTCTTCCTCTAGTTTTCACATAGCACAACCCATGCCGTCAGCAATAATCCAAGCTCTTCTGCTTACACTGCATTTTTAAGGCATTCAGTTTCTTCCCTCCCACAAGACAGATAAACTAAGCTGGATATTGACCATTTATCATACTTGTCATTTCTGATCTCAGTGCCTTGCTAACTAGAAATCTGTAGGTTTTCACTGTTTAATGTGTTTAACTGTATGGCTCATATTTGTAATAAATACATTTCCCAATCTTACAACATGAGTTGATGGAAAGAAATAGATCAATCTGCTTTATAAAAGAACTATTATTTGTATGTTTTGACTTACTATTATTCGTTTTATCAGCATATTAATGGAGTTGTATTAAGATTCTTTTTCAAGCACTGTGTCCAAATTGCTTGAAAAATGTAGTAGAAAACAGTTATTTACATTCAGTAATTGACTCTATTGCACTATGCTGACAAAGAGAAGTTGTAAGACTTTTTTTCTTTTTTTTTTTTCTATCTTGGTTTGTGATACATGCAGTATGTACAACGTAAGTCTGCAGTATGCAGAGAATGTTCATTTTTTTGTTTTTCAGATGATGGTAGAATCATTCAGCCCACCAAAGCAGAGCAGAATTTACTGTAATGATAATACCAACATGTACTTAGGGGAAGAACAGAGGAGAAAAGATACATTAGAGTTAGATTTTCTTACAGATTTGTACCTCATGTATGACTGACTTAATTAAGACTATAATCAAAATGGAAAGGGTTTTGTTTTGTGTTGTTTTTCCACTGTTGGTGCCTTTCTCTTCAATAGTTTCTTTGGGACAGAAATGTTCCTGTTGAAGTCTGTCTTTCATTCAGAGAATTTGTTGCATTTGGAAGAAATATATTGGCTCAAACTTTTGCCTGACGAGAGAGCTTGTTAATACAGAAAAATACTGTAGAGTCATTGTAGACTCACAGTTATAATAAAATATACTGCTTAGGAAAAAAAAAAAAAAAAAAGGTAGTCTCTCATGTTTGCAGAAATGTATTATATTTGTCCAGAATCTATCAGTCAGTAGTAGATAAGTCAAGAAATTTCATCACTTACTTAACTTTGTACGTGTGCCTAAGTGTCTTGGTAAGTCAAAGCCAAAGACCATTCATTCATGAAAACAAATACCATCCTCAGAAGGGGATGTCAGCTGTATGTGTGTGAGGACTGCCTATTCTATTACTGTGATGGGAACACTGTCAGTCATCTCCAAACCTGTTTGTCATGTAAAATCAGTCCTGGTGATTCAGTGGAAATGCTTCCATGAGATGGTGAAGCAGTTCTAGTTATAAGATTTGTTCTGTTACTCTCCATATTTTTATTAAAATGTCGTAAACTATTTCTGATGTTTGATGTGATACAGCCTTTGCAATTTTGCTCCAGCCGTGAGTCTGAAAGCGAGCAGCTGCGCAGTGTTCATCTTAATTCTGACACAAGTTGCTAATGCACATGGTCTGGACCACCCATCTTCTTTTGATAGAAAAAATAGTTAAAAATTGAAATATTGGGACTTTCAAGAAGTCAAGCAGGATTTAGACAGTCAGAGGAAGCATAACAAAGAATAAAAAAGGAATGGTTAAAGTAAATCACTTGACTCCTGACATACAAATATACACTGTACAGCAAAAAAACTGTATATGCCCATCACGGAAACTTGTTGTCACTGGTAAATCACACTCTGTGTAATAATGAGAGGGAAGATAGCCTTAAGGATAAAAAACATATAAAATGCTTTAAAAATTGAAAGAACTCTGATACATTTCTAAAATTAGAAGACAAAAAGTAAATACGGAGTTTGTGAAGAAGTTTTCTACCAGTTATTTCTTCATCTTCTTCCATAGTGGCTGTTATGCGTGAAAGTCTCTCTTTGTAATGACCCAAGGTCCCATTCTCTCTTCTGGTTGTCATTCCTCCTCAAGAATCATATGTGACATCAAGTCACTTAATCAGTCACAGATTTTTTGCGTCCTGGCCATGTCAAATTTGTCTTCATATTTGAGGATAATTTGTAATCCTTGGGAACTATGCAGTAGTGGTTACATGATGGCTCTATAAACAATTCTACTTTCTTTTCCTATGTGTTTGTACTTAATGATTTTCAGATACTGGCTGTGCCTTAAGGCCAGGCTGCAACATAAATATTTACTAATATATCAATAAGATGTTTCTAAACAGTTCACAGTGGGAAAAATACATCTTGGCTTTATGCAGTTATTTAGAGTAATATTTTTTTTCTTTTTTTTGCAGTCTTTGCAGGATTCAGGATTTATGGTGTCATGAATCCATAGCCTGGCTCCACATTTCGGTCTGTTAGAAAATTAGAGTATTAGGACTGAGGAAGAGCCTTGTGAAGGTTAGGAAGAGAATATTATCTATAAGCAGCAACAGACTGCAAATGAATTGGTTGCATTTGATTTCTAGATAAAGCAGGCAGAAGGAAATGATAAACATTCAAGCAAGCTCCAAATTCAAATGCTGGCAGTCCAGTTTTCTTGGGAAAGCAGAGGAAGAGAATTTGGCCTGAAGAATTAGTAACTTACTTCTGCCTAGAAATAGGAGACTACCCCAGGGAGATATTGCAGTCAATTGTTTTGGGCTCAATGTTTTGACAAAACAATTAGTCACAGTAGAAGTCCAGTTGTCTGGACTCAGTATCAAGAAACAATAGCAACTGTATTTCACAAGTCAAGATTTTGTCTAGCCACAAATGGTGTTAGATACAGAAATCAAGTAATTAAGTAATAATACATTTAAGGAATGTATTACACACAAAGTCATATAGGGAGATTTCTGCTAAAAATGTGTTTACTGCTCCTCTAAGCAAATCTGACGCACCTTTATATTAGCTCAGGTACTGCAGACAACACAGCTGCATTTGTTACAAATTTACCAGGTTTCCAGAAAGTGTTATCAGAAACAGAAGAAACAGAACTCAGTTCTGCCATCTACAAATTATTATTAGCAAAATGATACTGCAAGATCTCAGTTACGTTCTTCTCTACTAGAAAGCGCTTGAAACTGGTGCTAGAGCATGGCTGGTATGTGCAGAAATCGAAGCATTTTAGAGAATGAGCTGAGCCATTTCAATTTAAATCTCTCTCAAATGGAAGGTGGAAGCTACTTCTTAAGAGCTCTTCCAGGATAGGGGTGACTTTGAAGTCAGTCTCTTTGATTTAGGGAATGCGCAGGAAGAGACATCTGCTTGTCTCTGGAACATGAAGACAAAGATACATTACAGATGCTGACCTTTAGGGTTACCAAAAGATATGTGAACAGAAATCTCAGAAGTTGAAAATAGCATAGCACATTCATTGCACTCTGCAGTTGGAAGGCATACACTTGCAGTTGGTGAATATAGATAATAAAGAATTGTTCTCTGGTAAGACATAGGTGACTTTCATCTCAAACAACAAAAGACCCTCACCAGATGTTGCAGTAGATTTTCATCTTTTCATTTACAAAACTTTGGTGAAATAATAACAAATGACGTTCTGCAAGTGTTTGTAGGCCTTACATGAAGTAACTGAAATAGAACAATGCAATAAAACTCAGTTGCTTGGAAAAAACAGGTATTAGCAAAGGGTGAAATATTTCTTATAAAGTTGTTTTCTAAATAGAGATGGCAATAAATATGCTATACAAGAGATGTGGGACAAAATATTCCCTTTCTCTGTGGCACTGGAGCGTTGATCCAAGAGACATGAGGAGATTTCTTTATGCTAAAGAATGATGGTTTTGAAAGCCTGTAGAGCAGAAGTCATATTCTTTATGCTGCATCGTGTCTGTTCTGCTGACATATGTTTCCAGGAGTTCTGATGATAATATCATAGCTCTGACCATATCTTGTAAAAATGTCTGGAGGCTTAGTATAGGAGACAGAAGTCTCAGAAATAGGTCAGTATTCCAGATGGGAATCTCTGATGTTGTTTTTCAGAGAATACTACTGACCAAATCAGGAATTCTAGAAAAACTAGGGATAATTAGCTACTCTATACCTCTGTTAGATTTAAATCTGACTTCAGACTTTAGATTTAGATTTAAACTTCATGTAGATTCTTGCACTGAACTTGCTTGAAGAGGTTTATTGTTGGAAATGTCAGTTTTGTAATTTCTCTGTGTGATTGACAGTTCATAATGACATTCCTTGTATTCCATATCTTCAGCCTTTTCCTTTCTCAAATCTACTGTTATTAAAGAAACCCCTCAGAGGAGACCTTGATTGTTATCATAAAAATAATCTTATTGTGACACAACGTTAGTATCATCACATAAAATTATTGTAGATTAGCTTTGAAGTAATAGCAGCAGTCGTTGTCTTTTAGCAATATTATTTCATATTTCATTTCCAAATACCATGAAGTTGGGCCACTTTTGGATAAAGAGAACTGGATGAAGAAATTTTGTTCACAGGGTCACACCTATCACTGTCAGTCTCTTCTGTAAGGAATTCAAGTTTTGAAATAAACATATTTGGGGATAAAGTACATAATCTTTTGTTGCCTTGAATAGGACTGCTCTGGTCAACAAAACTTTGAAATCTATTGATTTTCATGATGCTGTTGAAAACAATGGTTACCATATAAATGTGTCTGCTGAGGAAAAAATGCAGATTTCTCTGTTTTCATAAGCAGCCAGGATTGGAAATCTATTTCATTGTTCCATTTTTTTGTTTTGTTTTTATTCAGCCTGTGAGATTTCAGGCATTTGTAAAATCTGAACTCCAGGCGCACTCTCCCAGCATTATCTCTGCAGTGTCCACATCTGGGTTCCAGACACTATTTACATGTGCTTAGTTTTTCAGTATGATATTTGCTCTGCGCAGCGCAGTTCACTGCCTAATTAGATAATTTTTTAACCATACAGACTGAAGCGATAACTTTTGTTTTTCAGTAAAGTTTGTTTAATGCTATGAAGAACACAGATACTCTGCTGTAAATATAAAAATACATGTTACAGAAATCAACAATTCATTTTCCTTCAGATTTAGAGCTGAAATTCAGAACAAGGTCCTGTAACCTGGTGTACAAGCAGTGAAAAAGACAAAGCAACTTCCGATCCTTTTGCACTCCTGAAGTAGGAATTTACTGAAGTTGCCACCTCTCAATTGTCTTTAATATGTTTTGTTGGTTTTTGTTTTTGTTTTTTTTGTTTGTTTGTTTGTTTTAAAGTAGAATTTACCTATGAGTGTGACGCCACCATTTCAAGTGTTGTCTTCTTGTAGTCAAAATTTGTAGTTGTAATCATAGCTGTAGTCATAAGAGCCCACTGATAAGCAAATCCTAAAGGCAGCAATTTCAACATATTTCATGGTTGCAGCAAGTAGTATTTTCTTCTTTCAACAAAAGCAAAAAAAAAACCAACAATGAAAAGTTCTTTCAAACTCAAATTTCGATGGAGATCCATAAATCTATTTTGTTTTAGGATTGTGCTGTGTCCCATGGAAGTATTTCTCACATTGTACTATTATTCTCCAGTTTCTTTCTTTCTGAGCAGATTTTTTTTTTTTTTTTTTTTTTTGCTTTCTTCAGTATATTATTTCTGTGAAGAATTCTTGACCTTTTTGTGTACTTCAGGAAAAAATCAGAAGATAAACTACATGCATTCTGCTGAAGATGCTCGCAAGAATCTAGCATTCATGTGGTCCCAATAGAAGTAGATAAAATAAGACTATCTGTTCTATTGGATTCTGTTGGATCCATGAAAATCCTGAAGAAATGCTTCAGAATCAGAGGTTAACTAGACAACAATAAGAATTACTTTTATTTTGATTTAGAAAATAATTCCAGCCAATAGGAAAGTTATTTTCAATATCAGAATTGAATGGACATTCAATTGAATATTAGAATGGAAATTCAGACTACAGTTCTTACCGTGTAAGGATTTCTGTGTGTAACCTCAGGCAGCTCATTTATATAACATCTCCAATCCTCTTTGTAAAAAGCTGTGAAGTTCTGTGAAGGTGCTCTGTGGGATTATTTTTTTGTGTGTGTCTTAAAAGATGCTATAATTCTTAGATAGAACATTTAATATGCAAACACTGAACGTATGAGCATGGTAAAAGCAATTATATATAATTGCATGTTTTGATTTTTATTTTTTTCTGGAATTTTTTCAGGTTTGAGAGCCCTTGGCCGCCATGGAAAAATCAAGCAGCTTTCTCTATTGGAATGCAAAAACATTAATGACACTGGGATTCAGGTAAAGCTTAAGCTCTTCTCTTGATGTTTCCTGGAAGCCTCTCTATTCTTCAAATTAACCATGTCCAAACAGATGATATTTTACTCTGTGCAACTTCATTCATTCTTCATTACACTATTCTACACTTTTATACGGTCATAGAATCATAGAATGGCCTGGGTTGAAAAGGACCACAATGATCATCTAGTTCCAACTCCCTGCTGTGTGCAGGGTCACCAACCAGCAGATCAGGCTGCCCAGAGCCACATCCAGCCTGGCATTGAATGCCTCCAGGGATGAGGCATCCACAGCCTCCTTGGGCAACCTGTTCCAGTGAGTCACCACCTTTCGTGTGATGTGATTTTCTTTTTACAGTCCTTTTCATTTTATTTTTCTTTACTTCCGTGAATTTTAATGAATTTCAAATTCTGCCTTCTGCATTGACTCTGAACAATTGTAAGACAGCTTTACATTCTACTGCACTGTACTGTGCAAATTACAACCTAAATTGCTACTATTATTCTCTTCCCCTTGCTCTACAAATCCTTTACCAAATTATATTTATTACATATTTTTCCTGCTGCTAATGTGGGTTTTCAGGTAACACTTTCTGTTTATTTAGTCAGCCTTTAGTTGAATATCATACTTACATGACCAAGCATGGCTAGCTCAATGGAATAGTTAAACTTCTTTTATTCTATTACATGAGGTTCTTCATGTGCTGCTGATAGATTGCTACATGCCATTGTCTCTTAGAGGCACAACAATATGCCTCAGTGTAATTCTGAAATCTATTTCTTACCAACAGAAATCCTTAAAAATAATAACTTATGTTTCAATGATATGCACATGTGCTTTCTCCAGACTGCAGATTTCGTAGCTGCTTTACAGAAAGAACAACACAAATTGTACTGTGTCATTTTAAAATGTCCTATAAAAACATCAACTGAGTAATTTGTTAATATCTAATGATGAAATTAATCTGTTAGAAAATGGACTACGTGTATTTTAGCTAGATATTGTCATTCTTAGGATTTCATGCTCCCAGTGGGATATCTGTTGAATCTCTGCAATTTCCTTTTTACACTGTTTTTATTATGAAAATTATATGCCTTGTTTTGAAAATTTAAACAGCGGATCTCAACAATATGAAGCCAGATGTTGTTCCTAAAATAAGAGATTAGCTTGAACTATGCATTGTTTAGTGTTCTGACCTTAAACTTAGCCTATAAACTGAGAAACTTTCCAGGTCAGTAATCAGATAGGAAATTACTTCATTTGTTAAAAGACAACATACAAATTGAAGTTGTCGCAGAGGCAATTATTTACATTGATGGTAAGTTAAGAAGTTATACAGTGAGACAAACTTTCCTCTTCTGAATAATCAGCAATTGTAGAAATTTTTAATACTAATATAGTATTTGAACTCCATTTACAATGCTTGTAAATTATTTTGTATTTATGATTTACCAGCTCTTGCTTTTTTAATTAGCTGACAATGAGATTTACCATCCAAATATTTATCCTACTTACACTGTCATTACAGTGGCAACTACATATTGAATTCTGATTCAGTCGTACTCATTATCTTGTTTTGTTACACTGGCATAGTTGTGTTACTGGAAGTCTTTTTATGGGTAAAGCATTGACTGAAGACTGGAAGAGACTTGGAGGGGAAGCAAGGATGATCAGACGTACGCACCGCTTTCCATAAAAGGAGCAAATAATCAAGCACAGAACCTGTGGTCTGGAAAGGAGATGGCTGATGGAATACAGCTGAGATCTGTACAATCACAAGTGGCGCAAAAAGCGTATATAGGGGTCAACATTTTGCTGTTTGCTTTATGTATTATCTAGTGGGCATGAAGTGAATCCAGTTTGAGGTCTGAGAGGAAGAAAAGGAGATGTCTCCAAAATGTACTGTTAGGGTGTGAAGTTCCTTATCAAATGCTGGTTCAATATGCTTGAAGCTTACTTATACTCCAGGAGATTCAACAGATTCAGTACAATTACATAGACTTACACCTTCATGTTTCAAAAAAATAGGCATTAGTTGGTTATTTGTCAGTGCAAGAAGGAATTATCTGCCTTGCTGGAAAGAAGAGAGATAGAATTTACATTCAAATAGGAGCAATTTCTTTTCTGTAATTGAGAATTGATTCTAACCATACAGAACAAAAATAATTAAATCTCGTTGCTCAGTGGTACCAATTTCGTGCCCATAAACCTTGCAGAGGCAAGGTACAGTGCAATCCCTGTCTCTGGCCTCTACATTTTTTCCATTATAAGGCTCCAACATCCATCATTTTATAACCATATATTATATGCATGAGTCAGTCGTTGTTGCACCACAAGGGATGCATCTGGTTTGAATCTTCTAGAGGCATATACATCTGGCCACTAGAATTTGCTTCTTTAGGAATAAATCTCACTGACCAATCATGAATGTTCTGTGTAAAGGTCTGTATTTCCATGTTTTTGTTTCCATGAAACAACGATCAAGTACATATACCTTTTCTATTTCATCAAAAGTTGGTGCAGAGCCAGCACTGCTTCTTTCAGAGGAGAATGTTCAGTTCTGTGTTCTGCTACAATCATTCAGTATCTCAGTATATATTTCAAAAAAAGAACGTGGAAAAAAAGAAGCATTTACATTTTCTGTATCTGCAATATGGATTTGATGAATTTGAGTCAAGTTGATCCATCAGCAGCAAGCACATGAAGATATAGGTGTAACAGAACCATGCAGTCATGGATCTAGGAAGGGCGAGTGGAAGAAGAGATAAGAAAGTAACTCAAAACAAAATGGCACATCTTTATTTGAAGATGGAATCTGAGTTTATGGAAAAAAAAAAACAAACGTAGAGAGTAACCTCACTGTATGCTGCATATCATGATTATTCTTTGATGACATAAAGTATACTTAAATTATGTGAACAAAATGCATATGGAGAAGGCTTTAATAACACAGTTAAGGTAAAATGCTGAGGGTTATAAAATGGCACAAAATAATGCTGACCTCACAGTGTTAATTCATTTACTTGTTCATAGGCATTATAATAGTAAATTATAATCTGATCACATATTTTGTAAATAGGATTTCTTCTCATTCATAGCTGAGACAATGCTCACTTTATATGCAGCAATTCTGTTTCAGATGTTCATTAGTACTTGTGTGCTTTAAGATCTTATTTACACAGAATTAAAACAGTGCAAACAAGATAGAAAATTATATATCCTTCTTATGCTATTCATTTATTTTAATGTTTTGCAAACTTTGTTTGAAATATTTTCATAACCTCTTCTGGAGATCTTAGGTATTAGACCCAAAGATACAGAGATGAAGATAACAAACCGATCTCCATTTCCTTTGATTGAAAATTATATCCTAATTGCTATTTGCAATAAAATAATGCAGGGGTAGACTTTAAGAGCAAATACAAATCCTAACTCTGAAGGATATATTAAGTATGGATGTAGGCAAACTATGCCAGTATAAAGAAGATAAACATATCTCTCAGGCATTGAAATCTTGGCTTCAGCTTGTGCTGCATACCCTAGCTGAGAATGTAGTGATTAAATCAGCATGTCTGAGGCTAATTCTGAAGGGAGTTCAGTTTCTCTTACACATGGAAAAAAGATATATCAGTTTTGGTGTTTAGAATATTTCTATATTGCTGTTAACACCCTGTAAAGCTAAAATTTAAATAGGAGAGGTACAGAAGCCAATTTTTATGAATTGTGACTTGTTCACTCTAACCAGTTCTATTTTAAAATAGTCACCATCAAACATTTTGTAAGAGCCCAAACCCAAGAAGCATTGCATTGGTACAGCCATGCTGATGGAAAAAAAAAAAAAAAAAAAAAAAAAAAAGCAAACGAGTTAGGATACAGATGAAAAAGGCTAAAAAATTTGGTCTGTGAAACAAATTTTAGACCTCATAAGTTTCTTTGGATCTATTAATGAGAGGCATTAAAATCACACACCTCTTGGTCATCACAAAGCTAGCATTTGCCACTGATCAACCATAGGCTGGTGCCTGGGCTCCTGCTTAATGCAAGGACAAAATGTCAGTAGTAAAATTACAGTGGACTTTTTTTCACAGTGATAAATAAGTGCATTTATGCAGCTGTGTGTGCATGCACGTATTTACTTGTCCATGTAGTCCTTAGTCAATTTACTTCAGAAGTAATTCTAGAAAGTTCTGAAAAGCTTCAAGCAGCCAATATTTTCTATAGAGGAAGATTCTACCTATTGAGGTAGAATCTCTATTGCAATAAATGCCAAATTGCACTGCCTTTAGACCAGGCATGGAAGATCAGCTCAATGACAAGTTTAAGTTATCTTACCATGGTTTTCAGTTGGAAATGATAGAAGAGGAGAGATATTCACTGAAGCTAATTCCACAAAGTGTTCTGCTGCACTTACTTCATGGCACTATTAAGTGAAGAAATAGCATTTTAGGTTACTCTGTTCTTGAGGAAACAAATCTACAGGCTCATAAAACAAAGATTTCAACACACTAAATTAGAAGAAAGAAACAGAATTTTATTCTAATGACCACATAGTTCATATCAGCTCCAGCAGTGGAAATAACTTCTTAATGCAGCTCTCCTTTTTCCAGTGAAATTCCCAGTCTATGGCTGAGAGAATTCACTGCTATGAAGGCTACATAGAACAAATGAAGTGCTTAAGGTGGACCACAGGATGGATGTAAATGTGTTGTGCATTGAGAAAAGCAGAGTGGACACATTTCCAAAGAATGACTGCTCTGTTTGTTGCTCTTTCAGGTGTTCTGCAAAGGCACTAAGCAGCTGGAATATTGTCATGTCTCCTGCTGCCATCAGGTGACAGATGAAGCTGTGAAAGCTTTGGCATTTCATTGCCACAAACTGACATCTGTCAGCATAGCTGATTGTCCAAAGGTGCGCATGAGAATTGGGACAATAGTTTTGGGGTTGCTATTGCAAAGGAATACACAGTATTTCATTCAGGAATTTGGCCTGCTGCCGTCTATATCTTGCCACAGTTCTACAATGCATTCATTTAATTTAAAAATCAGAGCCTAAGTTCAGCTGGTTTATGCTCTGAGACTTGGTTCTTGAGTGTGTTTGGCATTCTTCTAATGGTTGCGGTTAGAACATAAAGATGCCTGCACTGTATTAGGCACAAGCCTGTCTCAAGGAGCTGATGTCTGGGAATGAATAAATAGAAGGGCTTTTAGAGATGCTTCCTGCAGATACTGTCTGAGCTTCTGGTGTTCTGGGTGCTCCCAAAGCAGGGAGTCTTTGTTTTAATGTGTATTTTCATGCTTTGTTATTCCTCCAGTGCTCTTTCTGAAGGAGATCGCTAGTCTCTACCTACTTCAGCTCTTGATACTGTCCAAAACCTCCTAATGCAATGTATGAGAAAAGCTAGAAACAGAGGAGCACTTTTTAAGAACTTGGCATTTAAGTGGAGAGCAAGCTTCATAACCAGGGATGAAGCACTGTTTGTATCAGATGAGCCTGTAGAAAGTGGCTGCTGAAGCATGGTGAAATGCCTTATGGACATGTTGTTGTGTATCTTCATATCCTCTCTAGGGTGTAGGCCAAGGATGTTGCTCCATGTCTTAGAACAGCCCTTAGATTCATATCTTAGGGATATCTACTACACAACATTAATTATTATATATATAGTTACCACTGTTCTGTATTCTTTGTTTTTTGGTAGATATTAAGCAATTTTTCCAGTAATAACAGTAATAACAATGAAATTGTGAATGTTTATCTTGTCAAAGTAGTTCAAGTTTTATATTTTTGCAAGCCACACATTTCACTGAAACTTTTAGGTATCCACACACACTTCAAATTTAGCATAAAATATCAGTGGATGCATCTAGGCTGGAAATTGCCTAAGTTTCTGATTACCAGAGCAGTGAATTGTAAAACAGAATCCTGGAAAGGGAGACAGGGACAAAGTGTCAGCTAATGTTAGGATGGCCCTTAATAAGGGAATGAACTGGGTCACATTTTGTAGTTCCTTCAAATAGGAACAAGAACTAAACTCAGTAATCTAGTAGTAATCCTTTTCTAGTGCTTCGTTCCTAGACACTATCTTCCTCGTTAAGTGGTTATTGAGCCAATCTGTTAACCACTGTATTCAGAAAAGAACATCAAGGCTTTTTCAAATAAAACTACATGTAAGTTTACAAGTCTTCTTCTGACTTGAATCCAAATTGACGCTCCATAAAATGAAACTAATGGGTCATTCAAATCCTTTGGCAACTTCTAGTACGAATTGAAGAGGTCCAGCTGCTCGGTAAGGAAACATTTTCTACTCAGAGTCTATTTAAAAATGGCTGGGAGATTAAAGTAAGAATGAACCTTTTGCAAAGGGTAGATGTTAATACATCTAGATCTAGTCAGTCATGTTGTGTCTGACAGCCATGTCCTGCAACAGCAGGACCCAAACCCAAATGAATTAAGAAAAATCGTAGCAAAAGAACATGAAAATACAATATAGAAACGTGTATCCAGTAAGAGTGTTTTGGCATGTGCTAAGCAGGTTACTATAAAATTAGAGTAGTTTTTCACTTCAATCATGTTTTGGGGGCAAATTAATTGTCTTTAAAGAAACTGCACTGGCTTCAGTGAGCCTTTCTGTCATGTATCTTCATGCCCCCAGGAGATAAAATTTATGCTGATAATATAAAATATTCAGCAGTGCAGTTCTGAGTCTTACTCAAGGAATGAGCCTGATTCAGAAGTAATTCTTAACTTACTTCATAGGAAAAAAATGAAGTTGCTCTGGGAAACATATCTTATACGTGAAAAAATACAGAAAGAATTGAATCTCTGATTGAGTGATTCAGGTATTTAAATAGCAAAGTTCTGAAGACACCATTCAATGGACAGTGAATTCAATAATTCAGTCCTGTGGCAGGATTAGCATTTGGAGTTTGATGAATGTGGATTTCCCTTAAAATCATCTGACAGTGAAGTTCAGTAGCAACTTCTGTTTATTTCAGTATTAACCTCATTAACCATTTATTAACCTCTAAATCTGTTTGTTAATCTATTTTATATCTTATCACTGAGCACATAGCCAAACTTTAATTTTCAGACACTGAAATTGCGTGCTATTAAGTGGGTTTTTTTGGTTTTTTTTTTCAACTTTTTTCTAATTTCAGGATCCCTTTTGCTTCATTTACAGATCACTGATACCTGTATCCAGTACTTGGCCACAGCTTGCAATTATCTCCACTTCTTAGACATCTCAGGTTGCATTAATCTTATTGACAAAGCACTAAAATGTCTTTGGAAAGGGTGTAAGCATCTCCAGATTCTCAAGATGCTCTACTGTAGAAATATTACCAAGATACTTCCTAATCTTCATTTAGTTTTAACCTCAAAGCATAAGATCTGTCTTCACTGGTATTTTGCTGCTCCTTTCATCTCCATCTTTCTCCTTCATCTGATGAGTGGGAAGGGTGGGCAATGCCCACGTGGCTGCCTTAGGATTCTTATGGCTCAGTGTAGGCATCTACATGTCCTACTGTCAGCCTGAAGTGAAGGGAAATAGGGAATCCATCTATCTTTATGGCAGAAAATGCTGTTAGAAAAGTTTAGGCAGACATGAGGTATCACATGAAGGAAATGTGGAATGTGAGGGAGAAAACCAGGCTAGGCCTCCTGCCCTCAGCCATCATTCTGACTACATACTTGAGCTTACTCAGTGTGTTTGTAGGAGCCTGGGGGAGCCCACATCCCAACAATTAAATGTCAGTGCAGGGATGAAGTGGAAGTGAGCATTGATGTGGGCCTGTGCTCGTAATGTAGCATAGTTACAGTGAATGAATCAAGGTACCATAAGCATAGTTTCATGAAGTATAAGTGAAACACACTACAATTGGAAATAGCAGGTCACCTGCCACCATGTTTCCCCTCTGTTGTAAATGGACCAGCTCTGTTGCTTCTCCATGACATTCAACACCAGTCCATTTTGGTCAGGTTTAGATTTGAGTTTTCAGCCCTGAGTCTGCAAGATGCACACTTCCATTGTATTTAAGAGCCCTGCAGAGTAATCACCTCACAGCTAGAGCTGCAAAGTGGCCAGACACACCAAAGGTACTGACACTGCTTGGGAAAGAGCTAAAATCTAAGTACGGTTGATACATATGGGTATACAATTTTTTACTTAAATAACGTTAAATATATTGGATTATAGAGAGTATCCAATAAGAAGTGTTAACCCCCACATAGAACATTTACAGGACTGCTGTAGATTGACCACTCCCAGCTAAATCATTCCAGGGTTCAACAGTCACTTCATAGACAGCAAAGCTAATGCAGATCCTTAGCAATTTAAAAGATATCTAGTGTGCTTTGTGCTTTCCAAACCCTCCTTGGTTTATTTTCCTGTTCCAATACTGTTCTCATTACTTTAATTTTCATTTTTACTTGTCAAGCCTCATTTTTGTCTCTCTGACTTAGTTTTCTTAATGTCATCTTAGAATTTCCTTCTCAAAATCTCTACTTCTTTAATTTAATTTCATTTAATTAAATATGTGTTAACTATGGAAAGTGTCTTGAAGGATTGGTATGCAACAGTGGTGATTGAAAAAAATCATTATAAATGAATTACACTTAATTCACACAAACACACCCCCCCCCCCCCCAAAAAAAAAAAAAAAAAAAAAGAGTATTTTAAATACTTTTAATTTCTTCATAAGTTTCCAATCTACAGTTTTTCCCATGTTAAACCTCAGGGGGTTTTCTCCTACTCACAGATTACTGTTGACTTGCTTTTTCTCTCTCTTATGCCTCTATATGGAGCACTAAGCAATATACCAGCCCTGTGGGGCTCCGGTTGCTTCTACATCTTTTTGTACAAGCAATAAGTAATAGGAATGGAAAATCAGTGCCTTCCAATTTGTTTGGTGAGCCACAAACAAAGGGCTGACTTGATTTCTCAGAAACTCACTTGCAGCACTGTAGCTTTTGCAGGATGACGAGGACTGTGGCTCTGCCTCAGAGTCCCCCATGCCACGGATTCCCTGGCCATCTTGATTAAACTCTCCTGACTCAGCCAAGGAATTTCCCAATTAGCTATTTTTACTGTAAAGAAAGCCCTAGAGAGTTACAGATCTTTACAAAACAAAAAGCAGCCATGAGACGCGTATCTCCACCCAGTGTCATCTTTCTAGTTTATTTGACTTTTCAAACCAGGAAAAATACCACTTTTATTTTCTTGATCCTGCCATTTTGGTGTGTGACAGCAGTTGGTTCTTTTCTCAGCTATCCTCAGCCTCCGATCCTTTGCACGTACATTCAATGATAGGAAAGTTTTACCCTGTGCAGCTTGAGTCAGGGACAAAAGCTATCAAGAGGCTCCACGATGTAAAATAATTCAGCACTGATGCTTCTCTGCTTGTTCTTTCTAACACAGCCAAAGAGCCTCCCTAGACCTAGGCAGGCTGCAGAATGCACTGAACCTATTGGATCGGAGTGGTTTTTCAATTGCTATTAGATGGCATGATACGCAGAAAATAGAAAGGGGATCGCAGTCAGATTTAGATATTTTCCTGTATGTGTCACACTTTCTAAAAAATCTTTTATTGTAATTCAAGGTCAGTGTTGGGAAGAGAACACCTTTCTGCCAAAAACTACATCAGAAGCTCAGTAAAATATAACAATGATTCTGCACTGTCAGTCGTCCTGCAGCAGATTTTTACTGGTGACATCAAAAGCAATGACACTACTGTCACTTACATGTAATCTTATATATTTATAAATTGTGTTTTTTAGTCACAACCAATATTGCTAATGAATTGTAAACAACAGATTGACATAAAAATAAACAGATCCCTGTTCCTTGTTTTCAGACTGACTCTTAAAACCTTCTGCTGGCCCTGTGAGTCACAGAATCACAGAATCACCAAGGTTGGAAAAGACCTTCAAGATCATCCAGTCCAACCATCCACCCATCACCAATAGCTCTCACTAAACCATGTCCCTCAACACAAATCCAAATGTTCCTTGAACACCTCCAGGGTCGGTGTCTCCACCGCCTCCCTGGGCAGCCCATTCCAGTGCCTGACCACTCTTTCAGAAAAGTAGTATTCAGAAAAGAGTCTCAAGGAAGGTGTTGGAAAAGTCTGTTTTCAGGTGTATTTTGTATTCTGTTGGTGTGAAACACACATTTCAGAGACATTTCATTCCATATTCAAGGAGACAGAAGGGATGGATCTGGAGAACCTGCTAAAGCAATAGAAAAAGTATGCTTTTAATTTGAAGCTGCTCTGCAAAATTTATAAATCATGTATACTTCATTTTGCCAAAGGAATTCCCCATTATTAAACACTACCCAGTCCTAGCAGACATCTCCTAATAGATGAGCCATGCAAGCATTGAGGCATATCTCTCGTACTGTGTCATACACTTTTTCAGAGCTTTGTTTTTACTCTTTCCTGAGATTTAAATAGAAAACATATGGATCTACTCTATATGACTCTTGAAGCTTTGCAATGCAGCTTCTTTGGAAACAGTTACGAGCACAAAGATTGTCCATTCTTGCCAGTACTAGATAGCATTTGATAGCATTCTATTTGCCAGCATACTAGTCTCTAGTGCCAAGTTTAAAAAACATCCTATGAACTGATAGCCCGTGGTGTTCTTCAGTATCTGGAGGCTAATGACTCTCTAATTAAGCCACAGAGGATCATGGATGATCTGCCTGCAGGATGAAGTGATGATACAACTTCTTTCTTCTACTAGAGGAAAACAAAGGTAACTCACTGCTCCTTAAAAGGTGGCTTCTGTAGAAAAGGCCGTGCCAGCTTTGATGTGCTTAGGAGTAACCCTGGGGGAAGTCATTGGTGTCTAGAGAAACACCGCTCTTCATTGTAACAGTCTCCTTAAACTTCATAACTTCGCAAGTACCACAGGAAGTCAGCTAAGAGCTGAGATAGCTGTAGGTCTCTATTAACCTTTCTGAGTGCCAAATGAATGAGGAAATCTGCCATTGCCATCTGAATTCCTTGCTAGCCAGTGTAGTGCTCTGAGCAAAGGGTAGGTTGTGTGCAACAGTCTGCTTCTGATGAAGAGCAAGAATAAATGCTTCCTTCTTTCTTGTCTGCTCTAATAAGGAGCCAGTTACATTTCTTTTAAAGTCATGACCATTTTGTTAACGAATGACTCACCAACAATTACATTTTTTTGTCTTTGAAATGGAAATGGCATTGGTTCTTAATAGCTGCAATACATCTGACACTTGGAGAACATTCTGGCTTTGTTTCGGTTTTGTTTGGTTTGGTTTCTGATGGTTGCTGTTAGTAAGCAGATTGCAAGAGCTCTATTTTCTTGAAAAAGCAAACACTTTCCAAATACTATCCAAATATTCAGGTCTCAGGAAGGATTTGGGCATCTGACAGCCTTGTAATCAGAAATGAAGGCAGCCTACACACGAGTTGGTGATGGACTAAGAGTACTCTTCAGTTGAGCAAGCAAAAATTATCATAGTGCTGTCTTCTCACTCACTGTTAAGTTGGTTTTCAGCTGTGACCTGAGTAGAAACTTCACTGCTAAGTGGGGGCTCCTGGAAAGCTACATTTCAGCTTTTGTGTGCACTTGAACTGGATACTCTAAAATAACACTACAGGGTTGACATAGACTTTGGAGCACTTTGGATTGTATGTGGATTTATCATGTTGTGTAACCTGGAGGATGCTTTCTGCTTTTCTTGTCTCCATTTGCTTCTGTAGCTTCACTACACTTTGCCCCCTGTTTAGGTTTTTCTTTTCGATCACTTTTTCTTGATTGTTTTTTTAACCTTTCCTCATTACCTTGAAATCTCTGCTTTTAATTATAATGAACCTGGTAAAATCTTCTGAATCTTGCAACAGCTTGGAATTCAGACCATGAGGAAGAACTGTATAGCTAACTCCTCTTAGTAAAAGGGATTGAAGCTTTGGGTAAGGACTGAATTACGTATTCCAGTACTGCTCAAGCCATGTCTGTGGTCTGAGCTTTATACCAGGAGACACTTGCTTCCAAAGATAATTGCAATTATTCACTGAAAAGATTTTATTCATCAGAGCATTCATTTAAGACTTTATATGAATGAATAAAGAGGCTCTATCATAGTACAGCACGTCTTAAGTAAATGATGTATTTTGCCATGTGTTGGTGATTAACGAGTGGCTGTTTCTGGCAAACTAATCAGCTGTAGCTCCAGGCATGGGACAGCGTAAGTTTCCAAAAAAATAGTAACAGCTCCACTCATACACGCTTCAGCCAGCCACTATACATTGCAGTTTCCATGAAAAACAGGAATTTGGACTTGCATGAGTTGATTTTGTTTTATGGCTTACGGCTTATAGCTCACATAATTTGTGCACACATTCCTCAACGGCAAAGGCCTCCTTAATAGAAAAACAGCTAGAGCCTTGTGTTCATGGGCTAATACAGAGTGTCAGAGTTGTTTTTTTAAAAATACAAATCCTGCAATGGTGGGAAAGGAGCCCTCCCACCCCACTGCTCGTGGCCCTTTTGCAGCCCTCCTGCTTCCCCAGCCTGCTGCAGGGATGTGAGCAACACAGCTGCGCATGGCTGGGGCTGCTGTAACCAGCTTCATGGTTTTCACTTTGGAAAAAGAAATGCCAGAATATTACTAATATCGTAGCAGCATTAGTCAGATAATTTTTATTATCTGTCTACTTCAATTTGGATTTTTTTTTCTAGTACTGTCTAGATGCTACGTATTATAATCTCTTATTGGGCTCAGTGGGGAGGAAGGCGGCCTTGCTGTGGCCATGACACATAGATAGGTTGAGCTGCCTGCAGGCGATGCAGGGCTGGCCCCTCCTCAGCACCACATGAGCACGTTGGGCCCCAGGGAGCTTGCTGGCACGCAGGCAGTGAGGGGGAAGCCAGGGGAGGGAGCTGGGGGGCGGCTGCTCTGTGCAGCTGGGAGCAGGCCAGGAGCCAAGCTGCAGAAGGATGGAAAGAAACGGGCTTTCAAAAGACTGCAAGCATTGGGTCGAGTTTCTTCAGCTCAGGAAGCCAGTGGAAGCTGCTGGGCCGATAGACACCGTGTCTGGAAAGGAGGGAGAGTTGCTCTTGAAGGTCTGTCAGCCAGCAGTCCTGATTTTGCCCCGTATGTGTGTCACTTTATTCACTGTCTCGGTGTTCTAACAGAACACTGCAAAGGGGCATGGCCACAGAAGGGACAGACGAGTAGGAATGAGTGACAGCTACTGGAAAGGAGGGACGTGACACAGTCTGTGCTTTTGGACACCATAAATGATTCCTTCCTGGTTCAGCTGCTACAGGCTCCCCAGCCCAGCCAGACACGGGCACGCCTGAACAAACTGAGATGAGGGCCATCAGGACTGCCACAGGGCTGGAGCACAGGCTGGGAAAGGACAGGCTGAGAATTGGGCTGGTCCAAGTCTGGGAAGACTCAGATCAGAGTGGGAGAGACCATACTGCTGTCTGTGGCACTCTGATGAGAGGATACAAAAGAGAAGACAAGGCCAGACTCTTCTCAACAGCGCACAAAAGCTGGCATATTTGAAGCTCTGATTACACAGAAGGAAACCATCTTTTAACCGCAGGCCGGTCAAACGCGAATCCCAGAGAGGCTGTGCAATCTCCAGCCGTAGAGCTATTCAGAGCTCACCTAGCAGAGCCATACCCACCTCGTCTGGTGGATCTGTTCTGAAAAAAACACAACTACCATGACTTCCATGGGCCTCTTTCAACTTGATTTATTCCATGACTCTATGATCTAACCAACTATCTTCTTTTCTAGTTTCCACACCCAACATCAAGAGATTCAGTTAAGATAAGGAAACTTTTAGTGTTCTTTGTAGAAACAACTTTTGCAAAATACTTTTTTTGTCTTGTTATTTTCTTCTGTTATTGCAGACAAGCTGCCTTGAAATATACTGCCAAACTGGAGCAACAAGACCAAAGTAATGCTGACCCTCCTTCCTGGCTCGGCTATGACAGGGACGGTAACATACCTTCACCAAAAAGCACAAGTGAGAACCTGGTTGAATGAATTCTTCAAAAGTAGAAGTGAAGAAATTATGCACCATCTAGAGTTGAAGTTTGGGTTTGTTTTTTTTTGTCTGTTTTTCACAAGAACATGAAAAGAACACTGCATTATTTTTTCTTGAAATTAATCAGACTTCAATAACAGACCACATTGGATTAATAAGGATGTTCTGTAAATCTTTCTCACAGGGGCATGCACGCCTTCAAGCAAGACAGCTGCACTGAAACGACATTGCTAACTTTCACATGTTGATTCAAGCTGTCTTCATCTTTCAATATTAAGAGGTTTTTGTAGTCTCCTGCAGAGTAGGCAATAAATAAATCTGTATGTGTTTAGGGCTTATTTGCCATCAAGGTTCTCCAGAACATAAACACTCAGACTTCCCACAGACCCTCCCCTGTGACACAGCTGGTACTCATCAGGTGCTTCTTGAATGTGCGAGAGCGATGAGGAACGGTGTCCAGGTAGCGATGACCGCTTTGCTCATACACGACTATGCACGCACATTCAAGCCCTCTTCTACTTCTCAGCAGTCAGCTGCACACTCAGAGCACTAATTCTTATGAAGGCCTCTCGTGCTATGAATTCAGCTCTCTAAGCAAGCCAGTGCCTATACTTTCAGTTCTGAACTGCAGGCTAGCTGGCAGCTGACAAAGTCAGGAGCTTCAAAGGAAGGGGAGCACAGATGGGAAAAGTACTACAGCCTCATTTTTCTCCAGTTGTAAGAACTCATCTTCCTATCAAAAGGACAAGAAAAATGACACGTGGGGCTTGCCATTTATATCCCAATTACTGATAACCCATTAATCTTTTCTTATCTAGAGAAAAAAAAAAAGTTTCACCTCATTATTAGAACAATACATTACTCAGATGTCTTTTGGGTAATCTCCCAAACATTTATTTTTCTTCAACTCATTCTTGACCTTAATGTTAGAATTCTAGTGGTCTCAACAGTTATTCATTTAGAAAGAATACCACCACAGTAGCTCTACTGGTAGTGCAACTTTTCTAATGGCTTATTTAAGCTTCCATAAGCAAATAACTAGCTATCCTAATGCTTAATCACAGCAAGTTTTAGAATGCATTATTCTGCTTAATTTTGAATGAGAGGAAGTCACATGCTTTCTCACTATGCCCTCCTTTTGATAGCCAATGCAGCAGTACCCCAAAACAAGACCTTAATCACAGATGCTAACAGGCTTTGTAAATTAGGGTGAATAATAGAACCAGTAGCAGACTCAATTCTGTGAAATATCTACTACACATTTTATTTCCAGCTACAACAATTTAGGAGCACTTCTTTCACTTTGTGTCTGCAGCTCATAAAATATTAGTTTCAAAACTTTTCGAGGAAACCATTACGCATTTATTAACTGTATATCTTTTAACAGTATAATAATATTTAGTAATATTATATTCCTTTTAGTAGTGACATTACTGTTTCATATACTAGAGTATTAAATACATATATAATTTGCCATAGACATCAGAACAAACTGAACACACAATGGGAAACAGAATGTGGAATTTTTAACCACTCTCGATTAAGTGAAAAAACTGCCCTTGATTGCTGCAGAACATTAGCAAGGGGCAACTATAGCCCTTGGGGAACATCATTTTATAATGTTATGGTCTACAAACACATATACATAATTTAAAACCTGAACCGACACTCCGAACTCTTCATTTCTTCTCTCCATCCATTCAGTTGGCAGGTAGTCCTGCATTTCAGCTGTAAAACACAAACTTCAGTACTTCTGTTGTAAGGGGCCATATAGAAACAGAAAGGCTTTTAAAAGCCCTTTTTAGTTTACTGTGCGTTTGTAATACGGTAACAAAATCCTCCTCAAAAATCACTGTCTCTTGTGCAGGGTGTATAAACTTCCCTTGCCTTCCTTCCTCCTCTGCCTTTCTGTCTCCATGAACTTACAGTCCTGTCATGCAAGGCTGATGATAAATGGAAATGTAGCAAGGAGATTACAGCTCTCATTTATTAGCTCAGTAGCTTTTACTTTGGGGAACACTGATATGAACTCATATCCAACATCCTGCTTGGTGGAGTGTTCTTCCTTGAAATCAGCCACACCTGTTGCACTTCGGAGTATTTATATCAAAAGCTTTTCTTTATAGAAAAACTGCAGCATACACAGAATTGCTGAATCAGTCCACAAGGAAGTGGTTCAGGACAACATGGAACATGTCTCTGTTTCATAGAAGCAGTTTTACACATACAGTGCCTGCTGACAAAGCAGAAACAGCTCAGAGATTAAAAACAAACAGAAAAACCAGTGATGAATTACAGTTTGAAAGTGGTTTTATCCTGCCCACAATACACATAATTTGATTGAAAAAAGAATTCTATGTTTTGCATAAACAATGGAAGTCCCACAGTAGAAAGATATTTTGCTAAAAAATATAAAATAGTTGGCAGAGCACAGCTCCTTGGAAGTAAATTTTCATGTATCCAAAGACCAGGAGGTGAAAGTGCTTTTTTTTTCCCAATCTTCTTATTTTAAATGATGACTCTAAACTTTTGTTTGAAAGTTACCAGCTTTTAAGACTGATTTGGTGAGTGGGTCAGGTCACACAAATTCTGCGTATGTAAGGCCTTGTAGTTCCTAAAAGGCACAAAAAGGAAACCAGACCCATTAATCACCAGCACTGTCACCAGCAAATCTTGGGTTAAAAAGTCCTCATTTTTAATATCGCTTCTCTCTTACATTAAGAATATGTATCAACAAAGTTTCATAATTCCAGAGAAAATGTTCCTTTACAGTTTCTTGACTTGTTTGTTTTGACTATTTCGCCTTTAAGAAATCTTCAGCTTGACAGACTGAATCCAGCTTTGGCTTTTAAGATACACTTTGCCACTTTGTGTGTCAGCCTTAATCCATTTGTCTTTTTCATTTCTTTGATTCATGTGACCTGGAAAAGAGAGTCCTGCTTAGTTTAATTTGTCACACAGTAAACATATCACCTTCACACCAAGCTCCTTGGAAACATTTCAGATTGTACCAAAATAGTCTTTATGCAATTTTAGCTGGGGCTTCTGACATTTCCTTTTTGATACATTTCTTTGTATTCATCCCATTTCCCTTAATTTGTTGTTACATTTTTTACTGTGTTATTTATTATAAAATATCATAGGCTAGAAAATATGTCTACATTCAAGGTAGTTTGAAGTTGACATCTCTTTTGTAAGCCTGGAAGAGAGATGCTGGTAGGACCCAGTGACCCAAACGACAAAACATGTTGCCAATATCACTGCTTTCTTATGTCAATGGCTCAAAAACAAAACAAAACTGAGATGTCTGTCTTCTATGTTTCATCTAAACTCAGTAAGAAGGGTCTGAAAACACTCTGAAAACCTCACTCTGTAACAAAGAAGAAAGTTGAACTTAACCCCATTTTACAGATCAGAAACTGAGGCCAAGAGAGATTAAGTGACCTTCCAAATTTATACAGAAGGTTTGTGACCAAATTGGGAATTAAACCGAGATCTGTTAGTCCCATATCTGTGCCTTTATCAGAAGATCAACCTTCATTTTGGTTTATTTTTACAAAGTGCCTTTTATTGTTATTTCAGCGTTCGTGTAACTGAGTGAATTCTAAGTTTAGAACTAATCTGAGCTTGGAATAGCATGTGAGATGGCAGGGAAGCAGATTCTGAAGCAACTTTGCAAACATGCTCCGCTCTGACCTGTAACTGAGCTGAAGTAAAATTCTGGCCATGTCAAAAGCAGTGGCAAACCTCCAACTTACATCACTGCATTGGTTTCTACAACTCAAGCCAACATGCAGAATTTTTCAATAATATTTCAGCTTTTTGGTACAGCTAAGTGGGATTACTTGATGGCAATGGGCCAAGGCCAATACTAGCAGGATGAAGCACGGTTCAGCAATACAGGATTTTCAGAGGAGTCCCACGCTGACCAAGTTCTCCCACTGAATGAAGAAGGATTTCAGTATTCTTTCCTAACAGGCTGCAATGTGCCTTCAGGGATCCCCATGAGGATGTCCCAGTACAACTTCTGTCCTCCTGGTTGCACAAGGTAACAGAGGCCTCAACTACACCACATGCTCACTGCATCATTTCTACCTGAAGGCAGTGGCAGTACGGTAGAATCCACTCCATCTAATCAGGGATTTAAAATACATCTATGATGATCACTACAAAGCCAGGCAAATGCACTGTATATGAAATCTGGTAACATCTGAAACAAGGAGAGTCTCCACGTACCAAAAAAAAAAGAACCAACAAAGTAACACAAAGGAAAATTTCACCTGATCCCTTCACAGAGTTCTGCAGCACTGAAAATGCAGCTGTTTTTCTAAGAGAAGACACAGCATTTACAGGACAAAAACGTTTTCTCAGAAAGCACCCATTGGAGTGCTTGGCCACAGCCATTTCCTCTCTTGTTTTTTTGTCACCATGTCATGTTGTTCTGTGGAAGGAACAAAGGCTGAAGCACAGAACCAGCCCTGTAGATGATTTCACCCTGCCACATTTCTGCTAAAATTTTAACGGAGAGTTTTGGAGAAACACAGAAACAAACTGAGTCATTTCAAAGCTCAGTTGTAGTCTGAGCTCTGTTTCTCATTTTGTATTTGCTATGTGAACTTAGAAAAATGTTCTGTTCCTTGTGCTTCTTTTGGAGATTTGCCCATGAACAAATGCAGGAATATAAAACTGCCTGCAGCAAACTCAGTATCAAATTCCATTCCCCGCGGATGCAGATCTTCAAAGTATCTTAAGGTTATTAATCCTATTGCCAATCAAGCTTAAGATACCTAAATTGTTTTGTGTAGGAGGTGCTAATCAAGCAACAAAACTTAAGTTGGAGATTTCTTGATCGCAATTTGATCTTAATGATACCCAACTGCCTGTACTGTGGGAACGTTAAGCGGGTTTTGAGGATGACTTTTAGCATGATTAAATCACAAAAAAAAGCATTTCAAAACCCACCAGTCAAGGCAACAGCATGAACTGAGGGAAAGACAGATGCATCAATATGCCGCATGGCCACCTTCTCAGTATAAAACTTAGGAAAAAGGAAGTTTTTCCACATGTGCCCAAGGCAGAGAAGGTCTTTGCAAAACTTTATGCAGTCAAGAATTGATCACTGATCCGTATGCCTTACTGTAGGCCAGAGAAACTGAAGTAGTTCTATGTTCATATCATAACACGTACAAAGATAAGCAAGATTTTAAATGCTTTTCTTTGGTTTTCTAAACACTGTGGTGCATCCCAAAATTGCTGCATACAGCTTGAGTTAAACACAAGCTGAAACCAATAAAAATCCGTAGGATAGCATCTCATCTAATGCGTTTTTTAAAAGTTGGATGAACTTCTTATTTGACTTAAAGGAATGTAATCTTTTCCAGATACAACCTGGGCGTTTGTTTGTTTTTTAAGATACTGCTTTAAGGATCAAGGCTTTAAAGAGGGACAGTGTTTAGAGGGACACTGTAAATCTGTAAAACAAAGCTCTTCCCACTCAGACCTAATGGCAAAGATTCAATAGAAAGTGTTTCTAGAAAAGAAGGGAAGTATTAAGGAAGTGCCTTGAGAACAAAGAAAACAACAAAGGACACAACAGCTAATAGAGTTACTCCTGGGATCAGAACTGAAACTTCGAATGCAGCAGAGACAAGTCAGCTGCAAAGTGTGGAAAAGGAGCGCTGTGCTTTCACAGCTGCTAAGTTTCAGAAGAAAGTTAGGTTTCAGCTGAGGGCTGTGACACATGTTCTTTCAGTTATTTCCCTTTTAAAGGCAAGTTGCTTGCCTCACATTATTCACTGCCCCTTCTACTGTGTTTGTGTTTAACTCTGGAATTCAATGCAGCAAAAAAAATTACCTTAAATAATACAAATTTCTGATAACAAAAGCAAATAATACACCCATAAAGCTTTGCAGATGGTGTACAAATCTCATGGAGCTCATGCAGTCAGCTCTCTCCTCGCATCCTGGATAAACCAATCCTTGAATCAAAACTAAAGGAAAGCCCGCAGTACTACATAGGCAGCTCTCCCACTACTGCTGGATGAGGAGCCATTCTGTGAGCGATGAGAACACCTACGTAGGAAACAGTCTGTCTAAATCCAGTAAGGCCCAGACAGGAATCCAGTCCTAACCTCAAGCAGACATGAAATCCTTATTATTTCACTGCATGCCCAGTTGCTCTGAAGGTAAAGGTGCTCCTCGCCACAGTCGTGTTGGAGAACCAGGCAGGGTAGAAAGACATGAACTGTGTTATAGGAGAAACCCGAGAAGTCAGAAATAGGATGGTGGCAGTGACACCCGTTCTACCAAAGGGATCCAGTAGTTGGAGTCACTTTCTCCAGAAGCAAATGAGGAAGGCGGGTATATAATGTGTTCCTAGTGATGAAAGAATAACTGGAGATGGGTCAACGCATACTGTAGAGGCAACATGTATCTGGAAGCTTTTACAAGAAAAGTAGAAAACAGGAGATTCCTCTCCATCACCAGGACAGATACAGTGGGAAAGGCCTAAGTTAACGTGAAGGAAAGAGTCCTGGTTACTCTTGTGCATGGTCAACAGGTGACATGGCTCAGAGAAGCAGCCTTCAGATAAGGCTCAGCAAGATGTTAGTGCTGTAGACTGATGAGATTAGACCCCAAACTACAAATCCTGTGAACTCTTGCAACTGTTGTCATGTTGGCTAAAATAAGGGAGCAGATATGCTTCTTGACTTGAGAGAAGATAAGCATTCACAAAGAATATGTTTGTTATTAGTAAAATAACAGAAAAGTATGAAGGGACTGGCTTGTCAGCTTGAGAAAGTAACAGTGGGATGTGGTAACATGTAAACACAAACATCCACAGCCACTGAGGAGCACCTGTGACACTGTGGGACTTGGACCAAAGACACTTGGTGCTGAAAGCCAGATTGAGCAACTGACCACCAAAGTTAAAAGCTCACTTAGCTCCAAGTAGATGGATGGCACCATGTCAAAGGTTGCTGCTGGATATCAGCTTGGCACTAGGACTGGGCCGGGGGAGAGAAAGATCTGGAATCAGAAGAGTCACTGGCACCACTCAGAGACAGAAGATTCACATGTTGTAAAAGATGGATTATATTCCAGACTATTCGATTTGGAAATTGACACCATCAAGGAATGACTGCAAGACTTTTTTTCCAGCAAACTTAAATTGTCAAAACATAAGCTTGCAATGTAAGCATGTCAATAGCTGCATTCATTTACTCCCTAGATTCATCCACACACATGCTTCATAACCTTCCTTGCAGTTACTTTGAAGTTGTGGGGAGCAGATGGCCACATCAGCTTGGAAGAAGAGGAAGTAGAGATGAAAGCAGTCTCCAATGTATTTTAATCTGACATGCTTGCCTAGGTCGTTCTTCAAAACCTGCTACAGCGCAAGTACTGTGACCTCTCCAGACCATTAGTTACTACTGAAAAGTTTATCCTGCTATTTAGCTAAGCTTTCTTTACTGTAAAATCAAATCATAATTTCTAGTTCCATCACCAGTGGACAGAGGACATTTTGTTTCATCTCTGCAGCAATTTCTGACATAGTAGAGAAGTGCATCTTCCCTCAGACTCCTTTTCTTAAGAAGAAAATACCACTTTTTTTTTTTTCCTTTTTAAATCTCCCTCCCATAAATGATGTTTTTGACCTCTGAGCTTATGCTCTCTTTAGGATTCCCTACAGTTCCTCATATCCTTTTTGAAGTGGACTACTCGAAACTGGACACATTCCAGCAAAGTATTACTAATGCCAAGTAAAGCCAAAGGATTATTTTGAGTTTTACAGAACAGTCCTGTTAATATACTATTATGTTTGGGTGGTTTTGTGTTTTTTCAACTGCATAACATTATTGCTTCCTGTTTACTCAAATACTCCTCATCTTAGGAATGCATACGTTCCTACCTCCACACTTCAAACGTAAAAATGATATACTGGAAAAACGGCTTAAAATGTAAACAAATCAGGATTATTTGAATGTTCATCAGTTAATTTAACATGTTTGTAACCTCTTTGGCTTGAGAGTCTCCTAATTACCTTATCTGCTTAAATTACAGAATCAATTACTGCTACCTCTCCCGTTACCATATGTAGTTCCGGACGTAGTTAATGGTCTCTACAGGCTTCTTAGACAAGCTGATTCCTGGATAAAAGCAAGCCTGGAGAAATGGGGAAGGCACACACATCTGCAGGAAGAGCTATGAGTTGCAAGAAGCTACAGAGCCTACTTGACAAGGACATCCTCTTTTCCTACCCTCTTTGCTATGTGAAGGGAAAAAAAAAGTCTTGACATGATTATTATTGTAAATTACTGGATTTACTTAAACATTCTCAAATGAGGCAGGAAAAGAAATGCTTTCACAGATGGAAGTTGGACCAGTACTTAGCATGAAAAATCTATTTTTATAACTTTCATTGTACCATACTACAAGAGTGCCTACTGATGGCAATGGAAACAGATCCTTATTCCCACAGATTACTCTGAGGAATAAAATACCCGGCATGTTCTCTGGTTCCATCCCTTCCCTGACAAGCATGCCAGCTTTGTAGGCAAGTCCCTCACTCTTCTGAAAGAGAAAACCTTTTGATAGTTTCATCACTCTGCGTCTGAAGTGCTCACTTCTTTTATCCTTTTGCTTTGATGAAATCCACATCATTTTTCCTCAGCTGTCTTGCAAAACCCTGGATGTGACTGCTCACACGGCCTTAGTGTGCCACCTTCCTCACTCCTGTGGAAGCAGGAGCCTTGAAGCAAGATGAGGACACAGGTCCTACCTTCCCTAACAGCAGGAGGGAAGGCTGTGTCACATAGTGCAGGTGACAACCCAGGTGCATATTTACTCAAGTCACAGAGTTCTCACTGGAAAACCTCCTCTCTCATATGTCACACAACACTCCCAGAGTCAAGAACAGCCTCCTGAAAGCAGTCAGTTCCCATCTCATCCACATGAAAACTGGCTGGTTTCTGAAAATCTATTTTTAAATTAACCTCTGAGCTCAGAGTTGCCATGCCTCTTGAAGTTTTTGGTTTTTTTTTTCTCTAGTTGGCAAAACTCCTCTCCCTTCCCCATTTGTACTTCTTTAGTTGCAGCAGAAAGACATCCATCATCTCTGTACCTAAAACTTCAA
The DNA here is from genome assembly GCF_019238085.1 of Lagopus leucura. Classification (NCBI taxonomy): domain Eukaryota; kingdom Metazoa; phylum Chordata; class Aves; order Galliformes; family Phasianidae; genus Lagopus; species Lagopus leucura. The sequence goes on along the minus strand of NW_024962265.1, from coordinate 11,665,450 downwards.
CAATAAACAATGTTTTCCTGATACAGAAACAGCATTAAATCCCTTTTAATTATTTGAGAATCTACACTTAAAAGAAAATTCTCAAATATCAGCTTCTAAAAGAATCACAGAATCACAGAATTGTAGGGGTTGGAAGGGACCTCCAGAGATCATCGAGTCCAACCCCCC
>NW_024962265.1:11609669-11665182 GCF_019238085.1 Lagopus leucura | reverse complement strand
GTGCTTGGCTGCAGAAAGAACGCAGCATCCCTATGACGAGAAGCAGGAAGCTTCCCCCTTGCCATGTAAAAGGAACAGTACTGGCTTGGCAAAGAAACAGAAAGTACAATTTTCAAAGGAGTAAGAAAAGGAACCAGGCATAACTCAAAACCAATTAATTCATCTTCCTTTAGGTTTAGTGCCTTTTACAGAGAAGAAAAGGGCAGAATAAATCTGCTAAAAATCATTGGATATATAAGAAAATATTTAAGAAAGCTAAATGCCCAGTGTAAGGCAGATGAAGATGAGTCACTTCAGTCCAGCACTATACCCTGCAGAAAATCTGTTCCAGGGTCTGTTTTCCATTCACCTGTATTCTGACAAACTTATACGTACATTTTATAGACTTCTTGTGCAACTCTTCTTTGAAAGCAATCAATGAGCAGTGGCCAAATGCTGCTGCCTCTGCGTAATTCCTGATTATTTCTGTGGCTTTGAGATACAAATATCTGAGAATTAACTAATTGGAGCTAACCTGCCAGAATCGTTTAGATACGGTATGGTAGGCTGAAAAATTGCTTCTGCTTCAGTGTTGATGGCACTACAAAAACACTGAGTGGACTGCAAAACCACAGAAGCCTTTGAGCTGTGTATAGCTGAAACAGTAATTTTATCTTTAATGCTGCCAGAGTAGGAGGATGATTAGCAACAAGGAAATGCATTGCTTTGCTGCTGAGGCGCTTCACCACCTAGAGCCTTGTTGGAATCAAGGGCCCTTCCACAAGTTACTGAGGAGTTTTAAACAAGGTTTTAAAAAAGTTATATTTAATAATCAGTAACAAATTTAGAAGCACATTACTGTTCAATGCAGGAGGAGATATGTTTGTACATTTCAAGAGCACAAGCAGGTTACGTACTATTAACATACATTTCTAACTTTTCTTACCTGTGAGAACTCAGGAGTTATTACTTTACATGGGAGAGGAAAAGAAATTTTGAAAAGATTTTCTTAGTTTTCAAACAAAAGAAAACTCAGAGCCTCACCCGTCTGTTACTGTATCAGATCACACTGACATAATGCTTTCAAAAACAAAGCTGGAGCCTTCAACACATTATATTAGCATTGCCTCTTGAGCAAACTGAGTAATTGGTAACAGTAAGAGCCTCAAGTTGGAGATGGACATGTCTGGAGGAGACGTACACACCCAGACAATGAAAAGTCTAACTGCTTTCTAACGCAGGAATCAATAAGACTTGGGATTCCCAGATCCAATTTTAAGTCTATTAGAAGCATGTTCCCAGTAACCACAGACACCTTTTCACGGATCCTTTATTCTGTATTTCAACTTCTGTTCCTAGCCACCTCCCACCCATCACTTCTCAAACTACCCCACCCTGTTTAACATTCATACTGTACATTTATAAACATACCTTTAAATTCACCCTCCTACCTATGCAGAGAAAACTTTTCAGTGTATTTTTAATTGATAGTCTCTGGCAATTTATTACATGAGTTTGCTTAAGGCAACAAAGCCCTGGCTTACATCCCACAAATTCAATGGAATAATGTTGAGAGTGAGTTTAACATCTAAGATGTTAAAAAAGCAGTTGTTTGCATTCACAATCATTTACCGATCAAAATGAAAGAGCCACCTAGAAACAAGGAGAGTTCAATGGCACAAGCAAATATCTGAAATCTGAAACAGATGAAACAAGAAGAGGCCAAGAGCAACAAGCTCATAAGAAAACGTGGATGTCTTTGACTGATGCCAGACAGACACTTAATGGTAGCCAAGCTTAGTAAGCCTTACCACTTAAAGTTACGTGATCATCTTTGGAGGCACTCCGTGTCTCTTTTAACTCGATCTCTGAGCTCACATCCACTTTTCTTCCAGACAGCTCTAAGTAGGCTTTGAGAGAGGCAGGCACCTTGACTGTTATAGAACCTGACAGATTTAAATGAAAGCTTGTTAGATTAACATTGAGATCAAAGCATGAAACAGGCCATTATACAGCGAACTTGAGGCAAACGGTCCTTCAGACACAGTAACCTCTTTTTTTCTGTCAAGAGATTAATAAAGATAACTTCATTTCTCATAATCAGAATACTGTATGTCACATATAAAATAGAAACGCAGTATTTCTTCAGGCAGCATGAGAATTCATACTGCCATACATTGCCAGAAACAGCTCTTGCTAGAGGACGTTATTGCAAGGAAGGCCTAAGGAAGCAAATAAAACAAGTTTCACAAGTATTATGACTCTGGTTTCATCTTATAGTTGTGTATTTGCACTCCTGAGCATGGACACAAGATTTGATTTAATGAGTAATCTAGTTACTGCATGCAGCGTTACAACACAAGAATGTTAGAGAAGAACTGTGCAGTTCTGCACAGTTCTGAACTGTACAACTCTGCAGTGATGGGATCCCGCTTGTGTACTGCTAATGCTGGCAAAAAAAAAAAAAAAAAAAAAAAGGATCTATATGTAGGAATCCTTTTTCCTCTAAATAAGTGCTTCTGTGCAGCAGATTGAAAGCAAATACTGGGCCCCCAACCTGCCAATGTTCATCATATTTGGAATTACTCAATTGCAATGTTTGGAAGCTGCACACTGCACACTAAAATACTAAAACTAGCAATAATCAAAATACGCATTCTACATACGTACTTCTTAGTTTCTACCCAGCTCTAACATCACTTTGGAAAAAAATAAGACACTTTCACACTTTCTTTAATTACATTCAAAAAGCTGAAGCAGATCACAGTTACAAAACTGATGTAATGGTTGCGTAGCAGCGTGAAAGCAACCCAAGCTATGCAGTTTACATTCGCATAAATCCATTGCCTGTCACACTCCTGAAGAAGAAATAACTGCCAAGACTTTAGGCCTAAATTTTGCTGGATACACAAAAGCAATAGGATAAAAGAGGAAAAAGTCTTTTCCTTGGTCCTCCCCTCTGGGAGCAGCTCAGTGACGTGACTCATAAAATCCAACACATGCAACTCGTTTATCACAAATAGGACATTTTCTACTCAGCAGCTGTCAGCAGTTACTCCAAAGTTACATAGTAAATGAAAACAGAACTTTATCAACTTTGCCTTAACTAAACTGTACTGCCAGAAGAGCCATCAGGCAGTGTTTTCAAAATAACATTAACCAGCTTTTGTTAAATACATTCTTCTTTGCTACTAAATCAAAGAGACGTGACTTAGCGATTCAAAACGCAACTCAGAAATAATATAAAAATAAATTTACTCAGACCAATGAAGCCAGGCATATAAAGAAGAATGGCATAAATGATTCTAATCCGTTTTTTTCATTATTTCCCTTGTGATTAACTGCTACATGTAATAGGGCATGTAATAATTATCTCTCAGATAACCAGAGGAAACTACCAAATACCACATTCATTTAAAACACCTCAACTATCTGATATCATGTTAACATAAAGAGTGCTGTAGTTTTGGATTTCTTCACTTGTTTTGCAAAGTTAGGGCTAACAAGATATCTTCAGTGCTTAGTTATTCACAACATCATCTCTTCTGAATGGCAAAAATGATAAACTCTAGCAGTGTGCAAAGTTACAGTGAGTAGACAGGAGGGGAAAAAAAGCCAGGAAGAATGGTAGAGGGCATTCTCGCATTATTGTTCTGTCTTCCTGATTCAATAACGGAACATTTCATCAACAAAAAGCAGGGAAAAGAAATGTCAGTGTATGTTGGTCATCAGTGAATATGCATGTAATATATACCAGCAGCATGGATTACACTGTATTCAAGACTAAGATAACCCAAGTCAATTCTGCACAATTCTACTGAATAGATCACCAAGAAAAAGTATTTAAAGAAGTAAAAAAAAAAAAAAGAAAAAAAAAATTGTAATCCATTTTAAAGCATCATTGTACCTTGTTGAGTTTACTGCATTATAAGTATCTATATACGTTTTTTAACCATGAGGTAAAAAAGAACGCAAATTACCAAAAATCATGTAATAATCATTCTAAATAGACAAAAAAAAAAAAAAAAAAAAAAAAAAAAAAAAAAACAACCCTAATCTTCTTTATTTTATATCATAAATTGCCATTAAAAAAAAAAAACGTGCTGCAGTTTTCTAACCTTTCTGGGATTTCAGATCCACTTCTCTTAATTGACTGACATAAACATCTATTGCCCCATGAAGTGTAGAAGCTTTTAGACTTCCATCTGATGAATCTACAAAAGAAAAAAAAAGATGAAAGGATTTTTGTACATTTAGAAAGGTGCTATTGTTCACTTTTAGAAAAAAATTTGCAATAATCTTATTTTTGCCCTTTGAACTAACTTCATAAATTCCTGTATGTTTAATATTCGCTGTTAATTTAATGAATCCTCATAAAAAGACTTGGGTTGGAAGGGTCCTTAATGTCCACACATCCCCACCCCCTGCTGCGGGCTGGCTGCCCCCCAGCAGCTCAGCTGCCCAGGGCCCCGTCCAACCCGGCCCTGAGCGCCTGCAGGGATGGGGCACCCACAGCCCTTGAGTAAAGAATTTCCTCTCAACATCAAACTGAAATCTTCCCTTTTAGTTTAAAACCATTCCTCTTTATTCTGTTGCTATCTAACCACGTAAAAGACTACTTTGAAGCACTGAATGTCAGACTTCGCTGAGAAAAACAGGCTTCTGATCAAAACTTCTCTTTCCAAACCAGAATTATAAGCATGTTCACCTCCTAATACAAGGATAAGTTCATATTTGTATGGACTATCTGAACTATTTTAGTTGTCCACTAAAAAACTGCACTAAAAACCACTCTGGGCAGGGCAGCTTTACCCACAGAAATACCATAAGCCAAGGACCAGCAGTTGTGCATTGCAATGTGGTGACAGAAGAATTTCTGAAGTAACTGCTGCAATTTAACACGCATAAGAAAACAACATTCATTCTTTGCCCTGGAATAAATAGGCACACACTTTCTTCTATAGCTCACTAGCTGCCACTTATGAAAGCAGAACTTTCTGAAAAGCCCTATTCTCAAACAGAAAACATTTATTAAAGGCTACTTCTCAGGTATACAAACAATGTGCAATCTATTCCAATTTGATTTACACACAGTTTTCCACAATATTACAGAGTTCACTTTTGAGCTACCAAACAGACCTACTGCTGATAGAAATTGCATAAGAATTACAAAGCAACTCTGGAGAAGTGTGAAGAAAAATCACATAATTTAAGTGAGCAAATTAGGAAGACTGCTGTAAGTGAAAATATTAACCAAAAATATCTTGAAACACAGAAGAAGAATATTTTCCTTAGTTTCCACTAAGTAAATAACAGAACGAGAAGCACAGTCATGTTTTCAGAGGTAGCTAAAACAACAAAATCAAACCTGACTGAAATTTGTCATTTCAAAAGTGAAAATATTCATTGGGGAATAAACTCAATTAATCACAACAAGGATGTCCACCATTAATGCCTCAATCTCACATCTGGAGCAGATGTGGAAGATCAGTGTATTACAAGAAAACATGGAAAGGGATTATTATCCCTCAGCTAGAAGTGAGTTCTTTGGAGGGAAAAGCAACACAAAAGTGGGCAATCCTGATTTAGACAGCCGAGAAACTGACACCATCTTTGGCCAACAAGAAACCTGTAACAGCTGGAGCTGGCTGTGAATGTTTTTCCCATGCAGTAGATTGTATGTAAAAGGAATACTGTTCCAGCTCTGAAAGAACAAATAAACTCTTTGTTACCCGAAATTAATTAAGTGGATAAGAGATTTTGCTTGGGTAGGTCACAATTAAGCATTTTCTTGGTAACTTTTTTAAAGTTTGTAATATTTAAGTTTGAAAATGACAGTCACAGTGAAACAGTTAATGCTTACATGAGTCAAACTTCTAATAAAAAAAACTGGTACCAGCAGATAGACATCTTCCCATAAAAACTATTTTATTTTTTGCAATCAAATGTAGTAACAGCCTATCACTGAATATCCATGAGTACAAGGGTGAATAGCAATAGGACAAGGAAGAATGGTTTTAAACTAAGATGGGAGATGTAGGAGGAGGTTTTTCACGCAGAGGATGGTGATGCACTGGAACAGGTTGCCCAAGGAGGTTGTGGATGCCTTATCCATGGAGGCATTCAAGGCCAGGCTGGATGGTGTGGCTCTGGGCAGCCTGGTCTGCTGGTTGGCGACCCTGCGCATAGCAGGGGGGTTGAAATTGGATGATCGTGGTGGTCCTTTTCAACCCAGGCCATTCTATGATTCTATGATCCATATATCCCTGACAGAGTTTGTTGTCAACAGATACAGGAAATATCCAGTCTCTAATTCTTTTTTAAACAAAGCATATTATTAGTTCTTTTCTCTGCTCTGTGAGGAAGCACTATCCTGTTGTGATGGGAAACTGCTACTACAGGGGGAGCTGCTCGCAGTCTGGGCAGCACAGCTAGCTGATGGAACTTTAAAGAGATCAACAGAAACAATAGGAAACATGTTTTAGGTGAACAACCAAGTGTGATTGATAGAAAAAGTTTTATGGACATCAAATCAGACACTGAAAGACGTAAAGTTGCCCATGACTTCTACAAAGCCCATCTTTTTTAATGCTGCTTAAGGTTTGCATCTCTATATGTAAGTAAGTGGGAAGCAGGAAGATGGCAGAACAGGAAAAGGGGTTAAAAACAGAGATGACAAAGTTCTACAACTCAAATAGGTGACTTCAAATAAATCAAGATTTTAACAAGAAAAATTACCTTACATTAAATAAGAGAATCTAGAAGGACAGAACAGTTAATAGAGACAATATACAATTCACAATTCAGACACAACAGAAGTGAGACAATTAGTTTTTATGTGTAAGTATATATCCATCATTAACTGGGTTTTAATGCAAATAACAGGAGTAAAAACAAGAAAAGGAGCATACTTTAAAATTCAGTTTCCTAGGGACTGACATTTCAAGAGGAAATACAAGGATGAATTATTCTGCAAAAAGAACAGATGATTACTCTTGAGCAACTTCAACTATTTAAGAATTTACTACTACTACTACTACAAAAAGTTAGTTGTTAAGCTTTAAGAAAAATAACTCTGTTGTAGTAAACATCAGCTATGCTACATTTATAACAACAGCAAATGGAGACAAATCTGTTGCTAACAAAGCTGTCCAGAACATTTTTCAACCCCTAATTTCCACACAGATTTTATAACTGTAACCATTGCTTTAAAGGCCATAGTCTGTTGTGAATAACCTGTTCTGCTGGCAAAAAAAAGAAAATAACTGCACTCTTCAATCCTGCACCACAATACAATGTGCCAAGTATGACTTCATCTTGATAAGCCTCTGATCTACTGTAGGTCAGGTAGGATCTTTCAGAATATCCAAACTCATGAGGGAAGAAAGCAATTAAAAAATATATATCAATTGTTTTTCCATTTGTGGCAATTATGAAAAGCTTTCAGACATTGTATCTGTATGAGGAAAAATATTGCACGTTATAGGTTACCAGAACTGGATCATACTTGGATGCCTAGTTTTATTTTTCCTGCCTGCAATTCAGACTAGTTAGCTCTGCATTGGAACAAAAGCATCCCTTTGTGGGTGAAGCAATAGGACAAGGGGGAATGGATTTAAAGTGAAAGAGGAGAGGTTTAGTTTGGATGTTAGGAAGGAATTCTTCACTCAGAGGGCAGTGAGGCACTGGCACAGCTGCCCACAGGAGTGGGTGCCCCATCCCTGGAGGTGCCCAAGGCCAGGTTTGATGGGTTCCTGAGGAGCCTGATCTGGTGGACGTTAACCCTGCCCATGGTAGGGAGGTTGGAACTAAGTGATCTTTGACTTTGTCCCTTCCAACCCAAGCCACTCTGTGATTCCATGAAGTGTGTATACTTCATTTTTCACCTATAAAGGTATGGGTATTGACAACTGTTGCAAGATATACATTCTGCAAATACATAATCTCTTATTAAAAGTTCTAAAATATATATTGCTTCAAATACACTAGGTATCTAAAAGTTAATACTGTAACAATATTGGGAATTTTCATTGTCGTTACATAAGAAGCAATGAATCATCACAGCATCACTTAGTGTTCGAACACATCCAAAAGAAAAAAATTTGTGGTTTTCTAAGCTGCAAGGAAAATGACACTACACCCAGACAACACCTACTTTTACTGTATACTCAAAACCATTAACTGTTTTCTCCAGTACATAAGCTCTGTCCAAAACACACTCTACATTCAACAGAACATACAGAAAGGGAAGAGGAAAGAGAAAACAGAGGTACAGAGGTAATAACTCAATAAGCATTAACACACAGCAGACTAAGTTTTTTGTTTTTGTTTTATTATTAATTTCCTTTTTTTTTTTTTTTTTTTTTTTTTTTTTTTTTTTGAGGGATGAGAAAAATGCAGCTGACTCCAGTCTCTCTCTGGAGAGCAGGATCCTTTGTAAAAGATGGTGTAGGGGAAAGCATGGGCACAAAGGAAAAAGAATTTGCCATCAGCAGAGCCAAGGCCAAGTTCTGAGACCAAGTTCTGAGATAGGAGAATGGAAGACAAAGGCTGCTTAAAATGAGGACAAATACATTAACACATTTCACATAGATGGCAAAGACTAGATCAACTGAAGCTGAGACACAAGGGTGTGCATGGTTAACACATACGTATTTTAAAGTATACATGAACACTACTGCAGGATGGTACAAAAAAAATGGCCTCAATGGAATTCTGAAATCAGATTTTTGATTTAAAAATTCCCATAGAGTACATTTTAAAAATCAAATGCTCAAGGAGAGGGGAAAAAAGAAATAATCAGATGCAACCTTACTAAATAAGTTATTGTTTAATTTTTCAGTTGTCCAAAACAAACAAACAAACATTGTTTTTCACATTCAAAGACCTCTCAAAATAAGATTCTGGTATTCTGCCTCAATGCTAGAGAAGAGAACTACCTTGTGAGAACATTCTTAAATCAGAAGTCTTAGATACTTCAGCTCACTTTCATGTGAGGATCATTCAGAAATAGTAAGGAGACACTCTGCATATTTTCAAGAAAATTGAAACTTTGCTGTAATTGCTAGGTTTCAGGTCATTTAAGACAGTGAGTCTACCATAGGAAGTCACTGAAGCCTTTTGGTCTTCCAGTATTGGTTGCTGAAGAAAGAAGCTGGCAGAATAATGCCAACGGACACTGACATCCATAAAAGGGAAAAAACAAAAAGATAAGGGATTTCTTGGATGTTTATATACATTCCTGCTTTCCAGAGTAAGCTCCTGGTGTTTATAAACCAGTGTCAATTTGTCATCAAACCTGTAAGCCATTTCCCCTGAGTTAAAGTAATACCATAAGAATTTTCTCTTTATTTTTTTGAGCTGGTAGAGGAAAATTTGGTCTGGTAGCAGAGTAGAGAATACATAGTCAGACAAAAACAATAACATTGAGGAATAAACAAGTTTTAGCTGGAGTGAACACAAGTCCGCCTTGCACCCTGGCAGAAAAGAAGGCCAACGGTAACCCTGACAGTATCAGCTGCAGCATAGCCAGTATACCAAGGGAAGGGACTCACTCAGTACTTGCTAGCCACATCTAGAATACAGCATCTAGTTTTAGGGCTCCTGATAAAGGAGAGACATCAATCAACTAGAGTGAACTCAGCGGAGGAGCACCAGATAGTTGGGTCTAACATATTTCCCAGTCAGGAGAGGCTGAGGGCTTATGCAGCCCACAGAACAGGCAGCTTCAGAACCTGACAGTTAGGTCCCTACTATCCACGAGGAAGCAATGAAGATGTCAAAGACAGTCCTCAGAACGGAAAATGATGAGAATACAAGGGACAAAAGGTTTAAGCTGAAACATGAAGGATTTCATCTGGATGTACGGAAAATCTTTTTCATCCTGAAGGCAATTACATACTGGAACAGTTTGCCCAGAGAAGCTGTACAGTCTGCATCCTCAGAGATCTTCGAAACTACAAGATAAAGCCCTGAGCAACCTCACAGCCAGCACTGCTTGAAGCACTTGGGTTGGACAAGAGGACCCTTCTAACACTCGCCATTCTGTGACTGACTTCCTGAAGACTCTTCCAACCTCAGTTTTTCTATGAACTTAGCAAATAAGAGTTTTAAAAGATCAAACAAAATCTTAAAAAAAAAAAAAAAAAAGCTGTCCACTGTTTTTTGTCGTTTAGATTTCTAATAGTTATTTTAAGTAGTAACATGCAGTAGACTTTAAAACAGTTGCTTCAAATTAAGTCATCCAAAATCCACAGAACATGGTAGAAGTAAAATGCTTCTTGTGAAGGGTTGGCAAACAATTTAGTTAGTGACTAACAAAGCTCATGGTATGGGAAAAGGCACTGTCGCTACTTTCATATTTTAACAGTAACAGTGTAGAACACTAACACATGCTAGATACTTAAAATTACACTGAAGTTTAAAGATTCTCTCCAAACATACATTTACACAAACATCCCAAAATAAAAAAAATACATGAGCTGGATAAAACTAGTCTAAAAACAACAATAAAAATTAGAGTGAAAGACAACATTGGTTTGCTGTTTCAATATAGGAGCATACAAGAGATTCCTCAAAATTGTGTTGTTTTTTTCCTTTAATAGTTTGAAAATAAACACAGCATTCTCAACTGTGCTTTGCCTATTAAATAAACCTTCCAGAAGGGTACATCCTCAAGATCTATAAAGGGTTGTATTTTTCAGTTATCTGATAGAATTATTACTGCAGAGAATTAAATAATTATATACATATGAAAACCCAACTGAGGATGTCAGAAGATGCAAGTTTTTCTTCCTATTTCTATCAGCAAATGTCAGTTTGTTGGACAGTCAGAGAGTTATCTTGTGGCATTAATTCCTCACGTACAAAAATCTAGCAAATAAATTTTACATTTTCAAGTTTTCAGAGTTGAAACACTGAATCGTAAAAGCCATTTGCCTTTAGAAAAGTTCATACAAAATTAAGGGGCATAATCCTCTTCAGGAAAAGATTAACTGTAACCAGCCAGAAATAAAATCTGAGAAATAAAATTAGTTCAACAATCATAAAGCTTCTAAATGTTTAAGCTGAACCAGGTTAATTAAGGGAAAATAATCATCTGTTGGTGGAAAAAAATTAGCTCCTGTGTTAAGAAACCTTTAAACAGTCTTCATATTCTATGAGTTTATTTAACAGAAGGAAAAACAGACTAGCAAGCTTGATTTAATTCTGTGGTTTAATGACTTACTCATGAGAATGTGTATTGCATTCATTTTCCAGGAATATTAATATAGATTGTTCAGAAACATAAGAGGACTTACAACAGGACAGCATGTCCTGCAAGATGCTTAGTAAATGACTGTAATAACCATCACTAGTCTTATTTATACCTTCTGTTATTTCAGTTTAATACCAGAGAAATAACAAGAAAGTGGTCAAGAAAGTGAGAAACTCAACATATAGAACATCAGGTTCTATATATCTATATAAGGTTCTATATACATATACACACACACACACGGTTTCTTAACATAATGCAACTGATAAGGTGTAACAGTTATTAACTGAGAAGAAATTTAAGACCAGCTTTCTACTTCTTGAGGGGAGAGAGTCATCAATGTAATAGTTTGGAATCACTAGGCTCTCACAAGCTTTTTTCCTACCTCACAATACATCAATGATTAATGTTACATGATATGAAAATTACACATAGCTAATCACTGATAACAAACATAAGACAGAACAAGATTAAAGGCAAAATGATTACTCTTGACGCACACTTAGTATTTTCTCATGCCCTTTTGTCCAGTCTTAATCTATAGATATTTAGATTCAGTCTAATGCCTAAAGCACAGGGAGTATGGTGGCTTGCCTGCAAAAGGCTGTTAGAGCCAAGTTTGGAAAATATCTTTCGAATACACACTAGTGAATGCTGCTCTTGAAAATAAAAGGAATGAGGGCAGAAAAATTTGAAGATAAGAAGACTATCTACTTTCTTTTTGTGTGAATAATCATATTTAAAAAGGAAAAGGGAAGAGTGAGAGAAAAATTATCTTAGAGAGAAGACATAACGTACCTACTGTGACACTCCCTGTTTTTGTCTCAAGGTTGGTGTTACCTATTAAAGAAAGAAAAAATAAGATTTTAATATTAAAAGCGGATTATTTGACTGGTTTCTCAAATCTTAATAGAGATTAAATAATGTGATCTCATAGTGAGATATATGCTTTGCATATAAAAGCAAGAGTATAAGCCAGTTATATTGCTTCAATATTATTGTTTTACAAACAAAAAATCTTAACACATGGGAAAAAAAGAACTGATCCTGGATGAAAAAAACTGGTCTGAGTAAAGCAAAAAAGGAAGAGAGGCACAGTATTTTTCTGCATTTTTTTTTTTTTTTTTTTTTAAGTTGGTCAGACGCCCACATCAACACTATAGATTATTTTAGTAGTTTAATAGGATGAATAACAAAATAGTTTCTATTCTCCTTCTTTTCCTGTGTGTCAATATGTATATGTCCCTCATCCTCCAACACATGAATTTTTGCTTCATATTCAAAGGTTGTTTTCTAGACAATTGCCTAAAGAATCACTGAACTGTACCTACTCCCTCCAAACTTTCTCTTATTACATATATAACAACCCACTGACAATGCTCTTCATTGAATTCAGTGAGATCTGAGTGTACTGTGCAGACTGGAAAATCAAACGAGTGTAGAATGCCTACGACACAGAATGGTCTCTTACTGACCCTGCATTATAGAATCATAGAATTGCTCAGGTTGAAAAAGACCTTAAAGATCATCGAGTCCAACCACAACCTAACCATACTACCCTAAGAAACAACCCTCCACTAAATCATGCCCCTGAGCACCACATCCAAACAGTTTTTAAACACATGCAGGGATGGTGATTCAACCACCTCCCTGGGGAGCCTATTCCCAGTGCTTACTTTCAACTGGCCCTGGTTTGTTATCAGTAAATCTCAAAATAAACATTCCTTCCACATCACATTAAGCACCAAGATATGTGGAAGGATGAGGGATGTACCTCATAACAGCATGGGTGGCTGTTCTGTTAACAGTCTAGAAGTTGGTAGAAGCTCTCACATTTCCATTTATGCCATGCGTACTGCATCAGAAGAAAAGCTTTAAGTGAAAAAACTGAACTGTGACAGCTCACTCTTGCTACTCCCTCATTGTCCCAGAAGGATAACAAACCAAAATAAAAAGAAAAGCTGATCACAGTAATTTAGTCTAATTTAACAAGGCATAGTATTCACAGAAGTTTCCAGATCCTGATCAAGTTCTGCTCCTGTCTTCTGTAATCACACAGTAATTATATAGTCATTAGGGTAAAATGCATTCCACTGTATGATCTGTAATGTTTTCTTTAGCAGCCCACGAACTGAAAGCAAGTAAAGAATCCTATCATCAATAGTCTTGAATTCATTGTTTCAAGCACATACTGCACAAAATACTGAGCTGTTCTGCAAATTACATTTGAAACAATTTTTCAGTGGATTTGAAAGAGGCTTGGCTTCATTGTTGGGTTTTTACTTTGCTTTTTTTTTTTTTTTTTTTTAGAGCACACAATAATTACCTCATCCTTCTCCCCATCTTATCATTACTAGTATTTACTTTTATACAATCTACAAAACAACCCTAGCATTTCATCAGCCAGCAACTCCCAGAGATTACACACAATCTGAATATAGCACTCATATAGGACTTGTGGATTTGCCGCTCTGCTTGTTTTTGTGGTTTTCTTTCTCCCTTCTGTTTTGTTAAACAGTTCCTTGAAGAACATTAAATGTTTAGAAATCAAAATCATATCAATCACAAACACATTGTCACATTGCATATGACTAAAATTGCATAATGTACACATATTAGAGTGATAGGCTGATTTCAAACACCTAGCTAGAACAGAAGTTACTTTTAAAGGAGATGGGAGTTTCCTGCTGTGTCCACAAATAGTGCAGAGAAGTGTATTTTTAGTCAAACACTGAAAAGTCTAAGACCTAATAGTTTCAACAGGAAATTTATTACAGTGGCTTAGTAGTTTTTGATTTGCTTTTCTTCTTCTGAAGAGCTATCTTTTCCACCACATATGAAAAGCTTCAGACTATATAGTTTTGCAAGACAGGGTCAGTGCAAGTCCAAGGAGAAAAGAATATATATATATTCTTTATATATAATATTTCAGCTTTGGGAATATAAATAAGGGCATCACTTTAAATTATGTTATTTCTGTTTCTTCTGTTTGTTTCAGTGACTCTCAAGGAAGCTGGGTTATGCTGATGAAGCATGCAGAAGAGGAATTAAGAACGCCTACATGCATATCATCCTACCTCTACTGTTATGTTTCCTTGCAAGACTGATTAGATTCAACTGGGACCATTTAATCCCTTCACTTCAGTTGTGGCTTAGACTACAGAAACAAACATGTATATTCACTGATATTTCCATGCAAACTAAAATCCCCCATTCTAAGGGCATCTTAAATAATACAGTGACATCAGCTCCAAAACATTCTATAAGAGCATATTTCTGGACACTTCATTCTAACTGTCTAATTGAATAAAAGTTAGTTAGCTCTTACGTAAAAAGGTGCAGTGACCTGCAAAATCATAGAATTATAAATTGGTTGGGGCTGGAAGGAACCTCAAAGATTGCTTAGTCCCACCTCCCTTGTCACAGGCAGAGAAACCTTTCAAAAATCAGGCTGCTTGAAGCCCCATCCAACCTGGCCTTGTGCCTGTCCAAGAATGAGGCACCCACAGCTTCTCTGGGCAGCCTGTGCCAGTGCCTCACAACCTTCATACTGAAGCATTTCTTCCTTATATCTAATCCATACCTACGCTTCTTTACTTGAAGGCCATTACTCCTTGTCCTATCACTACAAACCCCATAATACAGCCCCCATCCAGTTTTCCTTTGGGCTCCCTTCAGGCAGTAGAAAGCCAATACAAAACCTTCTTAGAGCCTTATTTTTTTTTCCAGGCTGAACAACCCCAACTCTCAGCCAGCTTTCATAGGAGAGATGCTCCAGCCCTCTGATCATCCTCAAAGCCCTTCTCTGGGTGTGCTTCAACAGGACTACATCCTTCTCATGCTGGGAGCCCCAGAGCTGAAGGCAGTAATGCAGGTGGAGGTCTCACAAGAGCAGAGCAGAGAGGAAAAATCACCTCCCTCAACTTGCTGTTCACCCTTCTAATACAGCCCAGGATATGGTTCACTTTTTGGGCTGTAAACACACTGCTGGGTCATGCTGAGTTTCTCATCAACCAACACCCCCAAACTTCTCCTCAGGGCTGCTCCCTGCAATCCCAGCAATGACCATTTGTCATTGGTCTTCTCCTGGACATTCAGCCATTGACCACAACTCTGAGCACAACTATCCAGCCCACTCCTTATTCACCAAATGGTCCATCTGTCTATTCTGTAATTTTGAGACAGTAACATTCACATACCTCCTAGCAAGGGTGAAAATATACACCTCTGCAGACAAGCATTTTTAATTTAACATAAAAGTTATGCTTATGGCATAACTAAGTAAAATTTGAAATTCTGTTTAGATTTTTAATAACTAGAAAAGTACAAACAACAGTCTTGCACTGAGAGAAGGAATAAAATCTCACAGACATTAAGAAATCAAGCTAATAAATTAGAAGTCAGGTGCTAATACTACTTGTATTCATCCTCCTAACAGTAATACAGGTGCTCTGTAAAAAAGCAGTTTTCATTCTCTAGCAAAACCACCAGGTAATTTCAGCATTGTAAGACTTATGTAGACATAATACACACTCAGTTTGTTTAATAAGAAAAGGCCAAGACAGACTTTTGCCTCCTGCTTCTTTGTACTACTCTGGTGGTGTACTTTGTGTGTGTGTGTGTGTGTGTTTTTGTGACAGGGAATTATCTTCTGACGATATGCTCATGCCTCCATAATCTGAGGCACTGGAGAGCAAAAGTACTGAAGACAGAATTACCATTATGGGATTACTTGAGGTCTATAATACACAACCACCGTAGTATTTCTTTAGAGTTGTTTCTAGTCTTTGATTTCCTAATTTTAATTCAGTTCAGGCCCTTCCAGAGCCAAGGTTTCCACTCAAGCCACTAGGATTATACAACCCAGGTTTCAACTACAAAACAAGAGTCATGCAGGTCTGTGAAATTTGAGTTGTGTGTGTGAAAACCATAAACTTTTTCTTAACCATAAACTATTTCTTTTTAAAAGAAACAGCTAAAATACTGTTAGGTGTTCCAGTCCCATTTAGTAGACTGCTCATGAAAATAACTCTGAAGTAATATTAGAAATATCTTGTATAATTTTGAAACAGTTGAACTTGTTTTCACACTGTTCCTTAGTGAAATTACAATGAAGCATTACAAAGGGGGTACGTTATTAACAACAGCTGTTATTTCATCTTTGTATCACAATAAAACAAACTTCTGGATGTGCACAGAGGCATGAACACAAACTCGTTATTCCACAAAAGCATAACTGACAGAAGTCAGAAGAAAAAGCAAAAACCTCAACAGCTTACTGGCTGGAAGTACCAGTAGCAGAACAGCCCACACGTTATACAAATACAACAAAAAAATCATTATTTCTGCCTATGCATGCTGAAGTGAACTTTACTTAACAGGTTTAGAAAACAATTTTGTCTACTATAAATGGACAATGGAGAATCATTTCTGGAACAAGATAACAGAAAACCGCTAAAAATTGCAGCAAATTGCTTATAAATGTATAGCTAGAAACTTGAACTTGGATGGGTCTCAGTAATTTTCACAGCCTGTAACATCTTCCACTTTGCTTTACTTGTTAAATCATCACAATTGCATTATGGTACAGTCAGGGAATTTCATTAAATTAGAAAAAATAAACATTAGGTTACAATGCTGACTATTGTTTATATCAAAAGACTAATAAATAAATTAATAAATTAAGTTCTAGATAAATGACAGTAAAGGGCAGATGGATGAGACTCCCTCCTCCATCCCTGCAGATAACAAAAGCTGTTACCACTCTGTTACTATACAGTGTCAGTACACAGACAGAAAGAGACTGCTTTATTTTACTCATAGGTAAGGTAGATCGTACAGCTTCTATGAAGATTTGTTATAGAACTTAGCTGTATGTCAAAGATCTTAGCAAAAATAGTCTTTTTTAGTATAATTGTCATTGCTTCTTTGAAAAATATTTTGACCTCATTAGTATATGTTTTATGTTTGCTTCCTATTCCATCTGTGTGCTTACAAAATTCTTTTCAAAAATAAATACAACATAATACGTGGTAAGTTCACCCTTCTCAATTAAGTACCTAGCAAATACAGGATTGCTTTGCTCACATACCGTGCGCAGCTGACTATACAGAGATAGACTACAGCATTAGTCCTTTTGTTACTGTGAACATTATGAATACCTTCAAAGCAGCTACATTTTTGACAGAATTTCCCTAACTCAGCTCTTACCATGAATACTTCCCAGCAGAATATCACCTGCTACTGAAGAGAGAGATGAAGATTCTGCATAGAGATACTTAGTTTTCAGGAGCCCATCTTCTGTGGATATGTTGATAGATGCCCCCTGCAGCTTCTCTATGTTCACGCTCTAAGAAATAAAAATAATGGAAAACATAGTGGTTTGAAAAGGCAAAGTGAAATAACAGAATTAGGAGAAAACAAATGGATAATTGTTGGTGCAGAACAAGCAAAGCTCCTCATTACAAATATTTTCATCTAAGAGCTCTGACAAACAAGTTGGTAATTCTTTACAGCATTTCTATGAATTGTTGCATCCATCAGACAAGTGAATAACAAACAGATAAATGGAAAGAAAAGCTCAATTTATTTAAAAAACAAAACAAAAAAAAAAACAAAACAAAAAAAAAACTTTGCTTTGGAAATTAGCTCTCATTATTAAAGCTACTTCTTTAATGTTCATGCATCATTAGGACACTTAAGGCACTGGGAATCAAGTTTTCTGGCACCAAATACCGAAACACCCACAGGCTTTCTTGTTAACATAAAAATCTGCACAAAGAGCTGTAATTTGTTCACCCTGTAGGCACAGCCTTGGTGAATGTTTGAGATTACAAAAGAGCCACAGCTGCCCTTAGCTGTGGCTAACAATCAGCAAAACCATTCATTTTACTGTCCTCTATATTTGGAGGTAAGCCCCAAGCTACAAAAAGCCTTAAAAACAAGTGACAGCATCTGTTTCTTTTCAGCAGAAACGGAGAAAAGGGAGAACATTTCAAAAGTTGCACTGTGGATGGATTTGGGGAATAAAAAGTGGTAAGAGTTACCTACATACAAGTAACTAGTTGTGATACAATCTAAGCCCATTTGAACAGAACAGAATAAGTTGCATTCTCATATGTGACTACCATGTAATTTACTTCTACTCTTCTTCAGTTAAACTTGATTCATGATTCATGTGACAGGTCATATCATACTTAAACATTTTGTTGTTACTTTGCTTATACCAAATTCAAATGAATTGCACAAAATTATTATCACGTGGAATGACATATGGCCTTTTTAATCAAGTTGTGCCTTAAGTCAATTGAAATTCATGTTGTCAATTTAACATTATCATCTTCTGGAAAAAAAGTCAGTACAAAAAAAGCAAGTCTGCTGCTCCTTTCCTTGTTATGTTATATACAGAGCAGGAGTAAGAGATATTCTGACAAACCAGTATTACACAGATTCCACAGAATACTGTGTTACAAGAGATTAGCTAAAGAAACTGATTTGGCATGGGATTGCAGCACAGCTAAATTATACTGTGATCATAGCACTCCATACATAAAAAGTTTTATGGGGCCCTTTTTCCTTAAGCAAAGTTATAGAATGGAGCCTCGCAGTAAGACATTTTACATTATATAATACTAGAATACACAGTACATCTCACATAGTGTAATAAACAGTGTTAATCTGCAAGAAACTCTGATTACAGAAGTGTAGTGCTAGAATTACAGATATGTGACAGCCAGCATCTACAATCCCTGTAGATACCACTGCTTTTATAGCAATGCTACAGAATCTAAGCATCAACAGCAAACTGAAAATGATATTAAGGTGGCATAATTTGAAGCTACAGCAACCTGTTGCTACAGAAGTGACAGAAATTTGAATTTTGACACTTGTAATCAAACTTTAACAGTAGAGACATCGAAAAAAATTAACTGCATCCTTCTCACAAAATACTCTGCTATTCCCTTAGTCATTGGCCCTGAGGATGACAAAGTATAAAACGGCTAAGGAACAGGCCCAAAGCAACAAATAAAAGAAAAGCCACTATCACATCCATGATCAACAATTTAACCTACTCTGAAGGGAGTTAAGAACAACTTGCAATGCACAGAATCACTTTTTGCAGAGCCATTCCTGCCATCAACAGGACAAAATTAAGAGCTAGCCATGACTTTTGGGAAAAAAAAAATTAAAGAAGTCACTCAGAAAGCAATGCCTCATATTTATTTCCCAGGAAACTACAACAAAGAGCACAACAATGCTGCTTGAGGGAGCAAATTCTCAGCTGAAGAACACTATTTTTCAGCACAGACACCACCATTAGCTACGCATTTTTGCCAGAGATGAACAAGCACCTATGTGCCTCCCTCATAAAAATCTGCACCAGCAGAGGTGACCCATTGCTTCACAACTGCTAGGAAAACATTGCCATGCAGTCATCTTTCATCAGCCCAAACAGATGGAAGTCAGAAGACGCTGAATTGGACTACAGTCCAGGAAAGCCCAGTCAAGGTTGGCAGTGTGTTTCACAGCCTCAAACTGGTATGGAGCATGGCATTTTCTTACTGGAAGAGAAAGGCTGCCTTCTTCCCTGGCCTTGTTGCAGTTCAATCCAGCAGGCAGCTGAGCACCATACAGTCATTGGCTCACCCTGTCCCTTCCCAATGAGTTATCAACATTGCTGTTTTGTTTGTTTGTTTTTTTTTTTTCCCCCAAAATATAAGCATAGCATCATACCAGGCACTACAAACTAAAACAAGTCTGCACCAGCTGAAACTAAGACAGGGCTGACTCCAGAATTTCAAGCCTTCACCTTAGCCAGTGTCACAATGTCACAATGTAGTGGTCAGAGTTGATGGTTTGTCTGAGTTGCAGGAAATCCAGAAGGATCATCACTTTACTATCCCAAAAGACAGTACACATCACTTCACACGCTGAGGGCTGTGTTGGAAGCATTTTCTTCCATGGAGAATTCACATGTCACTACTCCACACGTTGCTGTTTTGGCTCCAGCTCATAGTGGAGAAACCACATCTCATCGCTGGTAATGATGCAATCCATGAAGCTGCTGCCTTCAGCCTTGTATGGTTCAGTAGGTCCTGAGAAACTTGCAGGTGGTGTTCTTTTTGCTTCTTTGTGAACATTTGTGAGACCCAACACAACCTTTGTGATATTCCAACATTGCTGCCATCGTTTCCAGCACACTGAAGCAGATATTCAGCTCTGTACACAGACCCCCAGTTGTAATCTAATTCACGTGGATAAGCTGATTGAGACGCTCTTCATTTCACAGGGTGACAGCTGTGCATGGCCATCCAGAACATAGCTTGTCTTTCATGGTGCTGCCATCATTGCTGAAATGCACCACCCACCACCTCATTATGTTAATTCTGTCTTTGGTCTCCTTGGCCAAAAGGATGGTGCAATTTTATCCACACGGAGGAATTCAATTCCACACCTTTGCTTTGCACGTACTTCCATGTCAGACACCATTTTGTCAGACTGCCCCTCCGCTGCCAGCACAGCAGCAACACATAACAGAATATTGGCTGGAAGATTCAACCTCTACTGCCATACCACCAACATCTGCCTCTGATGTTGTGGGCCAGTGTAATAAGATAGGAGGTATTACTTTCAGAGCAACCCTCAGTTTGGGTGCAAATTGCCTGCCTAGAGGCACCTATTGCCTAAATATTAATATAGCTAAAACAATAACATAGTAAGGTAAATACCTTATGAGGCACCTCATTATAAACAAGCTCATTGATCACTGATAGATCAGTTGCACCTATCTCTTGAAAATCCAAAGCAATAAGATAAGTAATCTAAGTACGTGATAAACAGAAGTAAATGGACAGCACTTCACTGAAAAAAGCCACCAATGCAATGAAAATTTGCTTTAAAATAAACTAAATCTGGGGAAAAAAAAAAAAAAAAGATTGCTCAAAAGACAAAATATTCTAAATAGGAAAAGCATGGAAAAAAAAAAAAAAAAAAAAGGTAGGGCTGCTTTTTACTGAGATGGAATATGTTTTCAATCTCAAATTATTAAGTCCTGGGATTTTTTGGCAGAACACAGATGTTTGACTCTGTTAAATAAGTGATAGAGAGAGGAAAGTCCCTACAGACAGATTAGCTAATGACTCCCCAGTCAAACAGATTTGATTATTTTTGTCCATTGAGCCGCCAGGTTTTCTGGGAAATCTCCCTCCCTTTGGGGTAAAGCTGCAGAGTTACAGTTACTGACTGCATGCTCAAGTTCCATCTGTTTCTTGACCTTTAAAGAAAAAAAGTTAGCCTATCATCATAAATCTGGTTGAATATGTTTTCACACCTGAACATATTTTCAAGATGAAAACTAGCACCTTGCTAAAATAAGACGAACAACTCCTTCCTCACATATTCTGTTTTCCTTGGCTTTGCTTTTTCATGCTATTCTTGGTCAAACATTTTACAAATAGCTTCTCCTTTTCCCCACCTTAAGAATATTCTCTCACATGTGTTCAATGTCTTCCACCACATCCTTCCCCTCCCCAGCTCCAGGAGGGCCTGGAAATGCTGACAGAGCCATTGCTACACAATGACCGCAACTGATGGAAGAAACATCTCATGCAATCACACATGGGAGACGTAATCTAAGCTGATTATTAACTGAAGTTGCCAAGTGAGAGAAGAAATCCTGATATCCTAAGTATGCAACAATTTTTTTTAAATGAGTTCAGTAACACTAACTTAAGTTGTTCCATAGCCACAAATTCCTGTTAAAAATTGTTTACTGCACTTAAGTTACTTCAGTTTTGCAAACAGAGGAGCAACTTCTAACAATATTACGTAGTATATAAACATTTATGATCACAAATAAGAATTTCAGATTAATCTTCATGAAGTCTTTTATTTTTTCAGGACAGGATGTCTGAGGGTGGGGAAAAAAAGCAGATGAATGATATTAAGAATTAAAAGCAAAACCATTACATGTACTTCCACGTAGCTCTAGATCTCATCTCCCTACATATTTTGATCAGCACGATTAAGCTGCTATTTGAAATGAACTGCATGGATTCCAGTGGCATAACAAACTAGTTCTGGGACAAATGACCAGGCAACATGCAACTAATTGAAAGATGACCACCATGCCAGTAGGTTGTGAGGAGCATGAGTCCATGGTGGCCAAAGCACTCTCTAAATAGCATGAAATACTTACTTACCACTGGAAAGTAAGAAGGCCCAAAGGAGTCCACTGACTTAGTAAGAAGGCCCAAAGGGACTAGTAACTGATCTGCACTGATCGGTCCAACAGTGGCAATGACAGAGCACGTTGCAGTCAGAATCTATCCATGCTGCTTTATGCTGACAGGTTTTGCTAGGATTAAATAATGTTCATAAAGAAATAGCAATAGCTCAGCTAGAGCAGCCTTAGGGTTCCTCTCTACATAACAGGAAGGCTAGCATCCACTGAAAAGAAACACAGGTAATTTAATGTTGGCAGTCTACTTTTCATCAGCAGTTCAGAACAGCTCACAGCTGGCTCTACCTAAGTGAGCATGTGACCACAGAATCTAAATGACCAGGTGTGCAACACCATCACACAGCACCTCAGAGGCAATTTTGGACTGAGGGATATTACCAGCTTGGTCTCAATTCTACCCTAGGCTAGAGAAGGCTACCTGAACTCTTTCTGATTCCTTCCAGTTCTGCTGGTTTTAAGGGTACTCACTGATTTTGACAAGAGCACTGCAAGCAATCAAGCTACTTCCAGAACTGGCTCCATGCTTTCACATAGCAATGCTTCAGATCTAATGAATCCTAATGTAACCAGTTGCACAGATATTACAATGGCTTGAATTATAATTCAAGCTGAGCCTAAGAACCAGATCAGGAGTGAAAATATCACATGGGAATCCTAGCTCTGCATTATCCTAAATAATGAAGAATCGACCGCTAGTGGTAAGAAAACCAAGTTATGGTAGTATCAGGCTTGTCTCCTGCTGCCATCTGCTGAAAAAAAAAGGTTATTTCTCTGAAACTTCCTGCTGTCAGGGTTCTTCTCACTGCAGGTCACAGCAGGATTAGATGTGATTGCTTCCTCTGATGCAAAGAAATATACAGAACTTTCTACTCTTCAGTTCTTACAAATCATATAACGCTGGAGGTGAAAAGTATGTGCACATGAATAACGACCTGATATGAGACACTACAATAAACCTAGGTGCCTACTGCAGAATCTAAGTGCCTAAACATCAGCCAACTAAAAAGCTCCAGCTTTAATTTTGTAGGCCCTCACAGATGTGTTGTATCTGCTAGTCCAGCCTCAAGTGGTGACAGAATGATCACATGTTCATTACTACTCTTTCTACAGAGCCTTTTTATAGAACCTTATCCAAACAAAGCATAATATCAGGTAGTGTAGTCAGACAAATATAAGTTAACATTGAAATGACAATCAGCCAGCGATGATCATTAAACATTCCTCAGTGTATGCCCTTAAAAATGTCATCATTTTGCAACAGACAAGCTGAATAAGTGATTGGTGAGAAAGCCTCAATTCTTACTTACACCCTTCCCTGTTGCATGAATATCTGTATTTCCATAGAGCGTTCCAAGACCGATTACTTTGCCGCCATTTGTTCGTATATCGATTTTATGGCTCTGAAAAAAATAATTAAATTCACATGGTTAGGACAACCACAAAGTATCTCCTTTTACAAGTTGTATCACAACTTATACTTCTATCTTCCTGTTTTCTTTTGAACTAACTGCCAGGTGTGTTGCTTGCTTCCAAAGCATTCAAACCTAAAAACATCTTATATTCTACCCAGAAACACAGGTGAAAGAAGGCTGCCAAGTGCAACTTTATTCTCAATGCAGTGTTGCGTCTGTGTTTTTCTGTTTGTTTCTTGAGACTGGCTGCAACCCTCAGTGCTTATGCTTGGAGTAGTTTGTACAGCCATAAATCTATACGACATAGTCCAAGTGCTAACTAACTTTAGGCCTCCAAATAGAACCAGATCCTGCTGTGTTTCACTCAAATACACAGTAAAGTTCAGTATTTTACAAATATCTGTGTTACTGTCTCAAATCTTCCACAAAGAAGCCAAGAAGTCAAAATGCAATAACCCTTATACTCCTGGCTTCTGCATAAAATCAGACAAACAAAAATACCACAAAATACCCATCCAAAAAAAAAGGAAAATGTAAGCAAACTACATTCAAACAAGAGATTTACCACAAATTACAAGACTCTCAGAAAGACTACAAATAGAAAAAGTGGTCTTCAGAGTGGAAAGCAACTATTTTAAGAAGGGAAAAGGAAGAAAAAAAAAAAAAAAAAAAATCACAAAAAATGAAAAGAAAAAAAAAAATCAAAGTTCCCAACATGGAATTCATGAATTCTTATTGTTTCCATACGTTCTGATGAAATAACTCTATCCACGTGGCAGAATCAGGTCTTGTACTGCACTAAAAAATCCAGCCTGAAGTACTTTCAGAATCTTGGGGAAAAAGCCCATGAGATTAAGAACTCTGTTTCTTACTACAGGATATAAATCTTAAACCTACACCAGAAAACTGAGTTACAGCAAAACTTAGAACTATTTTTCTTAAAAATAGGTTAGACAAAATTGACTGTACACAAAAAGATGTAAACAGACAATTGCTTGCACCTGCAAAAACCAAGATGGTTGGTAATTCTCATTCAAATTCTTTAACCTGCTACTTCATAGCTAAGAAACCAAGAAGACTGGCAACATCTTCAGTAGTAGAAAATGTTGAAGCAGTCACAGTGACCAGAACAACAGGTAGATCAATCAGAATCTACCCACAACTCACAAGAACTCTTAGGGTAACTAACTGAGAAAGCAGACTCTTGCAAGCTACTGAAGGTTTATTTAACAAGTACTCCAACTGAAATCCCCAGCTCACTTTCAATTCTTTGCATTTTAAATGACTTCTGCCTTCTGGGACAAGGTCGTTCCTCTCATCTGGAGCCTAAAGGAGCTAAGAAGCTTCCTGTGGTCACCAACACTGCAACACACACACAGGGAAAGGATTATACTTTCTCCTTATTGCTTTCCCTTACATTTTCTTTATTTTCCAAATCAAGCAGGCTCAGCGAGCTGATGGAGAAGAAACAGCAACACTAAGCTCCTCCAGACTACAGTGAGAACACAGAGGAGCAGGGCTCAGAAGCTTCATTTTGCCTACTTCACAGTGTTCTTTTCAGTTCATTAGCGAGCATCACTTCACTGTTGCTTGAAGTCTCTTAGAAAACCATGATTCTTCCATTTTTAAAATTCAACTTTTCTCAAATCTCTTATCTTTCAAGCATCAAAAGATGCTCGTCACATGTAATAGAATTTTGAGGGAGGACAACTTTCACTCAACATTACAAAAACTCAGCAATTTTGATGATATCCTGCGATTACTATCAACAATGCTGGCTAAAATTGCTTTGTTTCTTATATTATGCAGTTTCTCATGGTTTTTGGTTGTGTTATTTTTTTGTTAATATACAGTCCTCATTTTTAACTAAACCTTTAGAATATCTCTTACATACAGCACTGTTAGCTTGTCAAACTTTAGTTACTTTCAAAGATCAATATGGTCAATTAGAATCTGGAAGATACAGACAGACTGTAGTTCACTGGCTATGGAGTAACTCTAGCTCTATGGTACACTGAATTACCACGTAACCTGAACTTCACACTTACGTAGCTGCACGCTACCTAACTACCTCTTATTGTACAGAAAAATGTTGAAAGGCTTTTCATATCTCAGAAATACTTGAAGGAATTACTCCAGGGGGAAAATGAAGTAAAAAAATAAAAATAGGGTGCAATCTCAATTATTCAAGTGAAATTTATTCCAAACAGCACTTACATTGGATATTCTTTGATTATTTCCACAAAAGCATGTCAGCAAATGTGAAGTCGAAAGATCAAGAAAATCAAGGTCATTCACAGCCATGTCACACACGGTGTTTATCGGTATATTCAGTTGGGTACTTCGGACATGTAATTTCCATTTCAAGTTACACATTAATCTAAGGAGTTTCAAAAGCACTGAGACATCAGAATTCAGAAAATAATTTCCCACAGGAAAAAAAAAAAAAAGAAATGATGAAATGATGAGGCATACAGCGAGGTACCTCACAGCGCCATCTAAGCAAACATTACTATTAAGTCTGCTGTTCAAAGAAGGGAATTCCCAGCATTTTTATTTTGGAGGGAGAGTGCAGTAGGGGAGGAGCACAGCAGAAATGATGTTCACTGCTTCCACTGTTCCAGTAGCTTTCAGCTATCAAAGTTGCCCGGACTTCATACTTCATGTTATTTAGTGTTACTGACTTAGCGTTGTAATGGTACGCAATAAATGAAGACACAGTGCTACCCACACACAGTAATACTTAGAAATACCATAGTATTTCTCACCCGTAGAGCTGGCATTTGGCACTTTGCTGTACTGTACTCCATCACACAGTGCCTTTTGAAACAATGATGGCATAGACAAGGGTTCGTCATACCTTTATTGACTGCAAGACACTAGTCCCCTTCTCAGTTTCTATTCTGCAGTTATCACATTCCATTTTCTGAACCTTCACACATCCCGTTCCTGATGTTTTGATATCCAAATCTAGAATTAAAAGAGTTTTATTAGCAACAGAACAGTAAGAATCAGATCTGTTAAATACAGCACTTGATCACAATACAGAGCAACTATACAGAGTAGGATAAAGATAGTAGCTTCTCTAATATAAAGAATCTAATAGCTAAATTCAGCCATCCTTTCAACTGTACAACTAATTACTATCAGCAACCAATAGAGAAAATTGGCTGAACATTACAAGTGGCAGAGTGACCAGCAAGGAATCAGCAGTGTGTGGCCCATTAGTGAAGCTATAATTTCACATACATGAAAACACACACACACAGAAGACATTCCCACACTCCACACTACTATATAGCCACGCTCATCACCATATTTACTAACAATTCTACCTGGACATGGTAGAATAGTTTGTTTGTTCCCATAGTTTGTTCCTATCCCATAGTTTTGGGGTGGAAAGGCTGACAAAGTTGTTCAAAACCATACACAGAGTAACAGAACTCAACTGCAGATGCTGTATTTGTACTGTTAGTCTTCTTAGACCCATATTGCTTCAATAGCATAACATAAAAACAGGTATAAAGGAGTTCACATGTATCATTCCCCCCTACCCTTCTGGAAGGCCTGACTTATTCTCCTGGCATGACAGAGCCTGAATCACCTTACCTTACTAATATTCATTGGCTCTCATAAAAAAAAAGTTCCTGAGTCCTGTAGATAATCTGATTATCAAGTAAGTAATTCATGGGCTCAGAACGTTCCACACAGATCAGCATTTTTGTGCCACTTAAGATCAAGGATGAACTCAAAGGACAGGGAGAAATGTGAGAACCTGCAGTCAGAGAATTCTGACTGTATTAACAATCATTTACATTAATGACCACCACAAACTCTGGCAAGAGTTTATTTTGTTCTATGGAAAAAGGAAGAAAAATAAGTGAGAATAAAAAAAAAAAAAAAATTAAAGATTTAATTGCCACGGCAAGCTAAGAGGTTAAGTTTAGTGAAGGATACACACGCTATGTGAAGGCCACTGCTTCATCAGAAAGAGACCAGCAGAGCTGGTCTGGATAAGCAGGTTTCCCAGAAAGCCTTTTGTTTGTACACCTTTTTCCCTTACTCTACTCATAGAACAGGGAGATGTACAGTCCTCCAAGGTAGAGATATAGTGACTGAGATTTTATCTAATTGAATATTTCTTGAACTTCAAGCCAATTTTAAGAGGTTTTGAAGCATGTAAAAGCGTAAGATTTGACAAGTGTGATTGGTGGCAATCGTCAGAGGCTGCAGAGCCAGCACTATAATGTTTGAATGGCCAAAGCCTAGACAGTTTCACCAGACTAAAAATATCAGAGTAGTATTTGAGCAATTTTCCATCTGATCAGTGCTGATCTGCTGGTTCTCAAGTTGCCAAGGCAGGCAGATAAAACTTTTCTAGGATGCTGTATTTCCTGGGGAGCAGCTGAATTGTTTAAAGGCAGTTCCCAGAGAGACACCAACAGAAGCACTTTTCAGATACCTGAGCTTGAAACAGCATGTCCCTGCACGGCACAAACCTGAAGACAAAAAGGAAAACAAAATGGTTTTTGAAATACAAGCTGTCTTGCTCAAAATTCTCAATTCACTCACCAGAAAACTGCACTTGGAATGGCCTATGTGCAAGACTTCTGCTACTTTGCTTTCAGCGAAGAGAGGGATTACAAAAAGTGATTTGCTTATGCAAACTTTTAAATTCTATCAGCATGGTAAGCCTCCAGCTCTCATCCCTTCTGTCAAAAAGACTCTCACAAGTCCTTGGGGCCAGACAGGATCCACGTGAGGGTGCTAAGGGAGCTGGTAGAAGAGGTTGCTAAGTCCGTTTTAATAATAAAAGATAATGATTCTGCAAGGTATATTCTGGCAGTTATTTGAAAACTATATTAGAAATGTAATCCTAGATGTCCTCTTCTAGCATGGATCTTCAATACTAGTCTGAAGGTTCAAGTGTAAGTTGTCAAGAAAAACAGGATTCCTGGCCTGCAAACACACCATCTTCACAGAGTCACAGTGCACTGCTAGCCTCGATCTACGAAAAAATCAGCAGGAATGGAATGGAATGCTGCTGTCTTCTGAACAAATGACTCAAAAAAAAAAAAAAAAAAAAAAAATTATCCAGCTAAGAGCTGGATAATATTGGTAATGAAACCTCAAACAAGGAGGAGGATATAATTTCAGTGCCAAAGCTCCAAGTTGGCACTGACTGCCAACTTCCACCACACAAACCTTGAAGAACACATATCTCTGAGGTGCAAACAACCCACACCTTGATGTGCGCTGGGAAAACAGACCACTAGCATGGGAACGTAGGCAGGGGTACTCAGAAACACCACCTTTAGCTTTCGTATTTAAACACTTTACCAGCCTACTTCCAAGTGACTCAGCAGCACTGAACACAGGAAGTACTTTATGGTACTGATCCAATTCTCAGTTCACAGAGGAAGCTTACCATTACATGCATATACATGTTAAAATCATTCAGCTTCATTTACTGTGATAGCCTCAGTATTTGCTACTCTGAGCTTGCAAGTCTGTCACATTTAGTAAGTGTGAGCAATCTTTGCTTCCCTACTCAATGGTTGTTTACGCTTAAGAAAAGCAAGATGTGGGTAAAACGTTCATATCTGCTTTCCATTAACATTTATGAAAAAGATAAAGAATCTACATTATTTAGCTAAAACTGAAAGTGATCCTATGGGCTTTCATAAAACTAACGTGGAAGAATTGAATTCTCCAAGGAGAGAACTGACACCACAACAAAAAACACCACAGTGGATTACAAGTTGGCCTAGCACCAGAACACCCTTGAGGACAGAGTGCTGGTATTCTCAGTGAAGCCTTGCCACATTTCAAGCTTCACGGTTCTCCCACATGACTTCAGTATAGAAGCCTGTGTTGTAAGCAGGATGTAGCAGAGAAGAGCATCGGTACAGTCTGCTGAAGGAACGTGTATAATCTTCATCCCTGGAGATTTTCAAAACCTGGAACTAGAAATGTCTGAGGTCCCTTCTAACCTGAATTATCCTATGATTCTAAGAACAGAATAACTATATAGGAAGAGAAGGCAGCTTGTTTACCTTAGGATACTAAATAGAAAGAGATGATTTCAAGGTTAAACAGCACATGCAATTCTAGATACCAAGACACTGAGGAGACACTTCGCTTTGCATGAAGAGCAGATTCACAACCTACAGCTATATACACACACTGCCCCTGAAATAAACAACTAAAATATAGGTAAGCTGAAGTAAAATAAATCAATACAAATTCTGCTAAAGGGAAATTAATTGCCATCTGTCATCTACGCAGGCTAAATGTATCAGAGAGGATGTGTATTATATTGAAAGACTGCCCAATCCAAGACTAGACACTGAGACAGAAACAGAGTCACTTAGTAGACAGGCCAGTAAGGCTAAGTTGCCTCTGGGTTAAAGTATGTATTTAAACTTGTCATCTAGCACCTTCTGCACATGTTCTTTTGGTTGTATGTTGGAGCTTCCTGAATAAGCTCCAACCTAAACTGCTAAAGCTGCTATGAAACACTTCCAAAACCAGAAAGCTAGCTAGAATGCTGGAAAGACATAATGTAAAAACTACTCAACTTCTTACAGTTGACAGATGGGAGCTGAGATAAAAGAGTCTGCACAGGCTGCTGTCAACATCCTCATGCACTCAAGGAAGGACGGAGATAAGCCAGAATGTTCACATGGACTGGATGACCTTGAGCATCTTTCCCAACTTCAGTGACTCTGTGAGTCTAGAGCCATCTAGGATACATTCTAGATTGAGGCACACCTTCCAAGGAGTAAGATCCTGTGCTGATGCACTGATATTTGCTCACAAAACACTTCTTTCCTAACCAAAGGAGAGGAAAAACCCAAACATAAACTCAGAAGACCCCAGAAAATCAAACCAGAACCGAGAGGACACAGAGTGGAACCTTACTGACATGCAGCAATTCTGCTTAACTGGGTACAAAAAATATTTGCATTTTAGGAAATATATCTCTGAATATCTCTGATTAACAGCATGATGAGACAACAGCATCATGCTAATTAAGATGTAACCAACAGCAAGTAGCAGAATTTGACTATAACCCAGACTGTATAGGACACTCGAGTTGTATGATCTTCCCACAACATTAAGCGGAACAATTAGCTTAGAGACCTAAAAGTTAATGAAGCTTATTTCAAGAACGTCAAAAGGAAAAAGACTATCATATGAGACTGTCTGCAGAGCTGGTGATGTTCCAAATATAATAAGAATATAATCTCAAAAACAGGACAAAGGCTAAATGAGTTCTTTGTATTAGAATTCAATGCTGAGAACTTTAGAAGAGGCTCCACACATTGAAACTCTTCATCAAAGCTGAGATTCTCCAGGTCTTAACACAATGAATTGTCTCCTTGCACTCCATAAGAGAGTAACAAGGAGCAACACGAAACACCCCGGAGAAAATGAAGTATAGGTGAAGCCTAATCAGATGAAGGATCTTGGTTTGACTGTATTCCTGGGAGGAACCCTATCAATGAGCTATAGAGAAGTCAAAGTAATGTTTATAATTGCCAGCCAGGAGAAAAAAAAAAAAAAAGCATAAGAACATAACAGATAGACAACTCTTAAAAAAAAAAAAAAAAAAAAAAAAGTAAAATCTACAGAATTCTGATAGAGAGGGCATTTCTGCCACCTAATGTTGCTGCAGTTCAGTAAAAGAGGCAATCAACAGACAATAGCTGTTTAGAAACAACCAACTTGGATTCTCAGAAGGCTTTGACAAGGCCTTTACTTCTATACTTGTTCTCTGTTTTTTTTTAACTATAAACGATGAATTATCCCCAACACTTGGTGAATTTAGAAACAAGTACAAACAGCCAGGTTCATCAACTGACTTATTCAGAGTACTGAAAGCTGACTGACAAATTGTACACCTGCATGATAAAAATCAGAGGAAATTCAATGGCACATCTAATGAATCTGGAGAAAAGAAGGCTGCAGGGTGACCTCATTGCGGTCTTTCAATACCTAAAGAGAGGCTACAAACAGGAGGGGAGTCAACTCTTTGAAAGGGGAGATAACAGCAGGACAAGGGGAAATAGTTTTAAGTTGAGGGAGGGAAGATTTAGGTTGGATGTCAGTGGGAAATTCTTCACAGGAGTAGTGAGGTGCTGCCCAGAGAAGTTGTGGATGCCCTGTCCCTGGAGGTGTTCAAGGCCAGATTGGATGGGGCCTTGGACAGCCTGGTCTAGTATTAAATGGGGAGGATGGTGGACCTACATGTGGTGGGGGGGTTGGAGATTCGTGATCCTTGAGGTATCTTCCAACCCTGGCCATTCTGTGATTCTGTGAATCTCTTTGTCAGAAGACAGGAAGTTTGTCAATCAGCTTTTCACAGACAAGCACTTCTTCCCAGAGCTCCTCTGTGAGTCTGTAACAGGCCATGACAGCTGACAACTGAGAGTACTCCTGGGTGAAGCATTGTTTCTGTCTGTCCAGTTCTTATTCTGCCCTGAGTTAACTGCTGTACACAGCAATGGGCCAGCTGTACTCATCAGAGCAATCAGTATGGCTGTCCTGAGACAAAGCAGGTAACAGTAAACAGATTGAAGGTTCAGCACATCTTTGCCATAAAAGCCTGGAGAAGTGGTAACCAAAAAAAACCACAACACAGTGGCCTAGAAACTCACAGGTGACACATATGAAGCTTATATCGGACGGGATTATTCACCACTACCAGAGCATGGCATAGCACGTCATCTGCTGCAACAGGGCAGCAGATGACTCAGAGCCTTGAATAACCACTCGAAACAAAACAAACGACTTTTCCTTTGGTACGCCGAGGAGTCATGGTGAATCTCAGCTCCCCGCATTAGTTACCCTTCAGGCACTACCGGCAGTCCGAAGCAAGCCGCATCACAGCCCCGCCCCGGCGGAGCCCCACCGCCCCGTCACGCACCGAACTTCCCCGGCGTCCGGACGTCCACGGCAGCCTTGCCGTCCATGCCCTCGGCCGCGATGGCCAGCAGCTGCAACGCCTCGTCGTAGCGCACGCTGACGTGCTCGAGGTGGCGGCGGGCGCTCCGCTCCACGCCGCTGACGGTGACCAACACGCGGTCCGCGCCCGGGTAGCGCTGCGGGTCGAGCGGCCGCACGCTCACCTGACACGGCAGACGCACCCGCAGCCGCCCCCGCGGGCCGACCACCAGCGTCCACTCCTTCAGCGGCTTAGGGCCGCCGAGCTCGGCGGAGCCGCTGCAGCCGCGGCACCACCCGCCCGCCGCTCTCAGTGCGAACGGCGCCCAGCGCGGGGACAGTGCCTGCATGGTGCCGGCAGCACTGCCCGTCCGGCAGCGCTTCGGTAAACAGGCGGCGGCCGTCGGCGAACGCCCCGCCCGCCGCGGAGCCTATTGGGAGTCGTAGTTCGCCGGCGGCTGGAAGGCACTGCCGGTTCCCCGTGCTCATTGGCTGAGGAGAGAGGGAGGAGGGCGCAGAGCAGCCGTGTTCTTCTCGTATTGGTCAGCGGGAAGGATTCTGAGACCAATCGGCAGCCAGGATGAGAGGAAGGCCGGCAAAGGGAGCAGGAGGAGGCGGGTCCGTGTTGCCGTAGCAGCGGGACGCCGCGAGGCGGGTGCGCCGCGCAGGTAGGGTCGGGCGGCGGCGGCGGCAATTCGCGGTCCCTGCGGGGATAATTTACTGAGTTCTCTACAAATGTGTCGTGAAACAGTTATCCCGAGAGGGCAAGCAAGTGGGGAGCAGCGGAGTTCAGTTAAAAAAGCTTTTTCGGTATTCAGTGCCTGCAGTGTAGGATAGTTATAACGGGAAGATGGGGGTGCGGACGTTGCTCCGTGTTTCATCTCAAAAATCGTTAAACGAAGCATAGGAAGGTCCAACCTGCCTTGTGCTGGTTTAGTATGGAGAAATAGAGCTCTGCCGAGACGAAAATGCAGCAACAAGTATCTTGGGACGTGTGGAAGGGTATGAGTTAATTTTTCCAAGATTTGAGAAATTGCCGGTCTTTGAAGAAAGGAAGAAAGGAAGAAGGAAAGGAGAAAGGAGAGGAGAGGGAAAGGGAAAATGAAAGGAAAGGGAAAGGAAAGGAGAGAGAGAGAGAGAAAGAGAGAGAAAGGAAAGGAAGGGAAGGAAAGGAAGGGGAGAAAGGAAGAAAGGGAGAAAGAGAAAGTTAATTGTACGAGTTGTCAGGGAAGCCGGGACAGAGCTGCAGTGTGGGGCACTGCCGCTAGGTGACAGCAGACGCAACAGGTTGGCCGCCCCTTCCCGGTGGGGCGCCGCTCACACATTGCTGCTGGGACGCAGCAGCCGCCGCCTCACCGTGCTCACCGCCACTGGTTGGTCTCTATAAATGCTCAGTAAGCATCAATGAATGTCAATGGGTGCCCTTGTTTCCACATGGAGGAATTCAGTTTTTGCTTTGTACATACTGCCATGTCAGATGCTGACAAGACTGCCCTTTTGCTGCCACGTATTGCACAGCAACAAAATATGACAGAATATTGGTGGGAAGGTTCAAATTTTACTGCCATACCACCGTCTGCCTCTGACATTGTAGGCCAACATAACAAATTAGCAGGCTCTGCTTTCAGAGCAGCCCTCGTCTATTTTGGCTGTAACACTGATTCCATTTCATATTGAATCCTCCCTGCAGAAGTATTCTTGCTGGTGTTAGCTCGTGCTGAGGTTCCTATCTACAAGAACCTGTCTTTTGACTTAACACCCGGTGCTTGAACAAGGTTAGCCTCACTTAGAGCTGGCTGTTCACTTATGTTTCTTCAGCTAAGGCTTAAGAATTTTAGTGTCAGGACATAAGTTTTTAAGCTTATTAAAAATTCCATGCATTTCCACTGTAGAATATTTGCATGGCATTATTGTAATTATTTTTTGTGGTTGGTAATTTATATTTTTCTATATCTTTCCGAACTGCCACTTTTCCTTGAGCCCTCAGAATTTTCAAATCATGAGTAGCGCTTGCTGGTTAGGCAGAGCTTGTTTTGTTTTTTTTCGCTTGGTGTTTCAATGTGTGTGTAGTGATGGAAACGGTTTCTTCTCAGGGTTGAGAGGGCAGAGGCTTAGATTTCAGGGTTGTTTTTTGTTTGTCATGCTACAAGAAATCTTCTGAGGAAATCAAGTTCCTCATGGAAACCAAGTGAAAAGGGAAGTGACAATTCTCACCATTCAAATCATCCGTATCTAACTATGGCTCCAGCAGATGAGGCCTGTGGGTGGCTCAGGGTGATTCCATCCTAAACAGCAGGGACTTGAAAACAAACAGAAATAATGGAATTCATAACAGAATTGTTAAGCAATTGAAAGTATGCAGTGTGTTAACATCTCCCCAGAATAGTTGTCTATGTAGTCACATGTCTAATCAAAGTACTCTGAATTGCATGGAATAATAAATAACCTATTGTAACTATGTAATTTTAATTTCAGCTCTTGCTTAATGTTAGTATAGCTTTGTGTTTTAAAGACACAGCCTTTAGTGCTGAAGCTTTGCCCAGTTAGTACAGAGGTCCTGCTATTTACTAGACTGTAAGCTTTAACTATAGGAAAGAAGCATTAGGAAATAAGATGTTAAGAAATGAAAAGAAAATCACTGTGCCACTGAATAAATCCCCGGTACTCCTATATTACCAATATTTTCTCGTCCCTCTCTTTGAAGAGGATATGATACAGCTGGAACAGACTTGGAGAGGGATGACAAAGACAGCAGAAGGCAGAGAAGGACTTTATTACCAGTAGCAGCAGGTAGGATGAGTTGTTCTGCCTAGAGAAGGGATTACCAAACAGAGAGACTGTGTTGGAAAACAAGTGGCATTGAAAGGTTGAGATTATTATGTGACCCATCCAGCAAAAGAACTAGGAGACATCAAAGAGCCAGATTCAAAACAAACAAAAAGAACTGATGATGCATGTCACGCAGAGGTAAGATGAGAAACTCCATTCTGTCAGATTTTGCAGACATTGACAGTTTAGCATAAGTTCAGGAAAACACCACTGATGGATTCTTCTGTCTGCCCCCTGGCACCCAGTGCTGGCTGGAGGTATGATGGGCTAGACCAGCTTTGGTCTCTCTAGGTATCATTGCTCTGGTGTTCCAGCTGAATTGTGTAACTTTTTTTCTGACTAAACGCTAAGCCAGTTGTCTCATTCTCAGAGCCATGTTTCTTTTTTTAACATTTGTTTGCAAAACTAAGCTACATGGAGGTGCAGATAAATATCCTGTGTCATGCCCAGTAGCTTGGCCGAGGTCCTGTTCATTGTCTCACTGCTCTGGGTGCTGCCTCTCAGCCAGCAGGACAGATGGGAATGTGCTCCTTGACTAACTTCCATCAAAATTAGCCATTTTATCTCATACCATTGGCTTAAAAATAGTAGGCTTCCTTAGCTGATTTTGTCTGAAAAATGGTCCTAAAGCCATTCCTCCAGCAGGTCAGCATTGAGGGAGAAGAAAGGTATCTCCTCCTGCAAGGGAAGGCAGTGGTACCCAGCATCCACTGACATCACTGGCTCAGGAAGGAGATCCGTGTCTATGGCCTTGGTTCAACTCAGTGTGGATTTACACCTATTCTTTTAAACTTGCCTAAACCTTAGCTTTGTGCTCTTGTATGAAACAAGAAAACCTTTAGTGGTTTGGAGTATTTAAATGTCAGTCTACACCAATTTAACTAACTTGGCTTAACTGTAATGGATCTATTTTGTGAGATAACACAATTAAGACAAAGTGTAAAGCGTTAATGAAGTGTAGTTCCCCCAGCAGAGACTTTTATAAATTTGGTGCTTTCTTAGTAAGTCTTAAAGCTGATGCATCTTCATACATAGAGCTTTATGTCTTCATGTTCAGAATGAAATTTTACTGCTTTCACTAGTGTTACTACTTTTTGCAGTTGTCATTTTAGAAAGAGCCAGTACAACTAAACATGACCTTTCTATACTCTTCTCTGGCTTTTGTATTAACGCTGCTGACTGCTGGAGAGAACTGTAAGGTTGCTGGAGTTCATCATTGGAATCTGCATTTGGACTTTTATTGCTGTCCTGAAGCTATTTCACAAGAAATGACCTGGATTCTAAAGCAGACTTGTAATTCTCTTTCTCAGCAATTCTTTGTGTTGGTTCAAGGCCTCAGTGTTATTTGCAGTTCTTCTGTTTAAGAACATCCATGTTTATTGAACTACTCTGTAAATTTAGAAATCATTTCAGCTTTCATTTCTATTTGAATTAAACTGTTCATCAGATATGGCAAAAATACTATTTTTCCACTTTATTTTTTTTAACTCTGTGTATGTGATTTTCTCGAATTGGATTTTAAATGTAATTATATAGTGGATAGTTGAAGAATGCTAAACTTCACGTATCTTTTGTTACAGTACTGCTTGCTAATATTTTGAAAAGGCAAATCTGTTCCCTTCCTTCTTGAAAAGCAATGGAGACTAGTGTTTATTACAGTAGCCAAGGCTGTCTAGTTGTTTTCCTCTGTCTGATGATTTGCATCTTATCATTACATTACAAGCATTTCAGATTCAGGAGATTTTGTTGTCCTTTTGCTCAGCAAAATGGAATCTCTGGTGAAAACATTTTTGGGGTTGTCATACTGTGAAGAGCTGTTAACCTGGGTATTTTTTCACACAAAGTCTGTTTCATGTAAATTGTAAATAAAGATGTCTGCACAGGTGAAGCTCCCAGTCTTTGGCATTGCTCTGCTTAGAGCTTTTTCCTCTTGCGTTTTGCACTCTTTCTCATTTCTTCCAGAAATTTGTGCAGAGGCACAAGTAAAGCAACAGCAGCCATAAAGGTGAAATGTGTATTCTCAAATATTCAGCAATTTTGTAGATGAGAAGCAAGTCTCATTTTATAATTGTGTATATGCATAGTGCTTCAGAATTATTTCTTGGCCTTGGTGATGTTTACAGCTGTTTCACAATGTTTTGACTCCTTCAGGAGTGACCATGAAATTGCTTTTTCTTTTTTTCCATAAGCAAATACAACTGCTGAAATCTCTCTAAAAGTCAAACTGTTCTTGAAGGAATTCTAAACAGCACTGAATAAAGTGTGGTTTATAGACAATTTGTGGTCCACCTTTATAGACAAGTGATTTTTCAAGAAGTGGCTATGCTAAACAAAACATTTTTATATCATTTTCCCATCACAGCTGTAAAAAGAAATCACATTCTGCTGTCTGTTTTCTGACTTTGGAATGCAAAACTCCTGTTTTTCATCAGGAGAAACCTGGTGTATACTATTAAAATACTCACAAAAAAATTCCCTCATTTTTATTGTGGATTTTTTATTTATAACAAAAAGGATTTTCTTAAAGGAGAATATTGACAAGACTAGATAATTTAATGTGAGTTCAGCATTTTATCATCTGTCAGGATCCTGTTCTATCATCATAGAATCTATCATCTATCATTTATCTACTGCAGCAGAAAATAATGTTCTCTGCAAGTGTTGCTTTACATAATAGTTACCTTAGAACTGTCGGAGTCGGGTGGACACTTGCAGTCATAATCAACCTTTCTCCCCACATTTTGAACTGAAATACCAAATTGTGATTTGTCTCTCCACTGCATCTAAAGCCAACTATAGAGAACTTGTGAAGAAATGCTTGATTTCCTCCATACATATTCTGTCTCCCCTGCCCTCTGTATTTTGCTCTACAAACAAGCTCTGTCTCTCCTGTCTTGCTATGGCACAGCAAGACTTCTGTGTGCCAGATTTCATTATATATCTACCTCTTGTTCTCAGATATTATACCATATTTTTGCATTTTGTATGGCTTTGATGTTTTGTTTTGTCTTTTTCTTTCTTTTTTTTGTTCATTATGACCATGCAATGACTTATGAACATGAATAATGATATTACCCACACACGTCAGACCACGTATTTTCCTCAAGAACTCTGTGTTCTGCAAAGGGGCTCCTGTTCTGTGTGTTGGTACCCCACAAGATCAGGAGATGCTGCAAAGAGTGGCATATGTGGCTGGAGATGAGGGGAGACAAGTTCTTTGTTTAGTACTATGGAGACAACAGGAAACCTGCAATAGTTCTACCTTGGGGTTTTCTTTATAAAGCAGAAGCTAAAGTCTCCAATTTAACAGATTTTCAAAACTCAGATAAAGAAAGCCCTAAAGAACTTGATTTAGTTTTGAAGTAAGCCCTGATATGCAGAGAAGACTCCTGAAGCATTTTCCAACTTAGAGCTATTGTTCAATGACTGTCCTTTAAGAAGTATTGTTTTACACATTGTCAAATGCTTATATAAGGAGAGCTCAGCCAACTGTTTGAGGATTTTTAAAATACTCAAACAATGCTAGAGGGGTAGTGCTGTCTCCTCTCTTTCATGAACTTACAGAGAATCCCAAATTGCTATCATTCTGGTTTTTATTGTTCGAATGTGTGAGTCTCGCATGTAGACATTGTGTTCTCTACACTACATATTTATCTTTCATGGTCACTTGTATCCCAGGGCCTAATTAACCAAATTTTGGTATTTTTATTCCTAGATTTCCAGAGAATGAGTCAAGCTGGTGATGAAAGTTCCAGTTCCGATGAAAAAGAATTGGAAGTCGAAAAGGAGCAACCTATCTGTGCTTTAGCTCCAACAGTATATACCCGAGATGAAGGATCCACTGATGTAACATCAAGTCCTGCGTTTCAGTGTTTAGATGAGGTATCATGTACTCTAGTTTTCTTAGCTACAGCAGTGCATATTATGTCAAAATCAAATAAGTGAAAATGTATATTTTTTTTGTTCATAGTTGAAGCACATTACCGCAGGCTATCTGTAGCTTTCCTATCTTTTCTAATTTTTGTTCTAAGGCATAAGAGTGTTTTATGAAGAAGGACCAAGCATATACTTCTTGCTGGAGATGGTGTGCCTGATGGATACCCATGCTGCTCCTTTCAGGGAGTGTGCTTTAATAGATCACCACAGAGGTTGTTGCATTGATACTAGATTAAATCTTGGAATATTTCAAAATTTTTCCACACAAAGTATTTTGTATCATATTTTCTCTGAATTACTAGCTAGTCATTTATACCTTTGTAGCAGTAAATACTTATCAGAAGGAGCATCTTTTGATATTAAGACTTATTTGAGAACAAATATAGTCCTTCTGGCAGTAAACCTTCCAACCAAACCAGTCATGTATTTCTTGTGAAAATAGCAGAAATTTCAAAAAATCAAGCTTGCAGAACTTTCTCCTTCATTTCTAATAACACATAGTAACAGTGTTCAGTCATGTAGAGTTGGGAAAATTATTAAAAGCTGGCTAGAGGTTTGAACAAAAGCCCCTCAGTCCATCTTGACTTGCTTCTTTTCATCAAGCGTTTTTATTTATCACCAAGATGACATCAAATATAACTCAGTACTTCCACTGCTGTTGGTTACAGGACTGTCACACATTCAAAAAATGAATTTTCCACTTCTTCTAGCCTTTGCTGTTATGTCCTTGAAATAACAACTTTTGCTCTAACACTTCTAATTGATTCTCCTGTCTCATGTATCTTAACTGATAATCCTGTTCTCTTCTAGTATATACTTTTAGAAATAAATAAATCTGTATGATGTGAATAAGTGTAAGGGAAAACTACACATTCTGGTACCTACAGTATGTAACAAATACACCACTTGGATAAATGCTACATAAAGATTCTATACACTTTGCTAGTCAGTTTTGAATTTTGTGCATTATGGACTAGGTATATGCAACTGTATTCTTGAAAGCAATGCAAATATATTGAATTTTGTCATGTCCATTATCTCAGTTTTAAGATATATTAACAAATTTATAAAATAAATGTTCTACTAGTAACTAGCTTCATCAAAATGCTAGTCTGAAGCTAGTCTTTCTTTCTTTGCTTTCAAATTGCTTTCTTTTCCAACAGATGTTACAATTATGTATTTCACCTCTACCTGCAACTCTCTATCCTTGTGTCATCACAAGGACATTACTTTCACTGCTATAACAACACAGGAGATACTGAAATTGCCATTTGCAGTGAAAAATCTACCAAGCATGACACAAAACTGGTATAAATGCTCAAAATGAAGAGAGCAGAGGCAATGGAAATGAATTACAAACAAATTGCCTCCTCCTACTCTCATAATTTCTCTCCTCATAATTTTGGCTCTTCCCTGTGCTATACCAGCATTATTTCCCACTAATTATTTTCCTTTCTTCCACTTGATCCAGACTCCTTTAATAAGAACATAAATTAATGAATGTCTGTGTGTCTGTTGTCATAATGATGCTGCTGGTATTCAGTTTGTAACCTATTATAATCTCCAAATCCTTTTCAGATACTTAGGCCTTTTTTTTTGTTTGTTTGTTTGTTTTTTAACCCAATTAAGATTAAATCCTGCATATAAAAAAGAGCTCTACTCTATACATCTTTTCAATTTGATAGTGAATAATTGACAGCTACATTCTAGGAACAATTTTCCAGCTACTATATATCTTTATAAAATTACAAAGGTTTGATAAAATTGATGATCTGCTTACAAAATATGTTGTTTCATCTTTCTTATTGAAATGACTGTCCAAAACTCAGTATTCTTCAGGTTCTTTCAAGAAGAAGAAATTAGTTTGAGGGACTAGTATCTTTTTATTCTGTCTAGTTAATGCTGTTTTTTTATAAATACATGTAGACTACCTGAAAGGAAGTTGTGGTGAGGTGGGGGTCAGCCTCTTCTCCCATGTAACTAGCAAAAGAATGAGAGAGAATGGCTTCAAGTTGTGCCAGGGGAGATTCAGATTGGACGTTAGGAAATCCTACTTCTAAAGAGTGGACAGGCAGTGACACAGATGCCCAGGGAGGTGGTGGAGTCCCTGTCCCTGCAGGTGTTCAAGAAAAGTTTAGATGTTGTACTGAGGGCCATGGGTTAGTGGGAAATACTGGTGATAGGTGGATGGTTGGACTGGATGATCTTAGAGGTCTTTTCCAACCTTGGTGATTCTATGATTCTACGGAAATCCTGTTTTTCTGGGGAAAAAAAAAAAAAAAGAAAAAAAAAAAAAGATAAAGGATGAAGAAATGGCGAGAGGGTAACTTCCCCCAGCTTGGGGCCTTCTTCACTTGTCAGCAGTTCTTGTTGGGTTATGTTCAAGAGTAATGTCTCTAAGCTTTTCTACGTTGTGCTTTCTCTTCCATTTGCTGGTGTGCTCTTGGCTTAGAAAGATACTTGTTAGCTCTCTCAAAGGCATACATCGATTTTTTAAACAATTGTAGAAGTATTCTACAATATTTATCATGCATATCTTTGTAGAAGACATTACAAGAGAGTTATTCATTCTGTAAAATGCTTCTGAATAAAAATAACTTTATTATTTACCGGAGGCAGTGAATTGGTACCTTATTTGGAAATTACCACAGTAATCCCTTTCTGCTGATGAACACAGTCCATTTATGTGCTGAATCTGAACCTGCGGAAGAACAAACTCCTTTGGGAGATTTCTCTGGTTGGTCTGATGCAGACTGGTGTACTCTGTATTGTAGAATGATAAAATGTATTTTGCACCATATTTGAAGGCAGCACTGTATCTTCCATTTGCACTGCTTTTTTTAATGGAAATTGTCATTATCATGTGGCGTTACTTTTTGCCAGTGTCCAAGCATCCTATTGCCACTATCCACCAGGAAGGAGAAAGAGCCTTCCACAATACTCTATTAGTGATTAGCAAATATTTTTCATCCCTATTTTGAATCTTTGAACTCTTTCTGAGGTTATGGAGCTGAACAGTCAGTTATCCCTGACTGCCAAAAAAGACGAACTGTTATTAAAACCATTAATATCTGTTAACCAGATTTCTGGTTCTACTGGAAACATAGAGCAAAGTCTCTGTGCTTACAAAAGATGGAATAATGTAGTGACAGAGAATTCTCAAACAAGTTTCACTGCTGCTGGTGCAAGGCTAATTCATATGGGTCTGTTAGCTGGAAGAGCTTTAAAGTCACAGAAGGATTCATACGTTCAATGCTTGAGTATGCTTCTTTTTCATCTGTTATTTGAACTTCAGCTACAGCTTTCAAATATGAAAACTAAGATCAATTAATTTACTTTTTTTTTTTTAAATATTCTAACATCTGACAATGCCACTCTATAAAATAGAGCATCTAACTTTAGTTCATTCTTAACTCAGGTTAAAAGGCAGATGTAAACAACTTTATTTTTAGATAAAAAACATTGGTATAACTTTAAATGGAACTTTTCCTATAAAAGCTAGCTTGGTAGACTAAAATAGACTTCAGAAGTATA
Source organism: Lagopus leucura (assembly GCF_019238085.1). NCBI lineage: Eukaryota > Metazoa > Chordata > Aves > Galliformes > Phasianidae > Lagopus > Lagopus leucura. The sequence goes on along the minus strand of NW_024962265.1, from coordinate 11,622,044 downwards.
TTTCTGTAACCACAACAGTGGCTAATTTGTTTGAGTTTTCCTCAAACGTGTATATGCTATACATATATAAAAATCTTAACACAACCATTGAATGCAAACAACATTTTATAACTTAAGCCAATCCTGGCGTATTCCACGTTACGTGCTTCAAGGGCTTCTGGCACAGCAAAAGAGCTATATAAATCTGTTGGCGCAGACAGGGAGGACAGATGTTGTCTCCACCTCCACCCACAGGAATCTAACTGTTAATTAAGCAAACATTTTTTACTTTGTTGATATGGTCACTTGGAAAGTCAGTTAGGGACGGTAATGTGGCTGTAAGTTTTCAGCTGGTAAGCAGTGTTCTGCATAGTGAACGTTAAACTCTGATTAGTGACTGTGATGGGAAAACTGATTGCTCTAATTGTAATAGGTAATACCTATTAGAAGCTGTAAAGGAGTGGATTGAATTTACAGGTGCCTTTAACCAACACAAGCAAGAACAGACTCAATATAGTATGCTCTCTCTATAGAGAGATTATTTTTGTCAGTTGAAATTGAGTATAAATAAACCCAGGAGGCTGTTGAATATAATGAGGTTATCACAAAGCAAGTAGTATTTCTATTGATTATCAAACAGCATGTTTGAAAGTGAGCACCCTTGTCAATGTGTTGTTATTTTTTGCTATCAAGTGCAGATCTTGTGCCACACACAGGAAATAGCTCCTGAAGGCAGTAAGGCTGAAGGAAAGAATAATCTGTAACTGTATTCTCCTCTTGCTCTTTCACCTTTCCACTGAAATTTCTGACACCCTTGAGACTTAAAAAGACAAGTTCATTATTGTCTTTTGTTCCAAAGCTATCTCCCTCTGCCCCTGTTCTTACTCTAAATATGCATATGAGACCAGATATCCCAAACTAGGGCACCCTTGTGCTAAAATCTATCTGGCGTTGGCTTAGACTATTGATGTCAACACAGCTGCGTTGTGAGGAAGCCAGAGCAATGCTCACTTCAGTTATGTGTCCAGCCATGGAGAGTCATCACGTTTATAGATCTGGTTACTTACAATGTTAACACGTTGATTTCTAGTTTTCTAATTAAAAAAAATCTATGTATCCAAATACTCATAAGTGAGCAGAGCCTTTAAGATCTGTGTTAAGAAGAATTAATTATCTTTTGGGTAAACTGCAGAGGTATGCACAGGGATTTTTATGCTCTGCCCAAACAGAGGGATGGGAATTTCTGTTTCTCAGGGTGTATCCTACTTCTCTGTAAAAGTCATAAGTTCTGTGTAATTCTTAGAAATCAGCACTTAAAACATACATACAATTTTCTGTTGTGTAATTCTGAATGCTGGCATACTGTTTGGGCAGAGGCGTACCACCAGACTGACAGTTTGTCTTAATTGTGTGGACATAATTAGGTAATACTGAGATCAGAAATAGTAAACAAGGACTTCAAAAATAACTGATTCACATCCTAATCTCATGACTTGTTTGAGCGTTGAATGTGACACATCATCTTAAAACATTTTCTGTTTCTGGTTAACACTGAGGCTGATGGCCAAATTCACTTCTAACAGAAATATTATAACTCCATAGCAGTTTCATGAATGCTGTGAATGCAGCCTAGCTGCTTAGTAGGTGGAGTGTTTGCATTTATCAGGGACTGTGAATGGAATTTTTCTCTTAAACATATGTCAGCGTTTTCAGGCCCATGTAGACCATATTGCTTTTATTTTATCTCTTGGGAAAAAAAAAAGAGGACAAAACGTATTTATAAGAGTAGATTTTTATATATATATATATATATAATATATAATATATATATATAATATATATATATATATATTTTTTTTTTCCCCATAGGTCAGATTGTATTTCTTGTCTTCAATCTCTGTGAAAACTTTAACACCTTTGCTGTTTTTTTTTCTTTTATTGCTGGTGGTTTTTTTTTATTATTTTTTAATTTTTTTTATTTTTTTATTTTTATGACTTGCATGACATAGAAATTAAGTTAATTTGGCACTTTTAAAACTGATCTTGCTTTAGGTCACAAACATGGGTTCTAGGTATGTGTTTGAGAACCATCTGAATTTCCTTCATAAATAATTGTACAGCTGCAAATTTATTTTCCACTGAAGTGTCAAACTATAAGTTGCTCTTAAATCTTACAGAAATATCAGCTGACTGCAGTGTTTCCCCAAAAACACAACTAAGGGAATGTATTTGCATTAAAAGGACAGAAAAAAATATTTAAAAAACAATCATTTTAGATCTTCAGCTCTTCAGATGAGGTTTTGCACTTGAGTCAAAGTAATCCCAGATATGTATACAAGCTGTGAGAAGAACTCCTTGAGAGTAGCCCTGAGAAGGATCTAGGGGTTCTGGTTGATGAAAAACTGAACAGGAGCCATCAGTGTGCTCCTGCAGCTCAGAAGGCCAGTGGTATCCTGGGCTCCATCAGAAGAGGGATGGTCAGCAGGGACAGGGAGGTGATTGTCCATCTCTACTCTGCTCTCATGAGGCCCCATCTGGAGTACTGTGTCCAGGTCTGGAGCCCTCAGCTCAAGAGTAGGAGAAGCTTTTGGACAGGGTTCAGAAGAGGGCCATGAGGATTGTACAAGGGCTGAAGCATTTCTCCTATGAAGTTAGACTGAAGGAACTGGGGTTGTTCAGCCTGGAAAAGAGACAATTGCAGGGAGACCTCATTGCAGCCTTCTAGTGTTTAAAAGAAGTTTATAAACACAAGGGAAATGTGGTTTTTACATGGCTAGATAGTGCTAGGACAAGGTATTAAGCTAAAGGACAGGATATTTAGAGTAGATTTTGGGGGGAAGTTTTTAACTGAGGAAGCTGTGAGGTGCTGGAACAGTTTGCCCAGAAAGGCTGTGGAAGCTGTGTCCCTGGAGGCATTTAAGGCCAGCCTGTCTGGGGACCTGGGCAGCCTGGTCAAGTGCTTGATCTACAGGCTGGCAATCCTGCCTTGGCAGGGACTTGGAACTTGAGGATCTTTAAGGTCCCTTCCAACCCAAGCCATTCTAGGATTCTATGACGATTAATTCTTTTCAGTTCTTCTCTGTTGTTTGTTGTTGTTGTTGCTGTTGTTGTTGTTGTTTAAATGTTGCACAGAAAACAAAGATATTACAGCCTGCTTTATTAATTATACAATTACACGATTAACAGATGGATTTATGGGTTTTTTTTTTGGGGGGGGGGGGAGTGGAACTCATATGAATTTTGCTAGCAAACCCGCTGTTACTAATCTTTACTAATACTCACATTTTAAATACTAGCAAGATCAAAGCCGCAAGGTTTTCTTGTGATAATCTTTGTTACATAGGTGCTTTCTGTACATTAAAATACATGTTTTTATTTATAAAGTCTCAGAGACCAGTGCTCTGATTTGTATATAAAATTGTATGCTTAAATTTTGAGTATTATATCTATCCTCACGCTTTCCTGAAACTTGAATGTTTTCTGAAATGTGCATAATTAAAAAAGCAGATGAGTTTCTGTCTCCTGTTTCATGACAAAGATACATGTTGTAAAAACACTTGAGTAGGCAATTGATTTTTTCTCTTGCAAAATATGTATAGCCTCAAGAAGAGCCTATGCATTACCTGGCAGCTGAATGGATCCATTAAAAATTATTGCTGACAGCAATTCTGTAACTCTCCTGTCACATGGCATGTATATCTTTGCAGACCATCTGTAGTTATCTTCCTATACCTTTGTTTTCTGACTGCTTCAATTTTTACAAAAAATCAGTAAACCATTTATGAGAACTTTTTTCTTAGTCCCTGTAAAAATTTATGACAACAGTATAGCTTTAATAGCATGACAATTTTATTTACAACAAAGAAAACTATAAAATAAAGCTTGCAACAAATAGATGGAGTTACACTTTGTAAAACTAATACACATTGCTGGAGATTCAGGTACAACAGTTCCAGGCAGGCTTTCTTTTTTTGTTGTTATTTTTTTTCCTTTTTTTTTTTTTTTTTTTTTTTATAAGATTTAGATATTTTTTTTGTTTGGCATTAATCATATTTGTTTATCCTGATGAAATTTCATTTTTACGATTTTTCCTTTTAGCACGATAAAAAAGAAACAGTTTCCCTCCCAACAAATTAGCAGGAAAAAGACATTTTCAAGTAGAAGCTTATAGGTACTGTAAATCATACAGAGCTAGTTAGCTTGTAATGAACAGGAGAAAATTGTGCATTTCGTGCAAAATTATTAAATACAATCACACACAATTATATATTTGCTCTTCTAACCAATATTTCATAAATTGCTTTTTTGTTGTTTTTTTTAGACAATCCATTTTATCAGAAAATAAATATTCTATGACTTCAAAACATTTTCAAGCACCGGTTATACATCTTACAATTAAAATCTTCCATTAGTCTTTAAAATTGAAATACAATAAACCAAATTACTCTTCACACTGAAATATCCTTCAAAGTATTTACTCCCTCAAATATATATATTAATACTGTGCTATTTAGCAATTGCCACTTTTGCTCATGTCCATAGCCTGTAACCATGATAGTTCTGGATATTATCTTAAAAACAATTAAAGTCTGATTTGTTAAGTTTTAGGCCAGATGTGCGCCCATAGGTTTGTTAGCACAGTTCTGTTGTTTACTGTTACCAACAAATGGCTCTTCTAGCAAGAAATGCTATGCCAGTAAAAACCATACTTCTACCAGTAAAGAAATACAGTCTTTATATAGTTTATCTGCATCTGAGAATTGCTATTAGCTATATAGCAAAATACCTCATGCTAAGATATTTGGCATGTCCTTTCAGAATATTAGTCACTGTAATTATAGACATGTCTTTTCTAGCATAGACAATAGGTATGTGAAGGCAAATTTGTGCTTGCTATCTACAATGTGGGATATAATAACAGTTTCTTTAAATTGCACTTCCCAAAGTGCAATCAGAAAAGTGCCCTGTTTCTTTTGTTATGTTTTAGAAGAAAAAAGCCCTCTGCATGTTCTCTTTTCTGCGTCTAATGGCCAGTGGATTACTCACGATTCTTTCATTGCAAAAGCAGTACTCAGAAAATGGGGAGAATGTAATCTTGTGTTACAAAATAAAATTTATGTATAATTTAAGACCTAATGATACATATAGTGAGAAGTACTTAAATAAGAGCTTGAGTCCCTACAAGTGTCATCTTGCAATGTCTGGCTCGCCTAAAAGATTCAGAAAAGAAAGCAAAATGTATTTATTGTATGTATTTAGAGGGATTAATACAAACACATGGATTCTTCTCGATGTGTCTTCTTCCTACCTGTCCACTCCCCTATATAAATCTGTGATCATCTACAAGAGATTTATTTCTCCCACATAAGATGGAAAGGATATTGAGGTTGAACAGAAGAAAACAAGCATGAAGGGTCTTTCATTACATTCTCTAGGTGTTATTTTCACTTGCTTTTATCCAATTCTTTCACCAGCTTGTTCGAATAGTTTTTGACAAAGGGAATAATGTTTTAGGACAAATATTCACAGTCTAAGTATTCCTCAACCTTTTTTCTGTGTGTCTTTGTGCTAATCACATGGCCTCTATTCTCTTCTCCTTTTAATATAATAACGTATCATACTTTTCCTAATTTATTTTGACATTCCCATAGTACGTCTTTGAGGTTGTGAAGGAAAGACAGTAGAAAGTGTTGGGCAGTATGCAAGTTATAATGTTTCATACTAAGCGTTTAACAAATTAGGGTGTTATCAGAATACCTCTGAGTTATATCCAGGTAAAAATGCAGGTGTTCATTCAGACACAATTTGTAGAAGATGTATCACATACAGTAAAGACACCAAAAGCAATGTTTAGAATATTTAGGTTACAATACCACAACTTAACCTATGCTAAGTTTTAGCAACAATTGTTGTCTTCCATATGTTAAACGGGAAACACCATCTCTAGAAATGCATGTGGAAATATGTTACTTTGTTTAGAACTATGTTATGACAAATATAACTGAATATTTGAATTCTGAATATAATACTGAATAAGTATGATCTTGAGTGCAATCCAATGCAAATTTGTTAAGAAAAGGTTTAAAATTATGGTGCAAAACTTTTGGGTCTGATCATTATTTTTACTGATTTTAAGGACTGCTTGTATCCACTGGGAGTATCATCAGAAATACCATGCCACGTGCCCCAGAAAATTCCATTGCGAACACCTTTGTATTTCTTGTGGTAGTACTTGCCATTGAGGTTGGCTGACAAGCATGCATCGAACCACCAGCCAGAGCTGTAGAATGCACCACAGTTCCCTGATGCATACCTGTCGTTGTCCTTGTCAGGAGTTGTGAAGAACTTCTGGTCATGGTTGTAATGCCTGCTGTAGTGGAGAGCATCTCCTGCTGTGCCGCTATAGCCGTGAACGCTGAGACGATACTTCAGGTACTCGTTGGCCACGTAGAAATGTTGGTATTTGGCATACTCCTTGATACCATTGAAATCTTCAAGGTCAATTCTCAGCTGCATTTCCTGGCTTTTTGTCAGGAGGTGAATTTTGTCATTCCCCAGCCAAAACTCCCTGCTGAGGTTTCCAAAGCCATGTTTGTAGTCATTCCACGTTCTGTTGAAATTAGTGCTACCATCCTGACGCCGCTGCAGCACTGTCCAGCCACCTCCCTGTGTTTCCATGTCACAGTAGACTTGGAAGGTGCTGTTTCTGGGGTCAGGGGTAATAGGGTAGATACCACTGCTCCTTTTGCCTGCTGCATAATGATCTGCACAGTCTCTCTGCATTACTTGTATAACTGGTGGAAAAACACAGAGATTGTAAGTTTAAACACAGCATCAATTTAAAAACAAGCAAAAATTTTATCCAGACTGATGTGGCCTACAGAACATATTAAATGCTGTGCAGACTCTATTGTTATCTGTTCTTCATATAGGCTCTTTTTCTTACCAAGTTCATAATTCCCACAGCTATGGTTAAATAAGAAAAGTCAAATATTATCTAAACTTGTTACATTGCCATGATTTTCGACTTGGATCTACTTTTAGTACATCTAGTGAGTGGAGACCAATAAATCTGTTTGGAAGAGGTATAAGCATATGTTCAGTCTTTTGGATTGGAAAGACTTCTAGATAGGAAATAGTGTTGCTGCAGTTTCAGTTCTAGGAACAAACTTTTTCTCCATCAAGTTCATTCTGTAATAGATATCAGCTAAGATCTCTGCATCAAGTGACTACCAGAAACCATTTAAATGATGATGTTTGTTTTTAACTCAAAACTGGCCATTGGGTTCCACTTTTCTCATTTTCTCTACCCTTTTCCTCATCCTTTCGTCATCTCCAATAAATTCATGTTAGTTTCTTCAGTCCATATTTCTAAATCTTGCTCCTTTTTTTTTTTTTTTTTTTTTTTTTTGGTAATATTTCACTGTACAGCATCACTCTGTGTCTGTAATTCAAATCTTTATCTGGCAGTGTGTCAGAGAAAATCTTTGTTCATATGGGAATAACTTTAAGCAGGCTGTTTTTCAATAGCCACAGTTTGATTCAGAACATTGCATCATTAGGAATCTTTCATGTGTTAATATTACAATAATTAAAGAAGCAGGAGAAATGTTATAGAATTATCTCATCTATTGTAGTAATACTACAAATTCCTAGAAAGATGAAGCTAGAAAAGTTAAGTGCTTTCCTGTGTATGGGACACTACTGGCCTTAAAGTAAGGAAAAAAGGTTTGGCATCTGCCATTAACACAGTTTTTCCCCTTCTCAATGGTACATTTTATTCAGAAGAAAATCACCCCCAGATGCTTCCTGCAGAGTAAAAATCCTTTTTTGATCTACTTAGTAATGACATTGTGTTCAATAGTATTCAGAATGCATTGTACTGTAATTCCTTGTTCCTAAAGAAATGATAGAGATCTTTCCATCTGTCAGCTCTGAGTCAAAACCATTTAGACACTGATTCTCATTTATTTCACTTGTGTAAGGTCCTTACTGTACTAAGTTTCAGAGCAGATACTGACAGGGAGCATTCATTTCAGCTGAAATGCACTTTATAATCCAATTCAACTCCTATTTAAATAAAGCTTTGTTGCAATTTTCAGAAGAGGTAGGAAAAAATTTTATATGGGAAAAAGTTGTAGCTAGTTTTCTATCTATAACATCAGTTGCTGTAGAATGAAAGGAACATCTACATGATTGTGTGCTGTGCTGTGAATAGTACCCAACAGCTCACTAAGAAAGAGAAACATCTAAAATGAATTCAGCCCATCAAGAGCTACTGTGCCTGAATGTGATTCATTGCCCATTATCAACAGACTAGATACCACTCATTCTTTCTGTGAATGCTTTATATCTGAATTGCAGTGATTAATTTATACTGATTTGTATCTGTTTGAAGCTGATTGTTGATACAGTCAAAGCATTACCTTTGTTATTATTCATTTGCTCTTTTTGCTCTTTTGGGAATTTCAACTGTACACACACTGTACCAGTTTTCAGTTGTTCAGTTTTTTATGGGCAGACAGAAGAACAGTTTCATTTTGAAGTGGGAATGCTAAACCACAGGGGTTTAAAAACTGAAGTGCATTCTGTCATTTCTCTATTTTGCCTGTAGAGACCCCTGTCTTCACATGTATAATATCTAGGTGCTAGAATACACTTATAATATTGTGGATATTTCTTGTTTGCAAAAGTTCTTATATGTTATAGAAAACTACATGAATTTGCAAAAAATATTTTAGTCATACTTTATGAATGGTGAACATCAGGAAGAAATACTATTCTTTATTTTAATTAGAACAGGTAAGAAGTGAAAGAAAAAGCATTTGTCAGTGTTAACACTTCGTGTTTTCTATTTTATATTACTTAAATATTGGAGTCATACTAAAGGTTACATATTCAAATGGGGGTATATATATTACCCACTTAAAAAGTATAGTTAATAAGCTTTCTTAGTGAAGCCTTTCTGATATTTGCTGTGCCGTTAGAAAACTTAATTATCCATCTCTTAAGAACTAAACATTTTACTAGATCCACTTGATATTTAATAATGGACTTGTGGACTATTTCAGAATAGCTGCAGTTTCACATTGAAAAAAACATGCAATACTGTCAGGCATACCTAAGGAGGAAATTTGCCCCCGACAGCCAAAGAGAAAATACAGGTAGTTCACTGATATTTGATATCCTTCATGAATGGTGTAAACGAATGCCTTCATTTTTCATGATTACTTATTAGAATGGGGGAAAAAATGTCCTTTAAAATGTTGTGATTTAGGTTCCGTAATAAGGAACAGCCACAGCAGGAACTGAACACCTGCAACTCTCAGTAACCCTCTGCTGGCAGGTGGAAAGTTGCACAGGAATATAAACAAACTGTAAATGGGCAAATACTTATGTTGTAAAGTTAGAAGCACAGATACTTGACTAACACATATTTAATTTCTTTACCTAGTATTTGTAAAATGCACAGAAAGCTTATGTCGCAGGCAGTAAGAACAAACAGGTTACATACCAGGGCTTGGCTGCATTGCTGGACATTGAGAAGAGCACTTGTTATCAAGACTGTTCACAACAAACGTCAAATTAGCAACTTTGCTGTCTACATAATGTTCTACATTGTTCATATTCACAAGGCTCATCTTCTCTAAACGGCCTTGCAGTGTCTGAATCTGGTTCTTTGCATTTTTTAGACTGGTTGCCATTCTGTTCACTTTGCTTTGCAGTTCCTTTACTCTGTTATCTTGGATTTCTGCTGGAGTTTCTGCATTAGGTGGAAGGAATTCATTACTTCTGTCTCTTTCTTGGTTGTCATCTGCCTGCAGCTTGCAGTCTTGGCAGCACTTCTTCAGCTTGTTTACTGCTTCTTTAAGGGTCTGTACTTCCTTGAGAGTCTTCTCAATCAGTCTGAATTGTTTGGGTAGCTGGATGGTCATTGGCGGCAGATTTAGCTGATACGGACAGTCCTCTCCTTCATCACAATTCCCATTAGTTTTGAGCTTTATAGGGCAAGTACTGGTAGTTTTTTCTTCCTTAGCATCCTTTTCTTCTTCTAAAATAACTGCAAACACATTTGTTAAAGCCAGGAGAGCTGTCTTAAGCAAGACTAAGTAAACAAGCTGCTTCATCTTTGCAGAGAAACTCGCAGTATGAGGAAGTATGCAAAAGTGGAACAACTTTATAAGGGCAGCTTGAAGCCTGTGAGTTATCAGACTGCCTGCACTGTTCTCAGAAATGGGTGGGAGTTCTTGCATCACAAGCGATATTAATAGCAGAGCAAAGTAGGTAGTGCTTGGCAAAAGTAGCATGTTTCAGTGATTACTTCTGACTCAGAACTTGTGCATGTAGGCAAAATGATGAAATGCATGTGTGCTGATCATTTGCGCAGTGTAACTTCTCGTACACAGATTTGTTTGTTTGTTTGTTTGTTTTGTTTTGTGGGATTATTAGCTATGTTATAATATTCTTTTAACATCTGCTTCTTAATATTTGAGTTTCTAAAACTGTTTTTGAAAGCCAGACTCTAGTTCTACCACAGCAGGTGGAGAAGGTGAGAATCAACCTCTTTTCCAGTTTGAGGCTTATTACAACAACAGTTTCACTTACACTGAACCCCCTTCTTCCTAAACTTTTTAAAATTTGTTATTCAAGAAAATTAAATTCCACAGCATGTTGAAACACGTATAGTTTTGGTTCCAAGTATTTTTCAAAACAGAGTCACTATGAAAAGAGGACAAGAAGCTCTTTTTCCCAGTTCTGCCTAGCATTGCCTAGAATATCTGGAATATTCATTATTTGTATGGGGCCTCAGAGTTAAAATTCATTGTTATCTGATTCTGAGAACTGCTTATTGAACATTTCTATGCAAAAGCAAGAGAATTTTAAGCCACAGCACCTCCCCGGGATCCTAAGTTTTGGCTTAGATATCCAGAAAACCCAAAGCAAATCCTGGTGATCTGAATGATACCCCAAACTCTAAAGCCAGGCTGATTGCAGAGGAAGGAGTTCATATGGGCCTGTAGATCTGGAGGATTCTTTTCTGTATTCCTGCTTTTTTTTTTTTCTCTTTTATTGTGCCTTGTATCAGCTTTAGGAGTTATCCATGTACTTTGCCTGATTAATCAAACCAAACAGAATATTTTAGCTTCAGGTGACAGCTTATATCTACTTCCTTGTTTCTGTTCTACAACTGCCTTTACAAGTCTCACATGGTCCTTACTCAGTTTTAATGATTTAGATCTTTTTCCTTGTGCCTGAAATAGGGCTGAACGGACATGTCTTTGTGCTGTCAAGAGCCAAATAACATGCATGAATAAAGGACATTTACACCAGTTCTTGTTGAATTAGTCCAACCCAAATGATTTATTTTACTAAATCGTATTTGCAATTACTCATACTGCAGATTAATTATTAACCAGACAGTCACACACATACTCCGGAAGTTCATGATCTCTGAAATGTTACTAGTTTTTATAGAGCCCACAAGCAAATATTGACAATATAGGAAGGAGGCTTGTTTTGTTGTTTCTTTTTAAAGCACAAACGAACAAACAAAAAAACCAATTAACTATCTCACTTGCTAAAGCAATTCCTTCCATTCTCTACATAATGCAATTATCTGTGCATTCTGCTGGGAGGTGTGCTTTAAAACTGTCTTCTTCCAATTCCCCAGCAGTGAGGTCCCTAGGCAGCAATATGGATGTAAAACAGTGCCATCATGCTGATTCTGTTAAAGATACATCAAACGGAAATGAAACAGAAATATACGTAGCAGCTGATGAAATTAAGGTTTCTAATTAGTGAATAAAATTTTAGAATTTTTGTTTGCTTGATATGAACCTACATCCTTATAACAAAGCTGAGGAAGTGTGGGATAGATGAGTGTACAGTGAGTTGGGTTGAAAACTGGCTGACTGGCAGAGCACAGAGGGTCGTTGTTGGTGGTGCAGAGTCTGGTTGGAGGCCAGTAACTAGCGGTGTTCCTCAGGGGTCTGTGCTGGGTCCGGTCTTGTTCAACATCTTCATCAATGACCTTGATGAGGGGATAATGGCCACCCTCAGCAAGTTTGCTGATGATACGAAGTTGGGAGGATTGGCTGACACGCCTGGAGGCTGTGTTGCCATTCAGCAAGACCTGGATAGGCTGGAGAGCTGAGCAGTAAGAAACCGGATGAGGTTTAACAAAAGCAAGTGTAGAGTCTTGCATCTGGGGAGGAATAATTGCATGCACCAGTACGGGTTGGGGGATGACCTGCTGGAGAGGAGCTCTGCGGAGAGGGACCTGGGTGTCCTGGTGGACGACAGGTTGGCCATGAGCCAGCAGTGTGCCCTTGTGGCCAAAAAGGCCAATGGCATCCTGGGGTGCATTAAAAAGAGTGTGGCCAGCAGGTCGAGGGA